>NW_027186296.1:64585746-64791329 GCF_028583685.1 Petaurus breviceps papuanus | reverse complement strand
AAGAAAGAAAGAAAGAAAGAAAGAAAGAAAGAAAGAAAGAAAGAAAGGAAGGAAGGAAGGAAGGAAGGAAGGAAGGAAGGAAGGAAGGAAGGAAGGAAGGAAGGAAGGAAGGAAGGAAGGAAGGAAGGAAGGAAGGAAGGAAGGAAGAAAGAAAAAGAAAGAAGGAAAGAGAAAAAGAAAGAAGGAAAGAAAGATGGAAGGGCAGGGTATTGATTTTGTTATGAGGTTTTGAAGATGGGAAATAGAAGGGAGGCTAAATGGAGGGATATATTGATATAGAAAGGAGGAAGAAGTATATGAAACTTGTTACTTCTCATAATTAAAATACATGAGAAGAATACACAAACATGGAGGAAGGAGTGGGAGTGAGCATGATATGAACTTTATTTTTATCTGAAATATAATAAAGGAGAGTTAAATACATACACACAATTTGGTGTAGGAATACATCAAACTTGACAGGGAAACACACATGAATAGGGAGGAAATGAGGTTAAGAGGAAGGATGGTACCAGGGACAGAAGGGTCACAAACAAAACAAGCTTCCTGATCTTAAAAAAGGGAAAAAAAGAAAAGAAATGCACTAAAATATGAGGGGGTGCTTTAGTAATGACAGAAAAAAGTGGCCATTATGTCATTTAAAAAATGCACAGCAGAGAATAAAAAGAAATTCAGTAGGAAGTACAGATAAGCAGAGCAATTTGGAAAATAAAAGTCTGGAATTTATTACTTTTTTAAAGCAAGTAATGTGAAATGGGGATTCACTGTTCATACAGAATCTTCTTTTTGTCTTCTGCTCTATGTATGAAAATCCTCTTTTTTGATGTTTAAGTTCAGATTTTAAAAAAGAAATGAAAACAACCACAATAATCTTAACTTGCTGAACTCTAATGATATCCAGACAATACAAATAATAAAAGATCTGACAGAATATTAAGGGATATTAATAATGGGTTAAGAGATTTGGCCTCTTAGCTGCATAGATACACAAACAAGGCTCTGCAGTCTGGGAAAGGAAAGTGAAAATCCTCAGGAAGAAGACAGGTGAGAATACAGTGTGATTGTGTGATGAGGGCTGAAGGCTGAATGGCAAAATCTTCTTAGGTATGTAGGAGAGAAACTATGGGCTAAGGAAATAGAGTGACTACATGTCACTTAGCTAAGTGATGTCTCCAGGGGTCTTCCAGCTAGTCCTCTGATTCTCTAACACTTATTTCTTCCTCGAAGGCCTTATTTTCCACCTGTGAGTATCCACAGCCACCCCACCACAGCACAGACACACACATACTGTTCACGGAGACAGCCACAATAATCAAAAGACAAGGCCATCCAGACAGTTCTCGCACCTTAAGGGGGAGAGATGAACCTCATATTCAATAGCTGCTAACAAGGCTTTCACACCCACCTCTTCCCTGAAGTTTGTCTTTCCTGTTCAGTCATCAAGGTTGCCTGGCAACCAACAGCAGGTCAGCTTCACACTGTTTCCTGAAAGAAAATAGTAAATCACTCATCCCCATTTCAGTTCAAGCAAGTTCCAATTAATGTGAGCTAGGGAATCGATCACAATGGGAACAGAGAAAGCGGGGAGATGGTGAGAAGTGTGTGAGGAGCTGAGAGGAAGGCTTGAATGAGCACTTGGGTGCTAGGGCAATAAGAACAATATTTTTTTCTAGTACTTGTCTCTGAGAGTCTCTGAAAGATATTATCTTTATTTAAACTCTTACTGTCTCTAGAGAGGAGAAAGGAAGCCAAGCATAAAAGAGCCTATTTTTTTTTCTGGAGAAACTGAGGCTTAGTTTGAGAGCTTGCCTTGTAAAACTTGGACATGCCCTAGCTTAAATACTCAATATACAGGGTGTTCCAAAAGTCTCAGTGCAGTTCTTAGCTAATGCCTATTGAATGAATAAAATAACTCATATGTTTATAATGCTTTAGAGTTTATAAAGTGATTTCCTCCCAATAATCCTGTGAAGTAGGCAGTGTAAATATCATTTATTCTCTTCTTTGTAGAAGAAAATGTGTCTAGAAGCAGTGGCAATTAAAGGAAAGGAAAGGAAGGAAGGAAAGAAGAAAGGAAGGAAAAGTAGAAGAAAAGAAGGAAGGAAGGAAGAAAATAGGAAAAGAAGAAGGAAGGAATGGAGAAAGGGGGAAGGAAGGGAGGAAATAAGGGAAGGAAGAAGGAAAGGAAGGAAGGAAGGTAGTCATTAAATACTTATAGGTAAAACACTATGCTATGTACTAGAGATACAAATGGAAAGTCAAGACAGTCCCTGTTCTCAAGGAACTCACATTCTAATAGAAGAGACTTTACAAAAAAGAAGCAATGTCAGATAAAAATGTCTCATGGCCTTTATGGTACATTGGCAAGACAGATGATAATGCATTTTCTCTAATGTTTCCATGAATAAAACCATATCCATTTCTGATGCTGCACCATTTGATGAAGCCAAGGAATTGAGGGGTGAGAACTTTCTTTTCTGGGTCTTCAGTAGCTGTGGATATAGCACCTGCAATAGTTGTTGCCAAGAAGCAGCCATAGGGGTACTGTTTCCCTGAATGATGGCTGCTAGGGCTGGACTAGCAGGACTGGTGGTCTGGGGGCAGAGGACTGTCCCTCCTGGGCTCTTCAGATTACTTGCCTAGCAGTAGCAGTTGGTCAGTGGTTGCTGTTAGAGATGGCAAGGAAGGTGGGACATTTATTCAGAGTGATTACCATCACTACCACCCCTCCAGTTGTGGTAGTGGGGGCCCAGATGGGAAGCAAGGCTGTTGATCTGTAAAGTCATGGTTCGTGGGTTTAGGGTCATGGGCTGTCTCCATTGGGGTTTGATGGAAGGTAATATTCAACATGATGGTGGTAATTTGACTTAACTGGCATGTGCCACTTCCTGTCTCTTCTTCAGAGTATCTTGTTGCTCCTGCTAGTCTGGCTTGCCCACCTTGGCAGTGTCAGTTGGTTGGTTGTTTTTGGGAATGGGTGGCTCCTTCGCCACAAGAGTTGTTTCCCCAAATGATACTATGGAGGCCAGGTTAAAAGCAAATTACAAAGTAATAGAGGTGGGGATGGGGAGAAAGGAAAGGAGGGAGGGAGGGAGGGAAGGAGGAAGGGAGAGAGAGAGAGAGAGAGAGAGAGTGAGAGAGAGAGAGAAACTAGCAATTTATAAGATCAGGAAAGGTCTCTGAGGTGGCTTCTGAGTTTTGCTTTGAAGGAAAATTCTACTAGGAGAAGGAAATGCAATAGAATTGAGATATCCCATCTCCAAGTCTGATGTCCTTGCTTCTAGATATTCTACCCCCTTTCCTAAACTCCTAAAAAAATAGTCAAAGGACTAGATGAGGGAGGTGAGTGGATAACCTTATAGACAAACAGCTATATCAACCAATTCACAAGAAAAGACTCTGTTATAAGATGAGAAATGGGGAGTACTGTGTTGAGAGTTAGTGTCATTTAAAAACTGTAAAGAATTACAAAAAATTTAAGGCTTTATTATAATTATAATATATATCCACCATTCTGATGCCTTACTGGGGAGTGGAGATGACATTGAATTCATGAAGTTCATGCCAGAGGAGCACTAATTCTGACAGATCCTACTGAGTTGAAAAGTCTTAGAGTATGCTTATATGTCCAATCAAGAGACAATCAACTGTCCAATGACCAGCCTAAGGAATTTCAGAGAGGAAATCACTAGCAGAATGGCCTCTAGGGAGTCTTTGGTAGTAAAAACTCATGAAAAAGAGAAAAGATAAAATACAGTGCAGTTGCACTGGCAACATGTTTAAACAAAATGTTCCTAACCCCTACCCCTTACTCTCATCTTCCTCAAACCTAACTGACCTTCAAGTATAACATGGACCTTGGTACCGTGTTTCCCCAATAATAAGACACTGTCTTATTAATTTTTTTGGAAAGAAAAACACCAGAGGGCTTATGTTGTCCTGCCTCAGCTCTCCTCCAAGGCACTGCTCTCAATGGCGCCAGCAAGCAAATCACTGGGGAAGAACAGGATGATGTGCTCACTGCTGCAGCTCTGATTGGATGCAGCTCGGAGCGCAGCGTGCGTTTCACGGGGGGGACGGTGCATACAGAGGGTACTGTAACATAGCTTGTAGTGCAGGGGATCACCTTCACTACAGTAGCAATCTCAATCTCAATAGGGCTTATTTTCGGGAGAGGGCTTATTTTAGAGGAATCTTACACAGTAAGGGGAGGGCTTATTTTCGGGATAGGTCTTATTATCGGGGAAACACAGTAGAAAGGACACTGGAGTGGGAATCATGTGGCTTGGGTTTAAATGCTAATTCTGCCATTAACTAAGCTATGTTACCTTGGAAAAGTCACTTAACATTTCCATAACTGTTTCATTATCTGTCAAATACGAGATTGCACTAAATTCAATTGTACCCTAAGGTCTTTCACCCTTTCAACCTCTGCTTTATATTCATTTACTTTGGATGTTAAGAAATAATAAAATTTGTTCACAAAAGCAAAAAAGACCTATTGTATCAGAGAATGAGATATTTGGCTACATTTGCTAACAGCACTGAAGCATTATAGCTTCCTGAAATCCTTCCTATTTGGTGAGAGAGAGCTGCTCTTGTTAACACTAGTGGTTGGACTCTTAATGCCTGTCAGTGAGATCTTGGCACATCTTTTTCCTTTGACTTGGTGAAACATCAGCTCAATTCTTCCTTGGAGAAGAATAGTATGGCATAGTAGAAAGGTCACTGGATTTGAACTAAAGAGAGCTGGGTTTTATCCCCACTCCTGATATTTACTAGCTGTGTGATTTTTGGCCAAGTCACTTAACCCTTCCAAGTCTTAGTTTCCTTCTCTGAAAATAGGATTGACACTACCTGCAATACCTAATTACAGAGTCAATGGGAGGATCAAATAAAGCCCTTTGCAAATATATACATATATATTTGCAAATATATTTATTATAACACTCTTAAGAGTGTTATAACCATGCCAGATATTGAAGAAAAATATTGGTGACCACTTTTATGAGTGTCCTTTCTTCAATAGCTATCCATGAACCTGAGCCCTTTACAAAGGAGAGTGTTGCACCACAGAGAGACTAAGTAATTTCCACCAATTGCATGTGGCATGTCAATTAGTGGACAGACGCAATCAGAACCCAGGTCTTTTGATGTTCATTTGAGTTCTTTGTATTAGGCTAACCCTACATTGACAACATAACCAGATTTGGGCTGACTTGAATGCTACGTGGACTCTATGCTTACTTCCAAGGGCTGTGGCTTGCGAAATCACTTTGTGGGTGTAAGTTTGGAAGGCCAAGACATGGAAAACTTCTTGGGAGGCAATGTAGTGCAATAGAAACTGGGCAAAATTTAGAATCAGAGGATTTGGATTCAAAACCTAATTGTTCTTCTTGTATAACCCTGAGCAAGCTACTTAGTTTTAGTCTCTTTATCTTTAAAATAGGAATAATAGCACGATATTATAGAAAGAAGGTTGGATTTGGAGTCAGGGAACCTGAACCAAAATCTCAGCTCATCCATTTACTACACATGTGACCTTGAACAAGTTACTTAACTTGGAATCACAAAATTTTATATTTGGAAGTGTCTTTTAGCCCAACCATTACCTGAAAAGGAATCTCCATTATAACATATCTGACAAGTGGTGACCTGGCTTCTGCTGGTTGACCTTTAATGAGGGGATACCCATTACCACCAGTGGCAAACCATTTTATGTATTGATTGCTATTGTTGTTTGTATTTCATTTTCAAAGAGGACCATTGACATTATGGGGTGTTGTCTTCACTTTCAGGTGAATTGGATTTAAGTGAGGCTGAGCTGCACAAAGTCATCAGCCCTGGTTTCTCCTCTAGAGTCATCAAAGTCCAATGGTGTGATAGTAATGGCAATTAAAGATTCCCCTGTATTGGCTTGGTTTTCAAATTGATTGTGTTAAAACCCAGAGCTTGTTAATCCCACCTGTGGGATGGGCTTGTTGATGTGAAAAGAAAGTCCTGAATTGGGAGGAGCTGGTGACGTAGATTTGGAGACACAAGAGAGAGGCGGAAGATCTTTTTTGGTAGCAGCACCTCGTGGAGAGAGAGAGACTAAGAGAATTGCTGGTGGCCGCTTTGAATTGCCCTGGACTTTTGAGACCTGCCCCCTGAGCTGCCAAGGACTGAGGAGACATGGCTGTTTTGCTGGTACTTTGTCTGTCTGTTTTGATGTTATTTTGCCAGATTTGTCCACTGGTGAAAGACTGTCCTTTTGTTGAAGAAGTCCTGGAACCTGGCTGTTCGCTAAGAAGGCCTGCGACTGTCCTGCAGACAGAGAGTGAATGCTGTCCACTGGTGAGGGACAGTACTGTTGTTGCAGGGGTCTGGAGACTGTCCTGCAGACAGAATGAATACTGTCCACTGGTGAGGGACAGTACTGTTGTTGCAGGGGTCTGGGAGCCTTTCTGTTGGTTCAGAAGCCCTGAAGAAGGATTTTCTTGTTGTATGTTTACAGAAATCCTGGGAGAGGGCTTTGCTAATGTGTTCAGGGATTCTAGGGCTGTTCTACAGACAGAGGATAAATTCATGAAGGGACTGGCAATGTATCTTATGGCCTTGCTAAGCCTTGTCTCTCCAGGAACTAAGATTGCTGAGAACTTGCCTCGTGTCAAGATGAAGAAAAGACCTCCATTTGGGTATTAAGTGCTGTGTTTAAACTTGATGTAACTCTGGGGTAGATTCAATTGTGATCCTGGGGGTGGGGAACTTTTGACCTTATTGTGCTCTGTGATTGACAAACGAAGGTACTTTACCTATGTTTGGAAACTAATCTCCATTTGAGAAGAGGGGTTTTGTAGTGGACTTAATTAAGGTATAGCCTAGGGATGGAGTAGTATTTAGAACAGGGACTTTGTAATTGATTGAATGATTGGAAGATCCTGGGGTGGGGTAGTACTTGGAGATTATTTAATCACACTTAGTAAATGCTGTATTTTGAATGATGTCATGTTTTGATCTTCTCTGTTCTGGGTTTGTTACTGAATAAAATAGAGAGCACCTATGCTGGTATTTTGAACCTGGGAAGTTGCCTTTGCTTGGTATTACATTACAAATGGCAAGACAAAAGTCAGGACAGCTGGTGATGGCTCAGGATTCAGGGGATGACCATGGCATCCTTGATGTCTGACCAAGCCCTAAGCACTCCACAGTGCCTGCTTCAGCAGCCTTTGTGGCTTTTGGAAAAAATTGTTCCCATCTGCCCATTGCACCAGGGAAATCTTTACAAACTTATGGATAGCTTTCACTGTCAAGTTTTTTCTTGACATCAAGCTAAGAGACTTGCTAAAGGACATGTGGCTAATGTTACAGTCATCTGGGTTCCAGTTCCACACTCTTTCTCCTTGGCATCCTGCCTTTTCATTAGTGGAAAAAATGTACCTAACTAACCCTCTGGTGCATCTTTTCTCTTGAAGCTGGAAGCCAGAAGACCAGGATCTTTCTTCTCTTCAGCTCTTACCAACTCTCACCTGCCTCTCACACAGTCACAGGGCATTAAAAGGAGAGAGGCCCATGCAATGGATGATTTGAACCAAGAATTACATTTCTGTTTTATTTTAGGTATTTAAAAACATTCTAGGAAGAGGCAAGTAGGCTTTGCTGGATTGCTAAGGGAATTTATTGTACAATAAAGATGAAAAACCCCTGCTCTAATGCCTTGACAAATTTCGTCTCTCTGAAATCATTTCTAATCTGACCTTCCCTTGCAGAAATAGGAATACATGTGACTCAAGCTCTTCCCCTTTTTTAAAAGGGAAGAGGGCACAAAAGAAGGCTTGTCAACTAAAGGTCTTTATATAAATATCGAAGAGACATTGCCCCTCTGTGCCAATACACTGAAAACTAGCAATTGAGGAATGGCTGAATACGTTGTAGCATGTGAATATGATAGAGTACTGTTGTACTACAAGAAATGAAGAAATAGACGGTTTCAAATAGACATGGAAAGACGTATATGAACTGAGGCAGAGTAAAGTAAGCAGAAGCAGTAGAACAACTTATCTATCATATCAATATTATGAAAATGAAAAATTTTGAAGACTTTTACAAACTGATGAAGGATAGAATGAGCAAAACTAGAACAATGTATGCGTTAAGGACAACACTGTAAAAACAAACAACTTTGAACACTGTAAGACTATGATCTATTATATACAGTGACCATTCATGATTCCAGAGAACTGAGGTTGAAACAAACTATCCATGACAAAGAGATGATGGATTTAGGATGCAGAATGAGACATATTACACACACACACATTTATATACATCTATACACACAAGCATGTCTGTGGAAGTAGAAGTGTGTGTGTATATATGTATGTATATAAACATATATAATATGGATATTGAGGGAATTTGTTTTGCTTAACTGAATATTTGTTACAAAGAATTTGTTTTTCTTCCCCCCACAAACAGATGATATGAAACACATATATGCATTTTCAGATGATGTCATTGTATTGCTAGAGGCAGCTAGATGGCTCAACGAATAGAGCAGTGAGCCTGGAGTCAGGGAGAACTGAGTTCCAATCTGGTCTCAGACACTTTTTTTTTTTGCTTTTTTGGAGGGGGGAGGGCATGGCAAATGGAGTTAAGTGACTTGCCCTAGGTCACACGGCTGGTAAGTGTTAAGTGACTGAGGCCGAATTTTAACTCAGGTCCTCCTGACTCTAGGGCCAGTGCTCTATTCATTGAGCCATCTAGCCACCCCTTAGTCTCACTCACTTACTAGCTGTGTGACCCTGAGCAAGTCACTTGATCGCTGTTTGCCTCAGTTTACTCAACTGCAAAATGAGGACAATAACAACAACTACCTCTCAGGGTCATTGTGAGGCTCAAATGAGGTGTAGTAGGTGCTATTACGTAGTAAATATATTTCTTTCCCTTATTCCTTATTAGTTTAACTTAAAATATTTTACTGTGTTATAAGAGGCTTCTCACAAAGTGGGAGTAATTTGTCCATGTTTGCAATGCAAAAACAAGCACATCATTAAAGCTTCTTTTGAAGTAGAGGTCTATTTCTATAAAAGGAAAAGAGATACATAACCTCTCTACATAAAATAGTATAGTTATATGTGAAATAGAATAGTTAGGGGTGGCTAGATGGTGCAATGAGTAAAGCACTGGTCCCAGAATCGGGAGGACCCAAGTCTGGTTCTGGCTTCAGACACTTAACACCCATACAAAAAAAACTAGCCGTGTAACCTTGGGCAAGTTACTTAATCCCAAATGCCCTTCAGAAGGCAAAAAAAAAATAAAAATAAAAAAGCTATTTAAAAAAATAGAATAGTTATACCCTATCTACCTCACAAGATTGTTTTGAGGACCAAATAAAACATTTGGGGAGAAATGAAAAAATATTAAGTAAAATGTTCTAACATGTTATTTCTGTTTTTGTTACAGTCATATACATTTAGTAAACAAGCTCCTTAGTACCTAAGCTATACATCTATATAGCTATAGTACTTAAGCTATATATCATTTTTCACTTTTCCCTTTCCCTCAATCCTGACATCCAATCAGTTTAACATTTCTTATCTCTGACCTTTCTTACCACTCACACTGCTCCCTCCCTATTCCATGCTCTCTTCTTGGCTACACTCTCCTGGTACCCTCCAGTTTGGTTTTCTTATTCCCAGTTTCTAACCTCTCCAATCTATGCTTTACCTGAGTAATCTCACACCTTGCTCTGATCACATCAAGCCTCTAATTGAAAAACTGATGACTCTAGATCCTGACCCTCTATAACCTGGGGTCAGTCTACCTTTCTAGATTTATCTCACAGTATAACATTTCATGTATTCTACATTTTGAAGAAAAAACTGGACTATTTTCCTCCCCTAGTTTTGTTCTACTCTTTCCCATATTTATTCATAATGTTTGCAGTCAGAAGGCTTTGTGTGATCTTGGACCATCTACCTCTCTGGGCCTCAGTTTCTTTACCTGTAAAATTATGTAGTTGGGTTACATGATATCTGAGCTCCCTTCTAGATTTAAATTTAAAATCTTATGATCCTGAAATATTTCCCTGGCTCTACATGGTGAATCAGGTGAAGGGGGACATAGAAATGGAGAAAGGGAGAGGATGAGGACATTATTGAAATGTATAACTGTTTATAATTCTTGGGGCCTTTAGCCCAAAGGTACTTGGCACCCTCCAGGAAGTCTCCAGGGATCCCAGCAACTCATCTGACTTAGAAAAAGAGATTCATCTAAGTGGCCTTATCCACGTGGGGAAAAGCACCAGATGGCTGAGCAGGTGTTTATGGCCTTCTTAATGACCTTATCAGATCCATTGCATGGCTGATCACACTGATTGTGCAGTGTCTGTTGTGAAGATGGTAAAAAAAAAAAAAAAAGCACTCAGCCTCCCAATGGGCTCTGTAGTAGCCTCAGAAGAGATGTGTCCAATGGCTCCTAGCTGCTCTTAGGCATCTCTTACAGCTGCTGTTCCACTATTATGCATCAATATTACAACTAACAACAGTCAGCTCTCAGACAGAGACGAAGAGCTGGTTCTCTTGAAGGGCATTGGCTATCTCCCAAGCTTACCCCTTAGAAACTGGAAGGGAGATGGGCCATGGAATCTCACTCCTTTAGGGGACTTAATTTAAAGTTATGAGGGTTATTATGTTCCTGGTTCTGTGGACAAACTGGAGCACTCCAGTTTTCATCATCATTGAACACAAAGAGCTCTTAGAGGGCATAGCATATGACTCCTCACTCAGTGCTTGTCATCTGGTGAAGCAGGAGAGGGAGTGTCCTCATTGAAGGGAGGCAAATGCTCAGTAAATTCATTCACTAGCCATGTCTAAAATATATCTCATAGAATCAACCATTATTGAGATTCTGATCTCATACAGACAAGAGATTGAGATGCTCCCACTTTACTTTGAGCATTCTGTGTTATTGTTCCCACAAAATCCAATCGACAACAACAAATCCCTTGTCAGATCGTATGACCTAATGTTTGGTTCTGAAAAGAGCCACAACATTCCTCTACTGACTCAAACAATCACATTAAACACCATCTCCTTAAATCTATTTCTCTGCCATACTGATCAGTCTTATCACCCCAAACCTTGTCACTGGCCTGCTGGGTGACAGACAGTGAGGTGATCAAATCCCGTAGGTCACTCCTTTTGTCTCCTCTCCTCACTTTGTAGAGGAGGCCTAGAGCTTCCCAACTCTCCCACTCCATGGCCCAGTGACCTAGGGAAAAGCTGCAGTGTGAGTGATGAAGCCCAGGGCTCCTCCAGTCATGGAGGAGTTCAAAGGTGGCAGTACCAGATGTCCCCATTAGCCCTGCAGCGCTGGTAGCAGTCCAGACCCTGTTTATTTAATCGCAGCATCAGCAAGCGATTATGGGCCCTGGCAGGGAACAGCTGTTCAATTTCCCCAGCCGGCCCCACAGCCCCTCTTACCTGACATCCTCCCTGGGTTTTATTGAATCTTTGCTCCTCACAATTACCTCTAATTTCATTGTCCTCCTTGGGAAGGAAAGCACTTTTCTCTGCAGCTAAGATGCTTTTATGTTCCCTCTGCCTCCTCCCTCTCTGGCCTCTTTCTTTCATTCTCAGTCAGCATGATGAACAATTGGTCTCCAAAATGGGGTTCAACTCACAGCCAGCATTTATCCATCCCTACCCTCACTCCTCAACATTCTCCCAATTTCTTTTCAGGGGAAAGGAGTGTGTTACCAGTAGACCTGAAGTACTTCTCTCATCCTAGACTCCCTGATAGGGTTCACCTAGTTTAGGGGTTTGTCAGCTTCCTCACTAGGCAGATAAAGAAGCTATATTACTTTAGGCTGCCTGTTCATCTTGGAGAAGAGAAGACATAGTGGGAGGGGTCAGGAGGGTAGGAAGCTCGGATTTAAATAGAACTTTAAGAAATATAATCCCTTTCTTCAAGAATTTGATGGATAATAACAGCAAGGAGATCCTTCTTGTTCTGTTTGGTCCCAAAGGTGGACATAGAAACAAAGAAAAAGCAGGAAAAACATATTTTTGGCTTTAATAAGCAGAAAGACTTAACAATTACACTCTCTGAGAGAGGAATGGGATGATTCAGGATATAGTAAGTTCCCTATCACTGGAGATATTTAAGTGAACCATCATTTGTGAGGGGTGCTGTATATTCTACTAAAAAAATAAAAACAGGGCAGCTAGGTGGCGCAGTGAATAGAGTACCAGCCCTGGAGTCAGGAGGACCTGAGTTCAAATGCGGCCTCAGACACTTAACACAAAAACTAGCCATGTTACCTTGGGCAAGTCACTTAACCCCAATTGCCCTCCAAAAAGCAAAAAAAAAAAAAGCATAAAAAATAAAAACAAAACCAACTAGATGTTATACTATCTCTAGTGACTTTCTGTTTGTCCCTGTTCTTCAGCACACCCAGATAAAAGGGTCCATGAGATTCTAGGATATAAGAAGATTCATGGAAACTGAGCTTAGTCATTGACAGAATATAAGTTCCTTGACGGAAAAGGCTTTTTCATTTTTGTCATTATATTCCCAGCACCTAGTACAATACCTGACTCATAATAAGTATTTTTAAAATGCTTCTTGATTGACTGACTGACTCCTCTGCTTGCAGCAATCTGCAGCTACCTTTCAAAGAACTTTTATAGCTTTATAAGATTTAGCACTCAAGGAATATTAGAGATAATATACCCAATCTCCCCATTTTATAACTATTAGTGAGGCCTTAGCATAGTGCCTAGGACATAATTACACAGGAGACACTCAATAAAAGATTACTGATTGATTTCCTGACCTATGAACTTTGTCAGCTTTGACTTTATCCAACATCAATCCTTTTGTGATGACATTCCCTGAAAATTCTATATAGATTGAGAGTTCACTAATTTTCTAGCATAGGAATTAATATGGCTTTCAAAAAAAATATGGTTGATCTACTCTTAATTTTAATCTGCATCGACATTTTTCTATTACTTTCTTAGTCTAGACAAACAACAAAACAATAAATCAAGCCCTGATTTTTAGCATCTGCCTATTTCTGAGGTGTAAATGCACACTGAATATTTAATATTCAGATTGAAGCTGTAAGAATTCTCTTGAACAGTACTACTTCTGGACCATCCTCTGTATACTAACCAGACCTCCTGGATTTTCTGAGACAGGAGTGCCATAAGGGCTTGAAAACTAAAGAGCAGGAAGAGTGAAGGGATAAAATCAAGGACAGTAGGGAAGCCTCTCTTGGGCATTTGTCTGGGTTTATGCTACCAAGAAGGGAAGGACTGGCTTCCAGAGGCACTGAATCTATGGAAACAAGTGACCTGGGGGCCAGGTGGCTATGGAGTACAGTTTTGGCCTGGAGCTACTGTGAAATACTAGGCCCAGAAGAAAAAAGGCCTCTTTCTCAGGATCCAAGAAGATGAGATAGGATTTGGGTAGATAGTAGTATGTAAAGGTTAACTAGAAAATGAAGCCAAAGATGACTAGAGAAGGCCTTGTGGTACAATGAAAAGGGCACCAAATGCAGACCTCAATTTTAATCCCACTTCTGTCACTACCTATGTGACCATGATAAGGCCATTTAGTCTCTCTGGGCCTCATCTGTAAAGTAAGAGATGATCTCTGAGACCCTTTCCGGCTCTAAAGCTATGATTTGAGCTCTCTTGGCATAAGTTAACACAAAAATCTTAAGAGAGAGTGGTATCTCCATAGACTATATTAAAGTAGTGGGGGGCTTTAAACAGATAAATGTGCCTAGATTAGAAAACAGGTCTCCTGATTCTCCAGTTGATGGTCATTTCTGCTAACTCTTTTTCCACACTGACTCCTTAATGATACTCTCAGCCAGGGAAAACTGGCCAAGTCAGTCACCGAAAGAGGAGTTGGAAAGGGGCCTAACAGCCTGCTCCTCTAGGGAGGAGATAAGAAAAAAAGCCACTGGTCCCCTTCCTATGTTTTTGCTCTCTCTTTCAGGCTTCCTCTTCACCTAGCTAATGCAGGTTTTGAGAGAGAGATGCTAAAAGCCCAGGCAAAGAGAGTCCTATGGATGACTGCAGAGAATGGAGCAGAAAGCTTTCAAGTCCTTCAGATCCTCCCCATTAGCCAAACCCTCCACTCACCTAGTGACCCCAACGCTATCTAACTACTACAGTGTGAGGGGTGGGGAGGAGGAGGCAGGGGTGGCACATCCTGCCCACCTGCCTATTGAGATTTGGCCCCTTGCCCAGAGTGGGAGTGCCAAGGCCTAAGAAAGGGGGGAGGGACAGGACCTGTAGAGCACCAGAAGCTGAAAAGCCCAGGTCAAGGATAGAGCCTCCTTCATACTGTGCTCTTCACTATGGAAATAAAAATGGGCTTTTTGTATGTGAAGAGGCAGCATGGTTTTATTATTGCAGTTTTGAAAAAAACACAGAACTAGGTGGTGGGAATCCTGAACTCTAGCTCAGGCAGCAATTGACTTCCAGAGCTATTGGGCAAGCTTCTCTGGGTCTCAGTTTCCCCATCTACACAAAGAAGGGAGTTGAGTTGATAGTCTCTATGGTCCTGCTCCAGCTCTAACATTCTGTGATTTTAAGACTTTACTGGGTCACTGTCTAACACAAAGTCTGAGTATTGTTTTGTTTTTCAATGGGAATCCATCCACTCTCAAATGGGGTACTTTCAAAATAGAAGCACATATGGGTGATTCTATTCAACTCAACAAACCTTTATTATTTTCAGGACATGTCAAGGTATGCCTATGGAAAAAACAAAATAAACTCTTTTTTTAAAAAAAGTAAATTATTTTTTACTAGCATTGTAGTATATTGGAAAGAACACAGAATTTGCAGTCAGAGGACTTGGATTCAAATGTAAACTCTGCTACCTTCTACTTAGAAGACATTGAACTTTAACTTTGAAGGGCTGAAATTGCTTCACCTGTAAAATAAAGGGGGAGGCAGAAATGTTCATTTTTAAATAATGTTTTTCAAGTACAAAATTATAAAAAAATATATTTTTTAAAAAAAGAAGGATGGTTGAAGAGAGAGAGAAAAGGCTTTGCTAAATGATGGCTAAGATCTGTTCTAACTTATCCCACAAATACAGGAAGCCAGACAATGATCCTGACTTTCTTAGCTCTCAGCCCTTGTCAACCATAATAATAATGGTATTAACAATGAATCAAATAGTAATCTTCTTTGTATAATATACAGCTATAGAAGAAGATTCCATGTCTTCCTCTACCATAAAATTCAAAATGTAACCTTGTTTTCTTTTTTTTTTAAATTATTTTTTTCAATGAACAGAAATCTATTTTCCTTCTATCCGAAAGAAAAAGAAAACCCTTGTAATAAATATGTCTTGTTCAACAAAACAAATTCCTACATTGTCCATGTCAAAAAGTATATGTCTCAATCTGTTCCCTGAGTCTGCCCTTCTCTGACAGAAGGCAGGTCACATGTTTTCATCACTAGTCCCCTGGAATCAATCTTAGTTCCTTCACTGATCAAAGTTCTCCAGTCTTTCAAAGTTGCTTGTGTTTACAGTGTTGTTATTATATAATTTGTTCTCCTGCTTCATGACTTTTCCTTCTAAAACAGTAAGTTTACTCTGAGCACGCTATTCCTGGACTCTCTCATCAGAGCTGTCAGAAAGCCAAGAGCTAATCTCAGCCTTGGAAATCATTTCAAAGATACCATGATCCTTCAGGATATTATTGACACTTGTGCAGTCACCCACCCTTGAAAGCAGAAGGCATTAATCCCATTTTATAAATAGGGGGAAAAGCCTAGAAAGGCTGAATGATTCTTTTCAAGGCTACATTGCAAATTAATGGCAGGAATCCAAGAATATAGCTGCAGTTTCCCTTCTGAATTCAATTCAGTTTAGTTTAATTCAATTCAACGAGAATTTATTGAAAGCTTATTATAGGACTTCACATTATGCTAGGTCTCTGGGGGAGGCCTTGCCTTCAAGGGGTTTATGATCTCGTTGGGGAAACAAAACATATAAAGAATATAAATTGAAGTTGAACTTTTTCCTCAGGCCTAGCTGATACAAAATATCAGTGACCCCCAATAAGTGTTATTTTTCAATGAATACCTAGATATATTTATTTTCTTTCAAAAAATTCACATTTTAGGGGCATTGCCTTTATTAATATCATTATAGTATGTAACCCATTACCCCTTATTAAAGTTCTAAGCTTGCAGTAATTGGACTCAATATGGGAGGTTAGTAATAATTCAGATAATAAATCAGCTACCCCCCAAGAATTAAGCCAGGGGAACATCTGAATTTTACTCATTTTCTAGACAGAGTAGTACAAGGGAATAAGAACTAACTATATTTGGAATCGGAGAATCTGTGTTGAGATTTCTGCTCTTCTACAGAGAATCCATGTTCAGATTCCATTTATTACTTATGTGACCTTGAGCAAGTCACTGACAACCTTTCTGGGCCTCAATTTCCTCATCTATAAAATGAGAGGATTGGACTAGATGACTTCTGGGGGCTTTTCCAGCTCTAATCACTGATTCTAAGAATTATACACATTTTTTTCAGATAACTAAATTGAGCCTCAGAGAGGTTAGTAGATTTTCCTAGGACCATACAACTAGTTATTAGGATTGAAAGTCAGATTTCTTCTGTCTTCAAGCCTAGCACCCTTTCTAAGATTTTTACATGTTGTTGCTTTTCATCTTGATAGTCTCTAAACAGGCAGAGAATAGATGTGTTAAACTCCAACCCTCTAACCACAAAGTTAAAACTGGCTTCTTTCCTGGAGCACCCCACTGCCAGAAGGCCAGGGAACAATCTGGGCTTTATTGCCCCTTGTAGAGACAGTATCTATCTGTTGCTGGAGAAACCTGAGTCTCCAGGCCCTGGCACCCCACAGGAATGATACGGTCCTGTGCATTAATCACCTCTTGGTGCTGACAGAGCTGTGGGCCCCAGGCAGGCATGGCGCCAAGCTAGCAGTAACCAGACCCTCCTAATGAGAACACTGCTAACAGCTGTGACTGCTACAGCCCAAGCAGGCTCCCTGCTTGTGATGACAATCATACTTTACTTTGGTATAGCACATTTTGGTTTTCAACAGTCCTACTACAAATAATAATCATTATAATGTTCCTACCTGATCTCACTAATTCTTGTGACAGCCCTATGAGGTAGGATTAATATAATTATCTTCCCATTACAAATGAGGAAACAGTCTCTGATACAGAAGTGGCTTGCCCAAGGCCACACTAGGAAATAAAAGCGGAGGTAATGGATAGGGCACTTGATTTGCAGTTAGAAAGACCCAGGTTCAAAGCTTTTCTCAGACTCTTACTAGCTGAGCGACCCTTGGTAAATTACTTAACATCTCTGTGCCCCAGTTTCCTCATCTGTAAAATGAAGGTGCTGGATTAGATCATGTCCAAGGTACCTCCTGACCCTAAATCTTTGAGCCTATGATCCTTAATAGGGGAACCAAAAAGATCTAAATTTCTAACTCCTAATCCGGGGTTGTCCATATTATTATGCTGCCTCTATTTGTTGTCAGCAAAAACTCAGTCACAAAATCATGAGATGAATTCTCTTTCATCTAGTTGTGGCTGGGGAATCAATCACAGAATTTGAGAGTTGGAAGGGACCTAAAGCGGCCATCTAGTGCAACCTCTACACCAAAGGAATCTTTACCATAACATATCTGTAATATAATGGTCATGGGCCTCTCTGCTTGAAGACCTCCAAGGAAGAGGATCCCAATCAGTCAGTCAATCAAGAAACATTACCATGTGCCAGACACTGTGTAGTCAGCCTGTGTTACCAAAGGGTAGGGGCCCAAGTAGGAGGACCACAGTGTGTTAAGCTCAGGCCTGGCTTAAGCTGGTCCCTTGGTAGTTCAGGTTCAATGTTCAGTTGGAATGTTTGGCACTCACAGGTAATTTTACAGTTAACAAAGAAAGGTTATGTCACTTTGTGTCCAACAAGGATACAGCAGCACTTCGCAGGAGCTGGCCTTTTTAATGATAGAAACAGGTCTGATCAGAAGGGTCATGAGAATCATGAGGTGATTCTCATGGCCTCAGAGTGACCACCAAGTGTGAAGGGCCAAGACTCCACATGTGCTCTAAAGTGACTGAGTAGTCCCATCATTATGGCCAGAGGCTACCAGAAGGCTGTATAAAGGGAGGTGCAGGGGCCAATCAAATCTCTGGAACAGTTTTATTATCTTTCAGAGAAAAGTAGCCTGACTGATGTTGGAAAAGAGAGGCAAAGGAACCCTGGTAGATACTAGTTCTCTCACACATGGGAAAGGGAGCAGCATGTTATTCACCAAAGAACTGGACACTTTAACTGGGCACGATGCAGCCTGTGTAACCCCCAGAGTGGACTTGGCCTGGTAGAAAGTGGGTGTTGTGAGAAGGGTGAAAAAGAACAAACTTCAGCTATAGTGAGGACTTAACTTCTCCCAGGACAAAGCTCTCTTTGACAAAGCTGGCCAAGGAATGGAGGCCATTAAGGGGAAGTTTGGCCTCCCAAGGGCTGGGTCAGTGGTTGAAAGTGACTGAAGAAGAGGAGGTGGTAATATTTTGGAAATAGGCCACACAGAAGCAAATGTTTCTAGTACCCTAGAATTCATTAAACACAAAGACCCCAGATACTGGGATGGGGACTCACTATTTGACAAAACTGCTAGAAAAATTGGACAGCACATTAGAATTTAGATTTAGACCAACACCTCACACCTTCTACAATGATAAGCTCCAGATGTGTATTCAACTGAGATATAAGAGTTTACATTTAAAAAATGAATTGGGGAAAAAATATCCACCAGGTCTATGCACAGGAGAAAAATTGACATCCAAATTAGGGATAGAGAGGATCACAGAAAACAAAATGGATAATTTTGATAACATGAAATTAAAAGATTGAGCACAAGCAAATGTAGGAAAGCTAAGATTAAAGAAGAAACAATTAACTGGGGGAAAAATCTTTGCAGCAAGTTTCTTCTCATTTCTAAGATATATACAGGCCTTTTAAAAAAATAGGAGCCATTTCTGAATTGATAAATGCTCTAAGATATCAATAGGCAGTTCTCAAGATGAGAAACCCAAACTATCTATAGTCATATTTTAAAAATTCTACAAATCACTTAAAATTAGACAAATACAAATTGAAGCAATTCACATAGATTGGACTGCAAATAGAACAAAAAATAATAATAATAAAGTGACATATATTGGAGGTACTACACTAAAACAGGCACACGGACATGCTGTTGGTAGAGCTGTGGATGTTCTAACAATTCTGGAAGGCAATTTGGAATCATAAACAAAAAGTTAGTAAACACATATCCTGTTTACCCAGTTATATCACTAATAGGCTTAAGCAAAAAAAAAAATCAAAGAAGGAAGAAAAGGTTCTATATGTATAAAAATATGGACAATATCCTTTTTTGTTGGAAACTAAGGAGGTACCCTAAAAGTGAGGAATGGCTGATTAAGTTCTGGTACATGAATGTGATACGAGTACCACTGTTCTGTAAGAAATTAGAAAATGGACAATTTTGGAAAGACGTGGGAAGACATATACAAACTGATGCAATATGACATAAGCAGAACAATTTATACCATAATATCAATATTACAGAAATGGACAATTTTTAAGACTTTTATAAACTGATGAAGAATGAAGTGAGCAGAACCAGAAGCATTTATGTAACAACAACAACAATGCTGTAAAAAGAAACAATTTTGAAAGCTGTAAGAACTAGGATGGATGGAATTCATGATAACAGAAGGCTGATGATAAAATTTGCCATCCATGACAGAGAGGTAAGGGACTTAGGATGAAGAAGGAGATGTATATAATTTTTGTATATAGACAATGAAGGAATTTATTTTGCTTGACTATAAAAACACATTACAAGGAATTTGTTTTTGTTTTTCTTTTTCCCTAATGGGGTAGATGGTAGAAGAGAGAGAAAATAGATTTTTATTAATTTTTTTTAAATAAGGGGGGGGCTGCTACAGATGTGGAATATTGTATGTACTTTAAAACAATTTGCTATTGATATTTTCTATTTCTTACATCAACATAGTTATCCCAAATATCCAGTCTCCCATTCCCAGTCATCCCATGTTCTTTGCATGTACATTCAGAAAAAGTCACTATATTTTCAGTTTAGCTTAATTATTTTTCTTTGTTACAAGAGACATCTCATGAAGTAGAAGTAATCTGTAAATATTTATGATATAAAAACAAAACTCCTCAATAAAACAAAATTAAAAGGGGGCATAGATCTACTTAAAGTATAGGGTTGTACTTTCACAGGTTTCCATGACCCAGTCACGTAAGAGTTGGGGAAATACCACTAGGTCCTGAGAGAGGTAAGAGCGACACATCCCCTTCCCTTATCAGACTGAAAGACCTGGGGAGCTGCAGCCCCTCATACCTGGAGAAAAATATGACACCTGCTCCATATCCCTATCCACAGGCTTTATAGTCTAATAGAAAGAGTCTTGCATTTGAAATCATGGGTCTTTGGTTCAAATCTTGGGAATTAGTATTTGTCTGACCTTAGATTAAATCACTTAACCATTCCTGATCTCAGTTTCCCCATGTGTAAAATGTGGGGCTTAGACTAGATTATCTATCTCTAAAGACCATTTCTGCTCTAAAATTCTGTGATTGAATGAATATCCCAAATCCCTCCTTGACCTCATTCTAGAACTTGGTCTTGGGTGTTAGTAGAAGATATAACCCCTGCCTGTACTACACTGATAATAATAAGTATTTATTGACTGTGATTGATACTATTGCACAGAGATGTCTATGCATTCATAGGAAACTGTGAGTAGGAAGTTCAGAGGGTGGTAGTTAGGAGGGTCCTATGGTACCTAAGACCAAAAGAAATGCAGAGATGCTCAAACACTCCCAGGGAAGATACACAGAATTTTTTTCCTTAGAAATAGTTTAGGCTGACAAAAGGTTTATTTTCCTGGCTTTTTCTTCCAAGGATCCCAGAGTACCCTGGGGTCAGATTAGTTATCCATGGGGTTCTTAACTTTTGTGTTAATGGACACCTGTGGCAGTCTGGTGAAGGCAATAGATCTTTTTTCAGAATAATGTTTTTCAATGCGACAAATCAAATGCATACACTTACAAAGGAAACCAATCATATTTAAATATAGTTATCAAAATATATTTTTAAAAGCTCATAGACCCCAAGTTAAGAACCTTTCCATTAAGCATTCTTAGAGAGACAATTTGTTATTTGATGAACATTTCTTAAATACCTAATACACGTCAAGTACTGTGGATTTATTTTTTGGGCTAGACCAGTGACTTTCTTGGACTGGAGAACTGTAAGTGAGGAAATTCCCGTTACAAAGCAGATCAGCACTTGCTTTTCAATGTATAGTCTTGAAGAATTGCCTGGGGGCACTGAGAGGTTAAGTGACTTGCCTAGGGTCACAAAGCCTATGTGCCTCAGAGGTACTATTTAAACTTAGGTTTTCTTGACTTTATGAACAGCCTTCTGTGCACTATGCCAGAGGTTCTTACCCAGGGGTCCACAAAGAGGTCCTTGAGTAGATTTCAGAGGATTAGTGAACCTGGATGAGAAAAAAAAATTCTTTACTTTCACTAATGTTTGCTTTTCTTTGTAATCCTAATTATTTTATTTTATGCATTTAAAAAATCATACTCAAAAGGTGTCCATAGAGATCCACAGGAGTCCACCAGATGGCCAAGGGAGTCCATGACACAAAAAAAGAACACTCAATTATACTGCCTCTCAGGTCCTGGAGATATAAAGACAAAAATGAACCAGTCTCTCCTCTCCAGGAGCATTGTTACTAATGGGTTTATTACTGGAATAAATAAGTGACTTCCTGGGAGGTGGGAGTTTCTAGGCAGCTTCCTTAGGCTGATGATGCCCTGAGACAGACATGCTTTGTCTATGTCTCTGCCATCTCTCAGACAGTCACACAGATATTCGTGTGCATAAATGAAACAAAAGATTTTATTTTCTATTGCAAAGTTTATTAAGCACAATTTTTCTTAAACAATATTCATTATTAAAATTAATATATACACATACCTCCTTAGTAATTGCCACTTTTTACATTATGATTATATGGAATTGTATGCCCTGTATCATTTTTAAGTAATTGTAGGCAGTCTGTCATTATATATAATACTATATGCAGACATTTGCAATTCTCCAGGTCAATATCCCCTGCATTGAAATATTACCATAGTTTGTCTATTCCAGAACCAGTTAGTACTTTTATCTCTATCTATTTGGAACTTGAACACTATGATCAATGTTTAGAAATTGTTTCCGGCCATTTAAAAAGGTTCCCTTTGTGTGCTACTTTCCATTGGAAGTTTTGAACTTTTGTTTTAATGTATGGGGCTTGATTTATCACAATGTAAATGCTATATTGGTAAATTCCCCCCTTAGAATGTAAGCTCCTTGAGGATAGGGATTATTTCATTCTTTATATACTGTAACCCAACGTACAGGGCCTGGAACAAAAGAGGAATATAAAAAATGCTTGTAGATTGATTAACTTTTAAATATCAGTTATACTCTACTCCCTATCTTCCCCACCCCACCCCCAAATCCTGCATGTATAAACCTGGGTAGGGACTAGAAGCAATGTTACTTTTCAGTATATATTTATTGTCCCAGGTCTTTATAGCTGTCTAGGTATTTAGATAGACTTTCACAAAAAAAAATCAGGCTAGTAATATATAGATTTCTACTATATTTTCCTCACACAAACAGAGGCTCAGAGCCCAAGATGGAATGCCCAGGAGCAAATGCAGTGCAAAGAAGGAAGAATAAAACCTGAATGGTCTGAGGAACTCCCAGATAGGTTGATTTGGGGGTCTGACCAAGGGGGAAGAGTAGGGTCAGCATTGTTCCTTCAGAGAAACAGTCCTCACACTCATCATACCTATCTCCATCAACCTCCAACTGACTCTCAACCATTTCAAGATGTCAGAATTTCAGTCATCCCTGAACTTCGTCAGAAAGACTGGCCTTCAAATCCTAGCTTAAATATTTACTGTGTGACTGGGTGAGCTATGTAGCTTTTCTGAGCCTAATTTTACCCCTAGCATTTTTAGTGGCGATCCAAACTACTCCACCTTATAAGGTCCTTCCTTAGCACAGCCTCACCCAATCATGGGGTCAGTCAAATAGTTGCTACGTTCTAGTTTAGATCCTCACTAAGCATAATGAGATCTGTCAAACAAGGATCATAATGTATGTGAGTAGCAAACAAAGAGCTAAAGAAATCTCAACTATTCATACCAAGGTAGCTCACTGAGGTAGCTAAAAGTCATAGGCATAGGAAGAGACAGTTTCTGTTGGGCAAGTCTGGTTGGCTTCTCATCTCTGACATCCCAGGCAAGGATCCTCTAGGTGTTAGTTAATACGAGAGGTCCAGCTTGAACCAACTAGAACAGAAAACGTGGGCATCTCCAGTAACTAGAGTGGAATCAATCTTCTAGATAGAAGTGATCTTCATGGCCTTATGGATCTCAGAAAGAACTATCACATATACAGATATTTCCTTTCAAAGAATACAGGGATATATCCTATATTTAGACCAAAATAGTATCTAAGGGCCATGGAGGGCATAATTTTCTGGAATTTAAAATAAACTTACTTATCAAAATGTAACCCTTGAATCAGAGCTTCTTCTAAGATAAGATGGTCCTCGGTAACTTTGGGGGGATTTTTCAAATCTCTGGCTCATGGCTACTACCTAGAGATTTTGAGATCTTCACTAAATGACACCAACCATTATGCTGTCATCAATTCCCCTTATAAGCATAAGCACACAGTTCACAAAGCTCAAAGAAGGAAAAATATATTTACATGGAAAAGAAAACAAATTGAACTCTTATCTAAGTGTATAGATAGAAAAATCAGCACCTGAAAATGAACAACCCTTTCCCCAGTGACCTGTACAGGCTTAATCCCTTATAGTCATGAACTAGGTATACAGCCTGTCTTCATTCCACTGCTGTACTCTGAAATTCCCAGCCACCAGGATCAGTGGCCACTATTCCTGTTGCTCTCCCTGGAGACTTTGGTTTCCACAGTTCCTGTAATTTTCCACATCTCCTAGCAGGTAGTGAACATATCAACTCCTTTTCTGGGGGGTGAGGAGGAAGCTTCATTTTGTTCCAGGCTCAGTGATGCTGAGAGAGGCATTTGAAAGTTCTCTCTTGTGGCAGATTTATAGCTCAAACACAAGGCAGACTGCGTAGCCACTAGTGACTCTGAAACTTTAATTTTTTTTAAATTTCACTCTGGTTATGATAGACCTGGTTTTACACTGAAACTTGTCCAGCAGTCAGGAACATAAACCTAGCCCTTCTCACCTTTGAATGGGTTTCTGTTATTGATTTGGGGTTGGTTCAGGGTAAAATTTAGTCTGGTGTCATACTTTCCCTAGCTCAGGGCACTGTGTTCTCTGCCTACAGATTAGCATTTCTCACTAGTATAGAAGTTTGGTTAGCTATGGATGGGGTTAATCTAAGTACTTTAGGCTATTTCTTGATTTATTTACAGCAAGGAAGTGGGTGACAGCAGTGGAGTACCACTTCACCCCTCCCCTCCTCCAGTGTTACTGTATATTAAGAAAAAAAGAATGGATAGCCTCTGCTACAAAAAGTAATATTAAAAACCTCTAGGGGAGGCTAGGTGGCGCAGTGAACAGAGCACGGGCCCTGGAGTCAGGAGGACCTGAGTTCAAATCTGGCCTCAGACACTTCTCACACACACACACACACACACACACACACACACACACACACACACACAAAACTAGCCTTGTGACCTTGGGCAAGTCACTTAACCCCAAGTGCCCTACCTTCCCCTCTCCAAAAAAAGAAAAAAAAAACCCTCTATCTCAGATGCATTGTGTCCTAAGAAGCTGCTTACCTTGCCATGTTCTAGTTCTAACTATGCTAATTCCCTAATCACTGGGCATTCAGGTACTGTCTAGTATTTTGCTACCATATATAATACAGCTAAAGAGAGAGTTAGCTTTAGAATCAGGAAGACCTCTGACACATACTGAGTTTATAACCATGAGCAAGGAAGGTATTTAACCTCGTAGTGTATTGTAGCATATCCAGGGTGGCTGCCAACACAGGTTCTTAGATCTGCTTCTCCAAAGGAAAGCAACTCAAAATGGGTTAACAATTTTACTTTAATCAATCAAACATATATCATTTTATCTAGTTCAGGGTAAAAAGTCAGCACCATGAACTTCAGAGGATACAAACAGAAGTTACAACAGAAAATAACACAATTAAGTAGACAGGCTTCTAACTGTCTGACCATGACATCCATACCTAATTAGCTACCAGAGAAGGAAGCACCAACATCTGGGTTTTCAAAGCCGGGGGTGGGGAGGTGGGGGGGTGGGCTCAACAGCTGCCCAGGGTCTCATCTGTCCACATCACACAACTCTTCCCAAAGTGAGCCCCACAGCAAAACCTCACATCAGGGTATTGTATCAGCAAGCACCCCAGGGTGGCTGCCAACACAGGTTCTTAGATCTGCTTTGTTAAAGGAAAGCAACTCAAAATGGGTTAACAAGCTTACTTTAATCAGTCAAATATGTATCATTTACCTAGTTCAGGGGAAAAAGGTCAGCACCCCAAACTTCAGAGTATACAGACAGAATTATCAAGACAGAGAAACAGATCAAGTAGACAGGTTTCCAAACTGTCCAACCATTACATCCATAGGCGGGGGAAGGGGGGGGGCTCTCAACAACAGCTTCCCAGAGTCTCGTCTCGTCTCATCTCATCTCATCTCATCTAACAGAACACTTCTCAAAGTGAGCCCCAAAGCAAAGCCTTACATCAGGGATTATATAGCCTTCTCCTGGGTCAGAGAATGTAACCACCCTCTTGACCCACTGCCCAATCACACAGCATCAAGGTGTGGGCATTCCTGAAAACCAAGCCTTCTGCCACAGGCTCCATGTGACCACATTCAACCTATTAGGAGGCAGAGTATATTTTCAAATCAAGGAAGGTTCTCAGAGTGTCTTAAGCCTATCAAAGGGCCTAAGGGCAGGGAAGATCTTTAAATTTGCATTTCCATTACAAGTATATATAGCCTTCTCCAGGGTCAGAGACCTTCATGACCCTCTTGACTTACTGCCCAATCACAAAGTAACAAGGTGTGGGCATTCCTGACAAACAAGCCTCCTTCCACAGGCTCCAGGTGAGTACATTCAGCCTATCAGGTGGTGGAGTATATTTTCAAATCAGGGAAGGTTGTCAGAGTCACCTAAGCCTATCAAAGGGCCTAGGGGCAGGGAAGATCTTCAGATTCCCATTCCCATAACATTTACCAGGCAACTTTCTAAGTTAATAAATTTCATAGGAGTCACTGATCTACATTGGTGTAGGGAGTTCCCTAAATCAATATAATTATATGTCTAAATCATACTATTTCTATAAGCAACTTTGTCTCAATAGTTTTTTCCTTTTTAAAAAAGAAAAAGTATTTCATTGGATATAGTCTCAATAATGACATTACCATAGCAATGAACATTATATGATCTTACATGTTTTGTTTCTTACTACCAGGTTGCTTTACAGAAATGTTGCCCTACTTCATATTTCCAGGTAACTATTTCCCTACAGACCTACCAACAATTTTGCTTACTTCTTCCATTTGAATATGTGTATGTTATTAGACTGAACATTTTTCTAAGTGTTCATTGATTAAAAGGTAAACACAACTAGCAAATATTATTTATAGCCTTTGACTATTGAAGTAAAGACTTCAAAGCCAGATTCACTAGCTAAGATCATAACATAGCTTGAGATCATAACAACATAAGGTTTTTGGAAGAGACCTTAGAGTCCATCACATATATCCTTCTTACTCTGAAGATGAGGAAACTGAGGCCCAGAAAGTAGAGTGATTGATAGCCCAAGGTCACATACTGATTAGTAACAGAACCAGTACTAGAAAATGTGTTTTCTATCCTTTATAGAAATAAGAACTGTGATTTCACTGGTATAAAGATCTCCTGGGTGTGGTAACTCTTTGTACTATTGCAGTCAGTCTTAGAGAATTATCTAGAACATTAAGTGACTTGTCAGGAGTCAGAGAGCCAGTGTGTGTCAGAAGCATGACTCTGAGGGTAAAGGATCTACTATGCCACAACTGTCTCTGCAGAAATATAGGGACAAATAATTGGATGGAGATTCAGTGCTCATGATTGGACTATGCAAATGTAACAAAAAGACAATACTACCTAAAATAATTTGAAGTTTAGTGCTATACTTAATTACCAAGAGAATACTTTCTAGAACTAGATACAATAATACTAAGTTCATTTGGAGGAACAAAAGGTTTAAAATTTCAAGAAAAAGATGGAAAAATAGGAATGAAGAAGTTATGGCATTACCTTTGATGCTAAAAATCATCAAAATTATTTGGTACTAGCTTTTTTTTTTTTTAAAGCAATTGGGGTTAAGTAACTTGCTCAAGGTTACAAGGCCAGGTGTTTCTGGGTGGGTGCTAAGTGTCTGATCCCGGATTTGATCCCAGGTCATCCCGACTCTGGGGCCGGTGCTCTTACTTGCTGTGATACCTGGCCAACCCTGGTACTAGCTTTAAAAAAAAAATGAACCAGAAAAGCAAATTAGTGGAACTTACTAGATAACCAAGTATCAGAAGCAATCTAACATAGTAAGTAGCCCAGGGTTCTATAACTACAAGAACATAAACTACTAAGGGATGGATTCCCTAGTCTCCAAGAACTACTGTGAAAAGTGGAAATTGGTTTGACAGAAAAAGGATCTCTGGGTCTTTAGTAGTTGTGGCTACTGAGGAAGCAGGGGCTGCAGCCCCTGCAGAGGAGATAGTTAGGTTACCAGTGTCCATAATGGTTGATCCGTTCTTTGATGGCTTGCAGGGCCAGGCTGGAAACAGCAGTTTTGGGGGGTGGGAGGAGGGACTCTGGGAGACTGCTATTCTAGGGCTTTTGGGTTTACCAGCTAAATAGTAGTAGTTGATATTGATGGATACGATGGCCCCTCTAGGGTTGGCCCTCTAAATGATTGGATTGTTCAGGCAGGTTGGAAAAGGGCAGGGGGGGAGAGTATTCATCTTTTAGGGGTCCTTATGTGAAGAGTCTTGGCCTGTCTCCATTGGGATCTGAGGGAAGGAGATGTTTGAGATGACAGCAGTGATTTTGCTTGATTGGCAAATGCCATCTCCTGTTTCTTCCTCAGGGCACTTTGCTGGCTTAATAAACCTATGACTGATAATTGTGGACTGGAAGGGTTAGAGAAATAGGCAACTAGATGGTGCAATGGAGAGAGTACCAGGCCTGAAATCTGGAAGATTCATCTTCCTGAGTTCAAATCTGACCTCAGATTTGACTTACTAGCTGTGTGACCCTGGACAAGTCACTTAACTCTATTTCCCTCACCCTCCTTATCTGTAAAATTATCTCGAAAAGTAAAATGGCAGACCATTTCAGAATCTCTGCCAAGAAAACCCACAGAGTCAGAAACGACTGAAAGAACTGAACTACAACAACAACATGGTCAGATAAAACTGTGACAGAGGAAATAGGTTGGAACTGTGCTTCAATGAAGTAGAAGAAGGCAAGGACTGTCTCCATATTTGTCTTTGTATTCATAGCACATAATAAAGTGATTTGCATATAGTAAGCACTTAACACATGCTTATTAATTGAAAGCAAAGACTTGGAATTTGTTCCATGGTGAGTGTTTAAGAGACAGCGAATAGACCATCTAGGCTAAATCTGAAGGTTCTTTCATCTATGAGATCAATAGACTATAAGACTGAGGAGCCTGGAGACTAGGAAGTGTTCAGCAGTTTGAACTTTATCCTAGAAGGCAGTGGGTTGCCATTAAATGATGGGTACCTTCAAATAGTATCTTTTTTTTTTCTTTTTGGAGGGGGGAAGGTAGGGCAATTGGAGTTAAGTGACTTGCCCAAGGTTACACAGCTAGTTTTTTGGTCTGTGTATTAAGTGTCTGAGGCCGCAAATAGTATCTTAAAAAGATCAATCTGGCCAAGAGGAAACTCTTGATCAAATGGATCTCTGATCTCATTGATTGGAAGTTTCCTTTCGCTATTCAGATTGCTACCCATTCATGCTTAAACATTTTGTATGATTTGTTCATGTCCTATAATAAATTCACCATGGAAGATGCACCTATGATGCTGGAGGCCTTTCTTTCTTTTTAACACTGGGAAGGTTATAGTGGACTATTCCAGATATCTAGCCATAATCCCACATGACATATAACCAGCCCATCTGATTTTCATGGCATCTTTCCTCTTAGTCTTCTGCCAAATTCATCATTGGTCATATGTTAGAGCTTGCTCACAGCCACTGTATTCTTCTCCATCTCCCTCTGTGTGATTGTCATTTTTAACTCTTCCGAGAAGAATAATGTTAAAAAAAAATATGTTACTACTATGTTTCAAGTCTAACAGATATATAGCAATACCCAGAGAATACCTATAATACATAAGGCCCGTCCATAAATAAATGAGACAGACAGTGCTGACTGACGAGTTGGGCAGAGCTGAACAGGAGGACTATGGGCTGATTTCCTTCAGGAAATTGCAAAGCTATTTTAATAATCCCAAGCTTTTCCTGAAAGCCAAGGGCTATTCTTTACTTTTAAAATTAATCATATTTAAAAATTAATTTTTATTTTAGTATATACAATTAATTTTGCTTATTATGCATTATTTTATTTTATTTTCAGTTCTGAATTCTCTCTCCCTCCCCGGGATTCACTCATCTTTTAAATATTAGCATGCTCTAGGTGTTGCTATATTGTAACAAGGCATGGAATTCAACAGTCTCTGAAGAATCAACAATGAATATACAGAAGGAGCGGAATGTACTGTGGGAGCAGAGGATTAGGGCTGGAATCCTGGCTTTATTAGAAGTGTGACCTCACTTCTCTGGACCTCAATTTCCTCATTTGGAAAATGATAAGGCGTTTTTAGCTCTGTCCAGTCATCTCTGCACCCAGGAGCAGCTAAACGGCTGCTAGCTATTGACTCAATTTCACTAGGCGTGCGTGGTCTCTTAGAGTTCGGGTGGCCTCACTTCACCTCCGGTCGCCAGGGGGCGCGCTCGCCCTTTCCGGGCAGGCGGTGGCGCGCTCAACCTTGGACGCCTCGCGCTCCCCGAACGCTTCCACCTCTGTGGCCCTCACTTCCGTCGGCTGGCTGAGGGAGGGGGGGTGGGGGGAGACGGGGCGATCCCGGCCGTTGTCGCCGGGTGCCGGCGTCAGTGGCAACATGGCGGTGGCGGCGGCGGCTGTGGCGGCCGTCGGAGCGCGGCCAACGCAGCCCGGGGATCCCCTCGCCCCGGCCTCATGAGCCCGGCGCGACTGGGGGCGCGGGACGGACGGGTGAGGACGCTCCCCTTCTCCCGCTTGGTCGCCTCTCTGGTTCTCGGGCCTTCCTCCCGGTCACCGGCCGCCCGGATCCTGGGCCGCGCTCCTCCCCGTCCCCCCCCACCCTGGGCCCTCGTGCCCCGAGGTTTAACAGAGCCCCGGCCCACCTGGCCTAGAAAGTCGTGCTCCCCGCGCGCTGGCCGCCCCCTCCTTGTCGGAGGCTCAGGGCTTAAGCTGGAAGGGGCCTCTAAGGTCGTCCAGGGTGTAAGTGGCGGGGCCTGGGGCCCACCCCCAGCCTTGCAGCGCTTTCTGCCCCGCACCACGGTAGTCCCGGGCCCCACCCACTCCCCGCTTTCCATAACTGCTCCTGCGGTTCTCTCCTTTCCTGCTCTTTTCTTGGGGGAAATGGGGAGAAAGTGCCCGCCGCCCTAGAGAGTTCTTTCCCCCCTTAGAATCAAATTCTTCCATGGTTAGACCTGGAAAAGGCCAACCTCTTCTGCTAGCTTTAAGAGGCAGTGAGATGTCTTAGGAAGAGAAGCGGATTTAGAGGCAGCAGACCCAGATTCATATCCATGCAAAGTTTCTCATTCCCTCGGGACCGCAGTTTTGGGGTTCTTTTTTAAACCTCATGTTTTTCCATCTGTAAAAGGAAAGGGCTTTGGCTAGATCAGAGTTCCCCAGTCTGGGGTGGATACCCCCTGGGTGTATGAGGAGCTTGTTGAGGGGTTTGAAGGAATAATTGGTAAATAACTGCGGCTTTTTTTAATTGAAATATTGCAAAAATAGTAGTGTTAGTTATTTTATAATACTAAAAATTTTACACGCTGAATAAAGTGTTCTTTATGAAAAAACGAGTCTATTTCTTGTATGCTCTTGCATAGTAAACTCTAGAATATTTCCTGTCTTGTTGAAACTGAAAGGTTTACTGAAAGCCAAAGAATGTCAAGATTGAAAAAGACTGAGAACCCTCTATTCTAGATGATGTGAGGGATTTGTTTTTTCCTTAAACTATCTCTGAATCCTGTGATCCAGTGAAATTGAGTTCCGGAGAGACTTGGTAATTTAGAAAACCAGCATGGGTGGGAGAGTTTTAATCAGAAGCCCGGGGACTCTTCCCACCAGTCCAATATCCTTTCTGAAGGGTTGAACATTGGGGTAGGGCCAGAGTAGAACATTGTAGAAAAATAGAAGAGGTGCAGTCTATGAAAACAAATAAGGTGCTTATGAAACTAGGTTTCTGAACCTTCATCTTAGCTTAATTTTTAGTGATTCTCTTAAAAGTAGAAGAGCAGCATACTCTCTAGAGGTAGAGTTGGGAAGAAACCAAACTCTTGTCATTGTCCTTAACTAAAATAGTGCTTTGCATGTAATAATTCCTCCTATAGCTCTTCATAACTAGTAAGTGTTTAATCACTAGCATTTATTAAACATTTATTGTATTCCAGGTGCTGTGCTTACTAAATGTTTCTTCAAATAAAGTTAAATTTGAATGAATGCTTCATAAATCATTTTAAAAAAGAGTCCATTCTCTGCAGTGGAGTTACCAATAATGTTAAAGTGATAGCAGTATTTTAAAATGACTTCACATGTTTTAGGGAAGTAATTCTTTACTGTGAATGTTTACTCTGAGTTCACTTACTCAAATGATTCAGATATTTTTGATGTAAACACATTATAGCTAAGCATACTTGAGGTATTTCTGCTGTGTTAAGCTCTTTCCATTGTTCTCATGAAGACAGACTTGAAGTTTACTCTGTTTCCTTGTGACCTAAAGGTAGAAGATTTTAGGTGAACCTTGAGGTGATGTGCCTGTGAAAAGGGAATTTGGGTTTTTTGTTTGTTACTTGTTTTTTCTTTTAATGTGTGACCCTCTGCTCTTAATCATCCAGAAATAAGATGCTGTGATGATGGATCATGATGTTCCAACAATCAAACCTCGAAGAATCCAGAACCAAAATGTTATCCACCGCTTGGAGCGTCGGCGTATCAGTTCAGGCAAGGCTGGTACCCACTGGCACCAGGTTCGAGTATTCCACCAGAACGTCTTCCCCAACTTTACTGTGGTTAATGTGGAAAAGCCACCTTGCTTCCTGCGAAAATTTTCACCTGATGGGCGCTACTTTATTGCCTTTTCTTCAGACCAGACATCACTGGAGATTTATGAGTACCAGGGCTGCCAAGCAGCAGAGGACCTACTGCAGGGTTATGAGGGTGAAATTTTGGCCAATGGCAATGACCAGAGGTCAGTCAATATCCGAGGCCGACTCTTTGAACGCTTCTTCGTCTTGTTGCATATCACCAATGTAGCTGCTAACGGTGAACACCTAAATCGTGAGTGTAGCCTCTTCACAGATGACTGCCGTTGTGTCATTGTGGGTTCAGCTGCCTACCTCCCTGAAGAGCCTCACCCTCCTTTTTATGAAGTATATCGCAACAGTGAGTCAGTGACACCAAATCCCCGCTCCCCTTTGGAGGACTATTCCCTTCATATCATTGATCTTCACACTGGCAGGTTGTGTGACACCCGCACGTTCAAATGTGATAAAGTGATCTTGTCCCACAATCAAGGGCTATACTTATATAAGAACATACTAGCCATTCTTTCAGTACAGCAGCAGACCATTCATGTCTTCCAGGTTACTCCTGAGGGCACCTTTATTGATGTGCGTACCATTGGTCGATTTTGCTATGAGGATGACCTGCTCACCCTGTCAGCTGTCTACCCAGAGGTACAGCGAGACAGCCAGACAGGCATGGCCAACCCCTACAAGGAGCCCTTCATTAATTCTCTGAAGCACCGGCTATTGGTATATTTGTGGCGCCGGGCAGAGCAGGATGGTAGTGCTATGGCCAAGAGGCGCTTCTTCCAGTATTTTGACCAGCTACGACAGTTGCGCATGTGGAAGATGCAGCTTCTAGATGAAAATCACCTCTTTATCAAGTACACTAGTGAAGATGTAGTGACACTACGGGTCACAGACCCATCACAGGTATTGGATGATGTTCAGCCTTATCGAGAGACTTAAGAGTGAGGTACCATACATTTCTGCTGCAGGATCATAGGATCCTAGCTTTAGCCCTGGAAGGAACTCGAGATGATCTAGTCCAGCCCCTCTCACTTTACAAATGAAGAAATTAAAGCCCAGGAAAGTTAAATAATTTGCACAAAGTCACATAGGTGATGAGCATTAGAGGTGGGATTTGAATCCAGGTCTTCTGACTCCTGAATGTATTCCTTCCTTTATATCTACATTTGCTTCATTCATTGCCCTGTTTTTGCATCGCTAGTTCAAAGGGCCTGGAGTTGTGCTTGGTTTTCAGTCTTAAATTTTGTTTACGTTTGGTTTTACAAAAGGCAAAATCAAGTTTATATTTCCCTAGTTCTGTTTGTTTCCTTCAGTGGACTAGATCTCTAGAAATTCCTTTTTCTTCCAAAGATTCTAGAGATATCTATAATGCAGATAGGTCCTGAAACTATCTTTTTGAGATTTTGGTGGATATATGTGTCTAATTTCATTTTGATGCCTCTGGGGTGATTGCATTTTCAGGGTTCTCTAGAGAAAGGCCAAAAATTTATTAGCTGTTAAGTTTCTGCTACCCATGGATAATTTGTTCACCTTGAGTGATTTACCTCTGCTAATGGGAACAGACTATCAAGGTAAAATGAAATGTTCCAATAATTGGAAATCTCATTTTCACAATTCAGTAATTAAAATGTCAGCTCCCTCACTAGACTTTTCTATAAAGCAATTAGTAAACATAATTTGGTTAATTTGAGTTTCACCTCTTTTTAAAACTTTCTCCTCATGCTAAAAGAGGGACTACTGAACACTGAAAAAATCAAAACAAAACAGAAGTTATGAAGAACTTCCAGATGCACAATCTCCTTTATTTAGATTACAAATAATCTGGACTATATGTCTGTGAAAGGGCCACTACATAGCTAACCTTTTCTCATATTAAAATGTCTGTACAGCTTCTGCCTATTTAGTTTTGGTAAGAATTGGTTTATTAACTATTTTAAAAGTGCTTATAGGAAGAAGAGAGCTTTCAAGGATCAGTAGGATCAGTTTTAAGAGCAGCCATGGACCTAGGAAATAATTGATTTGAAATTTGATCTTGAAGTAAAGTAGACTTCCTTTTTTCTTGGCATTTTTCCTTTTTGAGTTTTTTGACAGATGGAGAAATCAGCTTGGGTGATGTCTGTGTTATTTGCCTTCCTAGTGCCATATCGTTTCATAAATAGTTCTGACCCATTTGTCCATAGGAAGTAAAAACATATACATTCAAACCAATGATCTGGAGTATACGTTCTTAACTTTTTCATGTCTTGAATCCTTCTGGGAGGCAGGTAAAGGCTGTGAACCCCTTCTCAGAGTAATGTTTTTAAGTGCATAAAATAAAATATACAGTATTATAAAGGAAACCAATTATATCAAAATAGAGCTATCATAATGTTTTTAAAGTTTGTAGACTCTAGCTTAAAAATTCCTAGCTCTAGGTTCTCTTGTTGGCTGTGTTTCACTACTAGAGCCCTTTGTAGGACTCAGAAAAGTTTATTAGCTAGCTTATGGGAAAAAAATTTCAACCTCCTTTCTCTGAGACATGGATTATTTATTCTATAACAAGATTCAGTTGTTAGTGGAAACTCATAATCAACGCAGAATCCTGTTTTCTTCTCCATAGTTATCTGATGGTGAGCCCATTGAATCATCATTAGTGAACACCTATCTTTTAGAATACATTACTACACAGTCCTTTGCCTCTCCCTCTGTCTCTTTACTTTTCTGAAAACCTTAGCTAAAGAGGAACCTGTTACATATTCATGTAATAATCGTGTGACATGCATAGCTGAACTCTCCTTTTTCCTATAATAATCTTTATAAAACAACAAAATCAGAGAGCTGATCCATATTTGTGGAAGTGATACATGTAAGACAAGACCTGAAGCAGGAAAGTCCATTATTTAGGGTTGGATGATAATGTTCATTTTGGTGCATAAATTGCCAGATCATTTTCATCACAATTGAGATTATCCTTTGATCCTTCGGTAAAGCAACCCATTTTTTTTTCCTCTGGACTGATAACAGAGTAATTATGGCTTGAGAAATTAGGATGCTAGGGTACAATTTTTTTCTTAACGTAATTTGTGGCCTCAACTGAAACTTTCTGTGCCCGTAAAATCCATCACTTCCTATAGGTATTATGAAGATGAATGAGTAAAAAGTACATTTAAATATGAAGCATTGGGATAGTATTTAGGAAATTGTTTGCCACACAGTTTCTTTATATTATAGGCAGATCAAATATGTTGCCTATACTAAATGCCACATTGTAGCATGAACTATTTATATCAGAAATGGGTAATGGAGATTCAGATCCAACCCAAGTAAAAAATACTTAATGTCTGATAACTTAATGTTCCTATATGAAACCAACAGATGATTTTAGATTGGCATTCTATTGACCCTGGAAAAATCCTGAGACTCTCATTGTCAGGCTGATCAGAGCAAAACTAAAGAGCAGTTTGAGAGAATTGGGCATCTAGGTGCATACTCTGAAAAAGTCTGAACTCCCATGTAACTCTGGGTACTTCCACTTGTGGCATTTGAGTTTCAGCTCCTTCTTCCCCTCCCATCACTGCTTGGAAGCCCCCCTCCCCCATCCTAATTGCTCTAAATCCCACATGGAAAATACAGATGCTTTTGGCCAAAAGAGCATCTGTCAGGAAAGAAACAGTAAATACCTCTTTGGATTTTCATTTGTCCAGCAGCAGGATGCTGCTGGGACACAACTTTCTGAGGGAGCTTCAAAACACAGTGCACTTAAGTTGCCTCTCTGCATGTTGGAAATGTTAAGAGGAAAAATAGATGCCAAAAAATGAACTTTCAACTGTACATACACAGGAGAAAATAATCTGTCAGCAGCCAACATTGGGCTGCAAATCACTTCCCCAGCAGGAAATAAAATTAAATCTGGCACTTTAAGAACGTATTTTTTTTTTCATCTCAGGGTGGGTTGGGGAGCAAAGAAAGAAGAAACAGTTGGAGAGGGAAATTAAAGCACACAGTTTGAAATGAAAGATTGAAAATCCTTTTTTTTTTTTTTAAACTGGCCAACTTAATTTCAGCAACACAATTACACTGGGGAATGTGGCATCGTGGAGGCATTTGACTGATAAAACCCATGGAGGCTCCCTGAGGCACCTAGAACCGTGGGACCTGTTTCCCCATTGACCCATGCAGTAGGAACATTTTCTTATTTCTCTTGAGTAGCTTGAATTTTTAGCCCAATGTGAAGGTTCACTCTAGCCATGGGTTTTACTCAGCTGGCTAACACTTACATTTGTTCTTCCTTTCCAGCCTTCCTTCTTTGTTGTGTACAATATGGTGACAACAGAGGTGATAGCAGTGTTTGAGAATACCTCGGATGAATTGCTGGAGCTCTTTGAGAATTTCTGTGACCTCTTCCGAAATGCTACCCTGCACAGTGAGGCTGTCCAGTTTCCCTGTTCAGCTTCTAGCAACAACTTTGCAAGGCAGATCCAGCGCCGGTGAGCTACCAACATAGGCTTCCACCAAGTAGACCTTACCTGACCTAATTTTGGCTCTAGGCCAACAACTATTACTGGGTACCTACGGGTGAGGCTTTGTGGTGTACTGGAGAGAGTGTTAGACCCAAGGGTCAGGGTACTTGGGTACTAGTGCTGGACAAGGCACTTTTCTTAACTAGACCCTGGTTCTTCATCCATTTTGGTAGGAAAGGAAGGGAAATATGATTGACTCTAGAGTGTCTAGTCTGGAAATAAAGCATGTTCAGTCTAACAAACATTTATGTAGCACCTCCTGTATATAAAAGATTAATAATACAGTACAATAAATGTCAAATTAAAAGTGCTATAGGAAACTAGAAGAGGGAATTATTACTGAGGACCAAAACAGTTTAAGAAGACATCATGGCCTTGAAGGGAAGGTAGAACTTAGGCAAGTGTTGAGGGAAGGTATTCTACATTGGGAAAACAGTATGAGCAAAGCTGGAGAGATAAGATACATGTTTAAGGAATGATGAATAGCCTACTTTAGATGGAATAGAAGGTTCTTATAGGGAAGTAAAAGTACCTATGGAAGGTAAGGGCCAAGTGGCAGTAGTCTCCTGAAAATTTTGAGCACAGAGTGTGAATAGTGTTCAGATGGCCCACTTTTTCTGTTACATCAAAGTTTCTTGGTTTGAGGATGTGCAGAAAGCTATCAGCAAGCATATCTAATATTTTTCTTGAAGTCCTTTTACAGGGCATGAGAGAGATGTTAGGAGTTGTATTGGGTCTTAATTGAATAAAGAACTGAGTGCAAAACCTGGATTGGCTACTACACTGTAGTAATCCTGGGAATGTGGTCTGTTGTCCAAAGTTTCATAGAAGATAATAGGATAATATGTGCAGTTCAAAGTTAGTTTGCATTCTAAAGACTATGCCAATCAGAAATAAAAGAATGTGTTTGGCATTTGTATTCTTCTCCAATCACAAATTTTTTTATAACAACTATAAGCAAGAATCAGAAATTAAAACCAAGTTGATGAATCTAGGGAAACGTGATAATGAGGTTTTCTCTTGATTTTCAGACCAACAATATGTTTTGAATCATAGATACCAACCACAGACTGATAACAGTTAAATATTTTTTGAACCTTTGTGAAACTGCCACTCCATTATTCTTAGAAAAAAGAAGACAAGTATCAGAGCTATTTATTCTTTCAACAATACCATATTTATCAGAATATAAGGTGCACTATTTCCCAAACCTACCTCAGACAAAACCTTAGTGTGAGCTATAATTGCATTTATATTCTCTTCTAGTAATACTGGGAATGTTGTATTTAATTGAAAGGTTTTTATATTTTACACTAAGACTGGGGAATTATGTAAGAAGGTAACAAAATAGAAGAGTGAGAAAAATGAATAAAAACATCTTTATTTGAATTCAAAGAAATGTTAAGATACTTTCATAGTAAATACATGCGTGCCTGTTTCTAAGATGGAAGTTTTGTGTAATGATTTGTGAGTGTGTATATATGTATGTGTTTATATATGTATTTACATGTGTATGCACACATACACATGTGCACATACACAACCATGTATGTGTGTATAAAAATATTTCCCCCTCTTTCCAAGAACCCTCATCTTAGAAGGGCAGCCTAATTTTGGACCAATATGGTATTTATTAAATGTCTTCCATATGGAAGGTACTGTATTGTTCCAAGTGCTATCTGTCTGCTGTCCCAGATACTGGTAACTGTAGAAATGCAGACCCTTAAGTAGCAACTTAAATATTGAACTTTATAAATTGCTGACATTTTGCCTTTTAAAAATAAATAAATTAGCAACATCATGTTACAATGTGCCCTGTTGGAAGAGCCCATGAGAGGCTTTCTATTTTTCTATAATCAAGAATTGTTTCTTTAACGGGTTTGTAAGCTATTGATTTAGGAGTGAATTTCTTAAGTTGTCTTTTGTTGTTGAGCTTCAGAGATAGCCACAAACAATTGCCTTACTTAACAGTAGTTAAAATTTACATAGCATTTTATGGTTTGCAGAATGCTTTGCATAACCTTTTTCTCATTTGACTGGCCCAACAGCTTTGTGAGATACTAACTCATGACAGGCATTTCCATTTTACAGCTGAGGGAACTGGAGTTGAGAGAGGTAGATGACTTGCCCATGCTCGCATAACTTGTCAGGATCAGCTTTGGGGTGCCAGTCCATGTGTTGACCCAGATTTGTCCTTCTGTGGAACCTGTGTTGATTTCATTAGTGTCATTTCACATCTCTCCATTTCTAAGTCTGTAATTTGAAGTGAAATATATTTTTAGAAATAAAATTCCCATGCTAGAGATATAGGTTCCTATAATACTGGAAGCAAACAGTTGTATTATTTGCAATAATATTTTATCTATATACCCATAAGTTTGTAGATTTAAACTCTGAACTTGTATTGTGTGCTCTCTAACAATGTCTACTATATTGCCTTTCTGCTATATTGATTGATTTTCAGGTTTAAAGACACTATTGTAAATGCAAAATATGGAGGGCACACAGAGGCAGTACGGCGGTTGCTTGGTCAGCTCCCCATCAGCGCCCAGTCATACAGTGGCAGTCCCTACCTCGATCTCTCTCTCTTTAGCTATGATGATAAGTGGGTATCAGTCATGGAGCGGCCCAAGACTTGTGGAGATCACCCGATCAGGTACAAAGAGGTACACTACACCTCACCACCACAAAACATTAAGGAAGTGAGTAAGCTGACTCCCCCATTCAGTTCTCTTGTGCCAGAAGTCTCTTTGGTTTGCATTATTTCTCAGTCTTTTCTATTTTTCATATCTCCCAGAGCTTCCTGTGCTCCTTAGCATAAAAAGTTTATAAAAGAATACATGATCACTTTTATCAATCATTTCTATAATTTGGCTATTACTTTTGGTCTAACATAGAGCCAGAGGGATTTCACAAGTATTCTATTCCTGTCTCTTGTTACCGGGTAAATTATTTAAGACATATAGGTATGTCTTCTCTTTTTAAAGATATCCAGAAAAGGGTATTCGATAATTATTTCCATAATCCATTACCTAATTATAATTTGTAAAGTCAAGACATGTAGTTTTATATATACTTCCAAATCATCAGATCAGCCCTTGTGACCTGGTAGTTTGCCTATCCAGAGGAAGTTTGGGAATTTGGGCAATTTGTTGAATAGGTAAGATTAGAAGAAGTTTTACTTCTTCTAATAATAAAGAAATAAAAGAAAGTTTTACTTTCCTATTTGGGGGAAATTTTAGGCTAGGGATTATAGCGTACTTAAGTACACTTCAATACTGATACTGTTCTGTTTAAGGCACTTCCATACTTGAATCATAAAATTTTAGAACTGAAAGGGAGCTAAGAGATGAACTCATTCAGCACTTAGATTTGGCAGATAAAATAAGATCCAGAGAGATTTAGCCACATGCTCATGGTCATACAGTTTGTTTGGGGTTAGAGCTAGGACTAGAATCCAGATTTCCTGTTCAATTCAGTACTTTATCTGCTAGACCATGCTGATTTATGAAAACTTATTACTGCCTCCCACTGCTTCTTGAAATGAGTGAGATTCTTGTGTCCTTATCATTGAGGACGCTAGAGGTCCTTGTTCTCTCCAGGTGTGTTGTTGGGACATGCTGGGATAATAAAGTCTTTGGTTTCATTGTATTTTATTAAAGGAAAACAAGCCTATAACATTTTACCTTTTTTTTTCCTTTTTTGATAGGCCATTGGGGTTAAGCGACTTGCCCAAGGTCACACAACTAGTTTTTGTGTTAAGTGTCTGAAGCCGGACCTGAACTCGGGTCCTCCTGACTCCAGGGCCTGTGCTCCATTCACTGCGCCACCTAGCCACCCCCTAACATTTTACCTTTTTTATGGGATAGAATGTACCCGATTAAACATTTTCAAAGTAACAATTTACCTTTTGTAATGGGCCCAGCTGTTTTAAGATGAGTGACTTTTTTTTTCTTTTTGGAAGGGGTAAAGTAGGGCAATTGGAGTTAAGTGACTTTAGAACTCTTTGTTTTGGAAATGTGAAATAGCCAACATTTATATAATGCTTTCACTGTGCTAAGTGCCTTATAAATATTATCTCATTTAATCCTCATAACAACCTTGGGAGATAGGCATTATTATTGTCCCTATTTTACACATCAAGAAACTGAGGTAGAGGTTAAATTACTTGCAATTGTTAAATTAGTTGTTCACACAACTAGATCATATTTGAGGCCAAATTTGAACTCAGGTCATCTTGACTCCAAGCATGGCACTCTACCCAGTGACAACTCATTGCCCTTGGCACAGATATAGTAGGGAGAGCAGTGAAGCATATTGGTCATTTGTTAACCTTCCCACTGCAGAAGGGACCTAAAATGGTAAAGAATATAAATATTATTCTTTTTCCTTCTTCTCCTCCATTTAGGTTCTATGCCCGGGATTCTGGTCTGCTCAAGTTTGAGATCCAGGCAGGCCTGCTGGGCCGCCCCATCAATCACACAGTCCGACGCCTGGTCGCCTTTACCTTCCACCCTTTTGAGCCCTTTGCCATTTCAGTGCAAAGGACTAATGCTGAATACGTTGTCAACTTCCACATGCGACACAGCTGCACATAGGATGTTGCCCAAAGACTGGGGATCCACCAAAGCCAAGTTGTCTTGCCTTCTAAGACTTATACCCCCTTCCCATCTCTGCAGATTAGAAAGCAGAGTCTTTCAGGTGCCAGCATCATTCCTTTGGAACCAAGGTCTGTGTTGGTGAACCTTGGTTGGTCTATAGTCACTCAAACATGAGCCAGAAGAGAGGAGTTGGACCCAGGATAACTTACTTTAAAAAAAAATCTAGCTATCAGATAATTTAAATGTCTCCCACTTTTTCCACAAAAGATCACCAAGCATTAAGTCCTTTAATTATTTTGAGTGGGGGAAGTTCTGTGTGTATATATTTTATTGAGGTGTAGATGAGAGTTTTCCACTTTTTTCCCCCTTTCCTCTTTTCTTGACAATGGTATGTAGCCTGAAGCAGAGCAATTGGTTGCCATTGTGGCCAGACCTAATAACTGATTAAGACCCTGCTCATTCCTTTTCATTTAGCCAAAAACCAAGGCTGTCTTTTTAAGTAAAAATAAAAGACATATTTTCTTACTTATTTATATTTGCAGTTTGAAGACTATCTTTTGTTCTGATTATTTCAAATTCGTTGTTGGGCTTTTCAGATTCTTGATTTTTAAAAGGTAGTCAGAGTGAATGGATAATATAGTCACTTCTTGAAAAATAACCAAGGTAGAGTCTTTTAAGCTTTGCAAAACACTTTACATACATTATCTTTTGATCTTCATAAAAACCACGTGAGTCAGGCACTTCTGGTTTTATTATCCCCATTTTACAGATGATGGAATATCCCCCATTTACAGATGAGGAAAATAAGGCTCAGACAAAATAAGTATGTCATCTAGTAAATAATAAGGCAAGATTTGAACCCAGGTTCCTCCTGAATCCAGGTCCAGAACTCTTTTTTTCATTATACCATGCTGCCTCTCATTGTTAGTTGTTTGTGGTAGTAAGAGCCTAATTCATAGCACCTTGGCCACAAGCAAGCATTGTCAGCAAACCCTGCCAAGGTCAGTGGTGGGTGCTTGCCACCTTCAAGAATTCCTCATTAACAAAATAACAATGTTCATATTAGCTCAGAAATAACACTGTGCAATTTAGTTCAACAAACACTTAGCTCTTGCCTTGTGCAGGGTACTCTTCTAGGTATTGAAGACACAAAGCAAAAGCAAAACAGTCTTTTCCTTCAAGTAACTTCTGTAAGACGGACACAACATTCCCACAGATAATTACAAGTAGATAATCATCTTGGGAAGGAGCATGACCTAAAAACTGGGGCAGTCAGGAAACACCTCATAGAGGAGGAAGACCCTGAGCTGAGCCTTGAAGAAAACTAGATGGTGAAGGGCCAAAGTGAGGAGGGAGTACGTTCTGGGAAGAGGAGACGTGATGATATGGAGGTGAAAGATGAGGGACTAGGAAGTGACAAGTATCATACCAGGTTATGAGTTGTAAATGCTTAACAGAGGAGTTTGTTTTATCCTAGAGGCAATAGGGAGCCCTTACAACTTGAACATATCAGTTTGGCTGCTGTGTGCAGAAGAGGAATTGGAGGATAGAGAGACTAGGCAGGAAGACTAGTTAGAAACTACTAGTTCATTAATCAAGGCAGAAGGTAATACCTGAACTAGAGCATTATCCATGCGAGTGGAGAGAGGGGCACAAATGAGAGATGGAGGTTGAAATGACAACTTCAAACAGCTGAATAATGAGGTGTAAGAGTGAATAGAGTAACATGACTGAAGTTGTGAGCCTGGATGACTGAAAGCATAATGGTACCCTTGAACAAAATAGGGAATTAGGAAAAGGGATGGGCTTAAGGATTATATGTCTGATTGTGGATATATTGTATTTAAGATGCAGATTTAGCAGGCAACTGGTAACATAGGACATTGTATTTGAGTGTAAGGTCCCTGTAAATATGAATCATTTCATTCTTTGTATTTGTAGCCCCAGCACCTGGCACAGTGCTTGACCCATAGTAGAAACTTAATGAACGATTGATTGGTTTGGAATGGACTGCCTTGCCGGTCAGGAGAGAGAGTCTGCTGATGCAGATTTTACAGTCTTCTACTTATAGCTTATTTAAACCTATAGGAATTTATGAGGTCAGTAAGACAAGAAGAAAAGAGGGCTCAAGACAAAATAGCCTTTAGCTTATACCTCAGTGCTTAAGGGAAGGGATATGGATTATGATAGCCCAAAGGGAGAGAGGGTCAGACCTTAGGAGAATCTGAGAAAGCAGTGTCATCAGAGCAAATGAAGTCGCTTATATTAAGTATACTATATATAAACACTGAGAATACAAAGGCAAAGGTAGCTCCTGCCCTCAAGGAGCTTAGAATAGTTTATAATAATAATCCTGCCCCTGCCCACCCCCCATAGGGCAATGGGGGCCAAGATGGATGTTTTGATTTGGAAAGTTACAAGATTGATATGTGGAGCAATAATGGAATAGACTGACACACCTTTTCTAGTAGCAGTAGTGATTTGGTTTGGGTTCAAAAAGTAGAAAGTTCTAGAATTTTCTGGAGTGCCAGTGGATTGCAAGGAAGGGCAGCACAAAGGATAATACATGTGGCAGTAAGGCAGATACGTGGTGAAGAAATGGTCAGGGAGTAAGGTGAAGCATGACTTGAGCTAGTTTGGCCTAATATGGGCCAGGTGAAGCACCCATCAATCAGGGCAATGAGGCTCCAGAGTGGGAATGCCAGAAATGAAAGGGTTAAGTCCTTCAGGGTATGGTCTCTAGCAGGAACATACCAGAAGAGTAAAGTAAGAGAGTATCAAAGATTGAGGGTATGGTCAACTGTGTCTACCAGTGGAGAGGTCTGAAAGAATGAGGTCTTAGACAAAGCTGCTGGATTTAGCAATGAATAGATTGTAACAGAATACTTTCAAGAGAGTGGTAGAGTTGAAAAGCAGATTGTAACATGTCAGGAAGTCAAGGGGCTGAAGTAGAAGATTTTCTAGGACTTTGGTTGTGTAACCTATGGGGAGTCAGGTGTCTTCTAGATTTAAGAGATGCACCACTGCTATTCAGATCAACACACCCTCCTGACCAGATGGGTGGTCATCTTTGTGTGGCAATGAGGGTTACTGTGTCTGCCTGAACCAGTGTCATACCCTTGCTGAATATCCTTTCTGTGCTGTGGCTAAGTAAACCTTTTTTGTTAACTGTCAAACGATCTCATTTTGTCCCAATTCCAAACCTGAAATTCTAGACCAGCCTGAGCCAGGTCTGGCTTGCAATAGTTGGCATTGTAGTCAACAGGATTGGATCAGAATGAACTTGGTTCTTATGGCTGAAGTTGGGGATAGCCCAATACATCATGGTACCCTAGGACTGCTGTGGACAGGTCTTCTCAACAGGACCAAGAGGGGTCCCCCACTGATTCAATTGAATAAGTCTGGTGGGTGCTAAAGAAGGTTGACAGAGGATAAAGATATCCCAAGAGGGAGTATTTTCTGGTTATAAATGGCTTTAGAAAAGCTAGATAGCATAAGGAAAATGAAGGCAAACTCTCCTTTTACATTCAGCACAAGAGCTCTTTTTGATTTTTAAGAATGGTGCCCTAAAAGCAGAGGCATAGCTGATGGACTTATTAACAGCATGAGTAAAAGGAAAAAATGTTGATGGGGTGGGACCAATAGGTCACGAGCTAGAACCAGCCCAGAAATTTCATTGGAAAATGTGTTAAATCCACTGAGATCAGGGCTATAAAGGCAGAGGAATGGGAGTGGGACTGAGGAGAAGAATTGGGAACTGTCACTGATAGTGAGGAAACCTCAAGTTTATCCTATTACTACTATCCCCTTACACTACCAGCATAATTTCCCTCACCTAGGTGGCAGAGGGTGGGCAGGCTTTTACCGAGGAGGAACTAAGGAGGTTTCAGGAGAAAGTTAAACAACATGGTGAGTCAAGTATAAGAGCAAGGATTAAAAGGGAGGGGAAGAGTGTAAGCCAAGCATTAAGTAAACTCTTTGAGAAAGGAGGGAAATTGACAAAGAGGCCATCACATGATTGCCACAAACCTCTGGATAAGGTGATATTTCCGGATAGAGTTAAGGACACTACAAGAACTGTGGCAGAGGCATTTTCCCTTCCCAAGGCCTCAGATTTTTGATCTGTAAAAGAAGAAGACTGAACTAGGTTATCTCTAAAGTCCCTTCCAACCCTAAATCCTATCCAATCCTAAGTCCTATAATTTTTAAATGTGCTGTTTGAATTTTACATATTAAAGCAATCACCTTGGATCAAAAAGCAACTCTATACATCTGCAAGTTAAAAGCAACCCAGACCCACATACACATAACAAGATTTCTCCTGACAATATTAATCATAATATGTTATTAAAATAAAAGTTCCATCGGTCATGGGATGCATTTAGTACAATCACTTATGTATGGGATAACTGATTAAGGCCTAAAAGCTTAGAATGGCCCAAGACACGGAAGGCTTGGATAGGTCACTTGTAACTACATGTGAGTGCCTGTTTAAAAAGCACTTCCCTTTAGGTTTCATAGAAGCTTGCTTTTATGAATACTCAATTTTACCCTACAATTTAAGAAAGTTTTGCTAAGTCTGATACAACCACAGAAACAAACCTTCCTTTGAGAGGGGTTCTCTCTCCTGTTCAGACACCTGTCCTTGACAATATCTCTAAAAGAATTCTAACCCATATTTTTGCTAAGGCCATATCAGTTTAGGAAAAATACCAAGAGGTTATCACATATAAACAAGGCTTTGGTTTTCTGAATTCATAGGATCATAGATTTAGACCTAGAAATAACTTTAGAGGCCATCCAGTCTGACTCCCTAATTTAATAGGTAAAGAAACTGAGGCTCAGGAGGGATCACATGACTTGCCACACATGGCTAATAAGCAGCAAAGCTGGAGTTCAAACCCAGATCTTTGCATTCTAAATCTAGTACTTTCCACTGTACCATGCTAGAGTCTGAATTGTTGAGGTGTTCTTGAATCACCAGACACTTCAATATAGGTTTCTAATAGTCTGCCTAAAAAACACAGTTTCTACTTAGAGCTAGATAAAACTGAACTGCTGCAACTCAGGGACCTCTCTCTGTCTACCTCCCTACAACTTAACTCTACCTCCCAAGTCACTCAACCTCTGAGCTTCAATTTCCTCATCTATAAATTAGACGGTCAGACTAAGTGATCTCTATATCTCTCTCAGCTCTGAAAACCTATGAGTTTATCTCCCTATATTAAGTGAATGCCCTTTCTGGCATAATATTTTGGCATAACATTCCAGCTTACTCTTTTTACTTTTGTCCCCTTATAATAGAGAATTTTTTTTTCCCTGACAGCTATCTTCTCTTTCAAAATGAGAAGGAAAAATTTCCATCCTCCCTCTATTCACCCATCTGAACCCAACCCTTTCTCACTGTTGTGAAAAAGTTGTGAGGTATCCAATCTTTGAAGTGTGGGTTTAGAAAATTAAAAAAAAAACATCTCAGTACTTGACTGCTTTTTTGGAAGCTCACAGCTCATCCATATAATATTTCATTAACTCTTTGAAGCTAAAGGCTTTTTCCTCTCCTGCAGATAGAATTCAAAGCCCACTGCAGATATTTCTTGTTTGTGGTAAATGCTAGCTCGTCTGGGTACTATCATGTTCTGGGCTCCAAAAGCTGCATGTGTGAAGGTTGTTCTAGGGTGTCATCTCCCTTCTGTTTCTTAGGACTAGAAGTTCCCTGGTGTCAAACTCATTCTGTTCTTGTTTGGGTTCATAAGGTTTTCAAAAGGAGAAATTTTTCTCTCAGCTTTGAACTTTTGAACCCTTATTTGAAGAAGGAAGAGTGGGCTATTTTTATTTTTTTTAATGTGGTTATTAAAAGAACAAGAAAAAAAGGTAAGACAACTTCACAATGGAAGTATTCTCAGCTCAATCAATTTTTTTTTTTACTATGGGGCATGCAATGCATTTTGGGAATCATACAACAGAAGACAGGAAATGGAATGCTGAGGTGATATGCTGCATTTGAGATTAGAAAGTGAAAGGCCAACAGAATCTGGTCTTATTCTTGTCAAGGCACCAGCTTCCTCTAGGTCTAGTTACCTGCTAAAATAAACCGTGGTAATTTTGTAAACTCATTTCAGGGGCTGGTTGTCTCAGGCTGCCTGTAGTTCCCCCTCTTCCCCCACCATCCAGTGTCCCAGGGAGCCTATATAGAGTTACTCCCAAGTCCCTTAAACAAGTGGAATTGTATTCCTCTTCCACAGGCTTTTTTGCTTGTTTAGGGAGCCTGGAGTAGGTATGGAGGGCTTTTGTTTACCACTTTTACTTTGAACCAGGTTTCCTTCTCCCTCCCACCTGCCTCATTATAGCATATTTCTGTATCTCCTTGATGGAAGGGATGCTGCAGTAACATTTAATTATTGACTGGGAACAAGCTCTTCCAAGGACACAGATTCATTTTTCAACCAGCTGTTGCTTGCTGCTCCTTAGCAACATGCTGCATTTGCTCCCTTGAAAGACCCCATCTTTCCATGAGAAGGCTTCCCAGCCTGTTTGTAAAAGTGACATGGAAGGCAGCTATCACTCAGGCTTCATTTTCAGGTTGAGGAAAAGAGAAAGGGAGAGAGGGGGGAGAGAGAAAGAGAGAGAGAGAAAGAAAGAGTTGAAAGACTCCATCAGCAGCCCTAATGCTCAGAACCTGTTCAGTACTTGAAGTCTTACAAAAATCTCTTGATACTTAAATCAACAGCAAGTTGGGTTTTGTTCAGGTCACCCTGAAGGTCTTAGACTAAAAGATAGGAAGAATGTTACTATTTAACTACACAAATACAAGTCAGAGCAATAAGTTTCAGGTAGCCTTTTTAGTAGGGTGTTCTTAACCTGGAATCTATAAACATTTTTTTAAATCAATAACTATTTCAACATAGGTGGTATCCTTTGTAATCTTAGGTGTTTTATTTCATGCATTTAAAAGGATTATTCTGATAAGGAGTCTATAGGTTTGTTTCACATTGTTTCCAAAGGGATCCAAGACCCAAAAAGGGTTAAGATCACCTATTTTACAGTCTAAAGATTCTTGATCTTCAAAGCTACTAAGTGACTGATTTAAGAGTCTGTAACCTTGCCCTTATGCCCAGTGATGGCTTCTGAATCAAGCCCATTAATGTGAACACAAGGATAATTAGTGGAAACCACGTATGGATTTTAAAAAATAATAATTCAAAAATCTAATAATTTCAAAATAATATTTTGAAAGTAATGATAATAATCAATCTGTAATATTTGGGGATATAGGCTTCTCTGGGAAATTAGCCCAGTCACTCCATGGATAGACAAGAACCTTAATACCTTGTGTTCCAATATCATCTATGAGCCTGAGCTAGCAAGAAGGCCCTGGTGTCATACCTAGGTTTGGCATTTAGAACAAGGAAAGCCAATTTCAAGTATATTGGAGTAAAGTTAAAGCAACCACTTACTTGGCTGTTTCTCAATTCTTAATGGCCTTGGAAATTATGAGGGTGGGTATGAATCGATTGAGGCTCGAATCCTAGTTGTTGCTTACTTCTTATTGATACTTACATTGGACAAGGGACCTATCCTTTTTGAACCTCAGTCTCCTTCTCAGCAAAATGGGAGGGTGGGATGACCTCTAAGGTTCCTTTCAGCTTGTAGCACCAGCAGCCCAACATCCAAAACTGCCCTTTAGTTTCCTTGTGAGCCTATGAGATGTAAGGAGATTTGATTTTATATTCTAGTGACTATAGCTGAGCAGGCCTTTTATACACCTGAAGAGAGAACAACTGGGTTTTCTGGGCTATCTGATCACCTCTCCTCAATGCCTGATTGTAGTTGGTGCAGACAAGTGTTTGAGGGGTTAAACTAAGGTGTTTTTTCCTTAACAAATTTATCCTTGGGTGAGAAAGAATAGATTTTCTTTTCTGGAGAGGTACTAGAGGAGATGGCCATGCTCTGTTTGGGTTTCACTCCCAACTGCTTCCTATCGATGGGGTGAAAATAGGGAAACAAAAAGATTCTGCACCTTTCAGAGCTCCAGCTGTTTTAGCTGCTGTTGGCTTGTCTCAGCCTGAAGACACTTTCTGGGCCTGCCAGTTGGGGTATTTATTTCAGGTCATCTAAACTTAAAACCAATAGAAAAAAAGAGTCTGAGAGGAGGAAGGGATTGAAAGGTACTCCCTCTAAACTCCTTGTTTTAGGAGTAGAGAGAGAACATCTGAATGGAATGAAGGACACAGGTCTCCCCTGCTTGGCTCCCCCCAAATACCCCAGTGCTTAAATATTGGCAAAATGTATTCATCTGGGCAATCTTTTTTTTTAATAATGAACCCTTTGGGGCAAATCGATCATTTCCCTGTACTTCAGTTTCTTCCTTTGTGAAATAAAGGTGTTGAACTAGATCATAGCATTTGGAGTTGGAAGGATCTTAGAGGTCATCTAATCTACCAGGAAACTGGGGTCCAAACAAGTAATGTGTCCAAGGTTGCCCAAAGTGATGAATAGTCAGAATTTAAACCCAGGTTTTCTGATTCAGATATGCCATACCACTTCTATTGACTTGTAATAACCACCTTCTTCTTCCCAAGGATGTTTTCCAAAGCCATTAGGAATAAAGGAACAACCAAGGAAAGGGATATCTGAAATTTGTTCCAGTCACCTGAAATTCTGAAATGGGCTTCCCTTGTTGTAATTGCCTAAATTAACCTTAGTGCCTCTTTGCTAACATTGTTTTTTGCTTACAGAAGATACTAGTATGTGAAACATTGGATTTTCTGCACATCTGTGGAGGCACCATGTTATTTTCCCAGAAATGTCCACATCTAGACATTAAAGATCATTTATAATACTTGGAGTTCTTACCCCCTAGTTTTCTTTGTGTCTGTGGGTTTGATTCAGAAGCCATCCCTAGGCTGCAGCCACAGGATTATGTGGTTAGTGGTTCTAAAGATCCAAAATCTGCATTTTAGAATCTAAAAGGACCTATCTTGTTTGTTGTAATGAGTAATTGTCTATTTTAGCTCTAAGTTCTATCATCCTTAAAATTACTACCCTGTCCTTTTTCACTACTTCTCTTTGGAGTTTGAAAATCTAAAGTGTTATCCCTTCTTCATTATTTTTGATTTGTTCCTTAGATAGGTCTCTCCAAAGAAAGCAGAGGGAGGTGCTTCAGAGATTATCCATCTAATATTTGCTAGAGAGAATTTAAGAAATAGGAAAGAGGTCACTTTTTTTGCCTTTTTTTGGGAAGGCAATTGAGGTTAAGTGACTTGCCCAAGGTCGCACGGCTAGTTTTTGTGTTAAATGTCTGAGGCCAGATTTGAGCTCAGGTCCTCCTGACTCCAGGGCTAGCGCTCCATTCCCTGCACCACCTAGCCACCCCTTGAAGATATCACTTTGAAGAAACTTGAGTACAAAAAAAAAAAAGTCCTAGAACATGTCCATACTTCATAGTTGCTGAGCTACTTGGAAAATACTCACTTTCCCAAACTTCTCACTATACCAGCTCTCCTAGGAAGATAGGCTCAGGAAGGAATGGAGGGTATGCTATACTACATTTTTCCTGTGTGAAATAAGACCATTTCCTGGTACTGAATGAATTAGTTGGCACCTTATCATAGATGGGAGAGGTCACTGACAGCTGGTGCTTGCCTCTACCTCAATCTCCTAATCTCATACCCCAGTGACATAGCAGAAATCATCCTCAATTTCTCGAAGCTCTATCTTGAAGAATTTGTATAATGGCTTCCCCAAAAGAAAAATCCCCCGTTAATTTAGGGGAGCAAATCCATCCTAACACAAGAAGTATCCTAAAATTATCTAGGTTTCAGTTGAGTCATCATCAGAAGTGTCTAGTATAGGATCAGACTATTCATAGTCAACTGCAAGTATGGTCTTTGTCATATTGCAACATATTCTGGTGTTAGATGTTAATTGCTTGAGATGTACCTGACTTAGTTGTCTTTGAGCAGGTGTATCAAGGGAGGCAGGAAGTGATAAGTGAATCTAGATATTTCATCTAGGCCCCAGCAAGTGGTAGTCAAGAAATCTTGCTGTCTGGATGGAAAATGTTCTTCTAAGCTACAGATCCACGTTCCCTAGGAGACAGGGTAAGATGAACTAAAGGATAAGGACCATCTCAGAGACACCTGCCTCATCCCTAGGGAGGAAGGGCCAGTATTAACAGATGGAGCACTCTGGCCTGGCCTGAGCCCAGCTGTTGTTTTCAGAGGATGGGTGCAGGCAATGCGCCCAGGTAGAGGGCACAGTGACAGCAGGATTAGGTGTACCCAGCAACCTTGCCTACCATTTGGTCAAGTAGCACGCTGGGCCTCTCTGCCTCTGCCTCCCTGCTGCTTCGACTCAGGGGTCCTTAGTTCTTCCTAATCTCCATTGCCATGACAACCAGAGATGACAGGGCCATCTCTAAGGCAATGGAATCTCCCTCCTGCTAGTAGCCAGACTGTAATCGTTGTAAATGCCACTCTTACTAAAATAAATTGAGAAACTAAAAAACAACTCAGAAATTTCCTAAACTATCAAGTGGTTCATGTGCCCTCTTGCTTCTGGAAAGAAAAGCACAAAACCTAGCAGCATGGAGACAACATGGCTTTGGGGGCTGATGTGACCTCAGAGTACACAGTGTACTCAGACCTTGTTCTTCTCGTGCCTATTTACTCTCTATTTTCCAAACTCCTTGATCCAAGTACACTTGCTGTTTGTTTTGTTTTTTTAATAGCTTTGGCATGTGGTGAATGTACTAATGTCAGGAGTTCTTAACCTGGCATCCATTTATGCCCAAAGGTTCCATGAATTTTTCCAATGAATATTTCATAGGGCCCATGAATCTAAATATATATATGTGTGTGTGTGTGTGTGTGTGTGTGTATGTGTCTATACATATTTATAGATAATGGTAGTTCAATGTTATTGGTTTCCTTCTATGTATTTTGTGCATTTTAAAAACATTATTTTTAAGGGGTCTATAGGCTTCATCAGACTGTCAAAGGGGTCCATGCCAGAAAAAGGTGAAAAATCCCTGCTTAGATGAATTCCCTGCCAAAGTTGCTTTACCTACTCATATCAAAAATCTGGGTAGTTAAGCCCTGGAGCTTCTGATCATTTAATTTCTTCATCTTTAAAGTAAGTCAATTGGACTAGATGACCTACCTCTAAAATCTCTTCTAGTTCCAAATCCATGCTCCTATGATCTGCTGTAGGATGAGCAAATCCCAAAATATATAATAGGTCAGTCAACAAGCATTTATTAAGAGCTTACAATGTGCCAAGCACTGGGCTAAGCATTGGGGTTTCAAAGAAAGGCAAAAGTATAGTCTTTGCCCTCAATTGTCTCACATTCTGTTGAGGAAAGCAAAATACAAATAACTATGTAATACAAGATCTATACAGAATAGATGGAGTATTTATTTAACTGTTTTCATGTTAGCCCTTCTTCCAAATAAACAGCTTTTTGAGAGCAGGGATGGTTTTTAATTTTGCCTTTATAGCCCCACAGTGCTTTGCATGTTGTTGTTCTTCAGTCATGTACAACTGTCCATGACCCCATTTTGCAGTTTTGTTGGCAAAGGTACTAGAGTGGATTGCCATTTCCTTCAGCTCATTTTACAGATGAGGAAATGGAGGCAAACTGGGTTAAGTGACTTGCCCAGAGTCACACAGCTAGTAAATGTCTGAGACCAGATTTGAACTCAAGAATATGTCTTCCAAATTCCTGACCCAGTGCTGTATTCACTGTTCCAGCTAGTTGCATGTAGCAGGTACATGTAATAAATGCTAGTTGGATTGGGTACAGTTTAATCCAAGATCTTTAGGGTCAAAATGGACCCATGCTAACTTCTGTGTCATATTTGAAATTGCTCTGATTTCCTGAGGATGTTCTTTCTATGTTAGGGCTAAATCATGGTTGATCATTTGCCCCTTATTAAGTACAATTTTATTGAATTAAAAAAACCATGAAAACTAGAAGATACCTTAGAGATTACCCAGTCCAGTCCTCTCATATTACAAATGAAGAGACTGAGGCTCAGAGAATTTAATTGACTTGTCTCAGGTCACACTGCTGGTTAATGGTAAGGCCAGTGCTGGATCTAGATCCTCCTCTATCACCTTGTATGCCATGCAGAAATAGTTTCCTTTGAAATTGACAATTTGTATGATATTTGTTGGACTAATGGATGCCTGAAATGACATCTTTGGTGGGGAATTTGTAGAAGCCATGACTCATCAACTCAAAACATCTTTGAAAACAACTATGATGAGATTATGATTTTTGGCTCCATTCCTCATTCTCCAGACTTTCTCTACTAAGCCACAGAAGCCTCCTCATCCTGGAAGTTCATTTCATTCCTATATTTTTCATACTGGAAGCATTCTCCACCCCTTTCTAATTAGTTGGTTCCTCCCAAAGTTCCTCCATTTTAAGGATGATGCCCAGGTCAGCTATACCTTCATTGTTCTCCAAATTTCATTACTTGCTCTTTAGACTTTACTATACCACAGAAAGGCAGCAAGATTGTGCAGTGGATAGAATACTAGACCTGGAGTCAGGAAGACTTATCTTCCTGAGTTCAAATCTGGCCTCAGACACTTACTAGCTGTGTGACCCTGGGCAAGTCACTTAACCTTGTTCGCCTCAGTTTCCTCACCTGTAAAATGAGCTGGAGAAGGAAATGGCAAATCACTCCAGTATCTTTGTCAAGAAAACCCCAAATGGAGTCATGAAGAGACAGACATGACTAAACAACAACAAACAAACATGGATGCCTCTTCAACCTGGAAGTTCCATTATAGAGTCCCTGTACTCCTTACATTGAAAATACTCTCCACCTCTTGGGTCCCTGCCTCACCTCTACATAGATTCTCCCCAAACCTCCATTTTAAGGATAATGCCCAGGTCATTCATGTCCTTCTTTCCTCATTCCTCTCCCCTCCTGTCTTTTCAGACTTAGTCTATTATGCCATAGATGCTTCCACACCTGGAAATTCATTTTATCCTTGGACTTCTCATACTGGAATATTCTATGGGCCCCTTCCTTTGATTGACTGGTCTCTCTTAGAGTGCCTCAATTTTAAGGAAAACACTCATGCCAATTGGGACTTCAACCTCTCTAGGCTCTATATTTTTTCATCTATCATGCGCCTTGCAGGATGCCTGTCCCAGGGTACCAACCCCCCAATGGTGGGGGTTTCCAGTTGCCTTTTATAAGTTGTCTCTCCCCATTAAAATGTAAGCTCCTTGAGGGCAGAGACTGTCTTTCTGCTTGTGTTAGTACTCCCAGAACTTGGCACCTGCCTGGCACATATAAGCATTTAATAAATGCTTGCTGACTTGATTTGAACAAAACCTATCTAGAGGATTCTGAAATATGATTCTAATTGTGTGTGTATGTATTTGTAGAACTTTCTAATGTTATCCCAAGGGACAAATCAAAGTGGGTTCCAGGAATATTATAGGAGTAAGAATTGAAGAGTAAAAATATTCAGGTTTTAAAAAGCCACTCAGTGGTGAGTTCCCAAAGGAGTAATGGAATACACAGGTTTCTAGATAGCAAGGACTCTGTCATGGTTGTGTTCTGTACCATGGCTATCAGGTTGGGGCTATTCAAATATAGTAATGTATAATTGTCCGATCATAAGATTTAAAGTAGGAAGAGATCTTAGTGATTTTTTCCAGCTCCCTTATTTTATATATGAAGAAACTGAGATTGAGACAGGTAAAGTAAATTATTCAAGAACATGTTTGGGGGTATGTTATGAAGGGATGTCTTGAAATTCTAATCTACAGGAGATTTCTGAATTATAACACTCTGAGAGTACTTCAGACTCTAACCTAAGAAGGCATTCTGAAATGTTACTAAGAGGAAACTGTTGTATAAATGTTTTGAGTATGTTCTGAATCTTTTCAAAGTGCAGAAGGGTGTTTAGATCCTTGGGGGGGGGGGAGGTTAAAAGGAGGGCAAGGTAGCGGGTAGAAGTAAAGTAGAGGAGTCAGGAGAGATAGGAGATAAGGGATACACACAAACATAAAGAACAGGAGTAGAATTTGTTAGGAAAAAAATCCCAGGGCTAATAATCATGAACTCAGGCAAAGTTAAAGCTAAAATAGATTTAATGAAAAGAGAAAAACAGAGAAACTACACTGTCAGCCATGTTAATGAACATTGTTATAGACTATTTAAAATAGCTAGATAGTATAAGGTTGGAATATTGCTGTAGTATAGGAAATAATGAGCTGGTGTGTTTAGAAAAACATAAAGGAAGGGATTATACATCCTCAGAGAAACAGAAGGCAAATAAGTATAGTCCTGTCTTACATAGATGCATATGAATGTATATATCCCTATATAAGCATGATTATAGATATCAAAGTATATGTATGTATAAATGCATGTCTGTGTGTATATATGTGTATACAAGTATGTATGTTTGTATGTGTATATATGTGTGTATGTATATGTATACACACAAACACACACAAATATATCTACACTTAATTGTAGCCTTCTTGGGGGAGGGAAGGAAGAAGGGGGAAAAGAACAAAGTAAAAATTGCATAGCAGAGAACAAAAGAAAACTTACAAGGAAGCAAAGAAAAGATGGATAGCTCTGAACATAATGCATAGTATTTATTATATAGGCTTTCTTGAAATGGAAATCTATTGCTGTCTATTTTGAATCCTCTCATATTCTGCTGTGCACATGACCTTGCTATTTTTCTTTTCTTATTTTGTATTTAAGTTTCAATATTTAAGCATATTTTTTCTTTTCTTTTGTATTTAAGTTTAAAATAATAAAAAATATTGCAGATTAAACTTAAAAAAATAAAAGTGCAGAAGGAGAAAGAAAGTGATGGGTTAGCAGAAAAACAGAACAACAAACTTTGAAGTCAGGGGTTATAGCAGTTTATCACACTGTAGGGCCAACGACAAGAAATTGTTCTTTGTAAGAGAGGTAGGGAGCTAGAAGAGTGAGTGATCCTGACCTTGTTGATGTGGTGGTTAAACTGTATCCTGACTGGGTGGGTGGGAACTGTCATGATGCCTTCTGTTCTCTAAATGTGATGCTGCCATTGTTTGGCTGATAGGGTTTTATATTTTTCCCTCCTTGTGTCAGGAGTCACTGTGGGGTGAGGCAGAGATCTCAGACTCAGCAGCCATACTGAACTATGAGAAATGAAACACTGAGCTATGGGAGGGGGCTGCTGATTCAGATTTAACTCAGTGAGCTAACGTACTTGCCAATAGAACAAGCCAATAGATAAAGTGGTATAAAGTCTTCTAAAATCAAAGCTGCAAGTGACTCGGATGGCAAAGGTCCAAGGCAATTTTTTAAGCTTGAAAGATCTGTAGCAGAGCCAAGCAAAAGTTTCTTCAGAAATCAGAAAGTCAAGATTTAGCCAAGTGGCAATAGATAAATAAAATTAAGGGCCATGATTTACAATTTTGCTAGATATATGTATCCACCTCTTATAGAGCATAATCAATTAATCAATCTGTATTATTATTTTTAAAAGACTTTATTTGCATAGATGTCTAATTAACTTATAGTATCATATGAAAGAGCATGAGCTCTCTCATGCTTGGGGATGGATTCTTTTGGATGCTTACAACTCTAACCACTTGGTGTTGGCTGCTTGGATTTGTAGCATATTCTTTTTTAAAAAAATTAATTTATTTTTAGTTTTCAATGTTCACTTACATAAGATTTTGAGTTCCAAATTTTCTCCCCATCTCTCCCCTTACCCACCCCAAGATGGCATGTAATTTGATATAGGTTCTATATATATGTTCATATTGAACCTATTTTCACATTAATCATGTTGTAAAGAAGAATTAGAACCAATGGGAGAAACTATGAGAAAGAAGAAACAAACAAAAAAAGAAAAGAAAAAAAGGGGAGCAAATAATATGCTTCAATCTGCATTCATACTCCACAGTTCTTTTTTCTGGATGTGGACCTCATTTTCCATCATGACTCCTTTGAAGTTGTCTTGAATCCTTGTATTTCTAAGAAGAGATAAGTCTGTCAAAGTTAGTCATTGCACGTTGTGGCTGTTACTGTGTACAATGTTCTTGTTCTGCTCACTTTACTAAGCATCAGTTCATTAAAGTCTTTCCAGCTTTTTCTGAAGTCTGCCTGTTCATCATTTCTTATAGCACAATAGTATTTCATTACATTCATATGCCACAACTTGTTCAGCCATTCCCCTATTGGCATCTCCTCAATTTCCAATTCTTTGCCATCACAAAAAGAGCTGCTATAAATATTTCTGTGCATGTGGGTTCTTTTCCCATTTGTATAATCTCTTTGAGATATAGATGTAGAAGTGGTATTGCTGGGTCAAAGAGTACTATAGCATATTTTTTAGAAACAACAGACTAGCCCCAAGTTGGTGTGATATCTAGTGTTAACCTATCTCATTATTACCCTAGAAAAAAATTTCAAAACATGATTTTAGGGACCAAGCCTAGAGTTATCCTGGAAGGAATGTTCTAGACCAGAGGTGTCAAATACACATTGGTAGGCCAATGTGTTCTGCAACACCCCTGAGTGGGGGCATATATGACAAAAATGCAAATGGAAAACATTTAACAAAATAGATAAAAGTATAATAGAACACAGGTAATGTTAATATGTCATTTTCTAAGTCAATATGTGGCCAAATGCGATCCTTATATATAGTTTAGTGGTCCCTTTCTAATTGAGTTTGATACCATCTACCCTAGAGCACAACCTTCCTCCATTTACATGAGGAAGTAACCTCTGATAGAAGAGTCACACAGAGTCAGAGTATGTTTAAAGGAATGCTCACACAGCTAATGTTCTAGATCTTTTCCACTATCACATTTTAAGACCCTCACGTGAGTGATATTCCCACATGTTCTAAATATACAGAGAGGAACTCTGGATATCTTCCTAAGGAGAAGTCCCACATTTGATAGAGGAAGCAGTTCTAGAACCTGGAACATCACACATGGAAAGATCTTGGAATACCACTAGAGATATAATTACAAAATGGGAGAAGCTGGACAAATATTTTAGAGCCAAGAAAAAAAATCTTCTTGAAATAGATAGGATCCTTGTGAGTATTTTGAAGTGTTACATATGATAGGTTCTCTAATTCTATCAGAAGATCCAAAATATCACCTCAGCAGGAATTCCAGAACACCATGTGATAGAGATTTTGAAAATAGAACTTAGAAAATAAGCAAAATTTTTTTTCATGGGAATATAAATAATGTTGTTGAAATTCTTTAATTGGTAATTCCCTCAGCCCCTCATATCAAAAGAGAGATACACTGCAGGAAAAACTGTGGACCCCTGCAGTTTTTACTATTGGATCTCTAGTTGTCTTCCTTCCCTGGGGGTAGGGGCTGGAGAGTTTGGAGCAAAGCCTCCTGAGAAACCTGGAAAGTCTTTGGGATACCTGAGGTCTTATGCATTCATCCTCTATCTCATTCTTAAGTCTGATCTTTACCCTTCTTTCTCGGTCCTTCCCACCTTCTGACCTCTGAAGGTGACTAGTTTATACTTGGCCCCTTGTGTCCACTTTAGAGCTAGATCTTCATTGCCAAGTATTTGGACAATTAAGATAGCCTAACAGTTCTGGGCACCAACATTTAAGAAGGACATCGATGCAAGTCAATAAACATTTATGAAGTGCCTACTATGTGTCAGGCACTGTATTTAGAGCTTAGGATACAAAAAAAGGCAAAAGACAGAGTACCTGCCCTTAAAAAGCTCCCATTCTAATGGATAACCTGGAGGGTCACCTAAGGAGAGTAACCAGAATGAGGAAGGACCTTGAGTTCGTGTCATGTGAGGATTAGTTGAAGGAATTAGGGAGGTTTAGCTTGGATAATACTCAGGGGGTATATGGCGAAGGGGTAGCTGTGTTAATGTATCTGAAGGACTCTCATGAAAGAGGGTCAAACTTGTTCTGTCTGACTCCATAAATCAAAAGAAAGAATAGTGGTGGAAGCAGCAAAATCAGACTTCTTATTGTCAGGAGAAACTTCCTAACAATTAGAGCTGTCCAAAAGTGGAATGGGTTGCCTTTGGAGGTGGCAGGCTTCTCCTCAAACATCTTTAAGCAGTCTGGATGACAGCATGTTTGGGATGTTTATGGTGGGAATTCCTTTTGTGTATGGTTTGGACTAGATGCCTATGGAGGTCCCTTTCAGTGGTCCAAATTCCTTGATAATGTGGTTCTTCCTGGGTTTTCTTGATACTACTTTCTCTTGGTGATCTTCTTTGATCTGTCTCTCTACTTCTCCTCATTCGTCTTTGAGGGCTCATCATCCTTGGGTGTGTATGTGTGTGTTTTCTTGGGCCCTCTTCTCTCTTCTATACTCTCTCCCTCTGTGATCTCATCAGTTCTCATGGGTTCAACTATCATTTCTATGCCAATTATGGAAATCTGATATTCAATTCTCATCTTTCTCTTGAGCTTCAGTCCCATATCATCAGTTTCAAGTTGGTTGTCTCCATTTTGATGTCTTATAGATAATCTTAAACGCAATATGTTCAAAATGGAACTAATTATCTTTTAAATCCAACCATTTCCCTAACTTTCTGTTGAGGGCCACAATATTCTTTCAGTCACCTAGATTTGTAAACTCAGTGCCATCTTTGTTTCTTCCCTTTCCCTTACCATCTCTATCTAGCTGGTTGCCAAATCAAGCTAATTTTACCTTGACAGCGTATCACTCATATATCCTCTTTCCTCTTCACATGGCCACCAGCCTAGTCCAGGCTTTCATTACTATTTCTCTTGACTATTGCAATAGCCTCCTAATTGGTTTTCCTGCTTTATTTTGCATTTTTATTGTGGGCCATTATTTCCTCCTTCCGCCTTTCCTTCACACTGTACTTTTGAAACTTTCTGGGTTGGATATAGAATAAGGGATTACTGTGGAACTGGTAATAGGTTCTTAAGCACATGAAGGGTCTATAATTTTATCATCATTGGGAACATCTGGTGTGGAGATCCTTCCATTCAGGAAGATCTGGTTTATTACTTAGCTAGAGTCATGCCATGTGTCAGAGATGGAATACAGTGCATTTGTGTAGAGCTGGAAGGCACCTGAGAGGTTATATGGTCCAACTCCTTAATTTTTATAGCTGAGGAAGCCAGGGTTCAGAAAATTTAAATGATTTCCTAAGGTCACACAGGTAATAAGTAGCAGAGCTAGGATTTAAATCCAGGTCATATGAATCCACATTTAGCATACTTAAACCTTGGTCTTCCTGAATTATTCATTGTACCAAGATGTCTCTTCAATATTTGCATAGGTTTGCAATGACACCCTAGGGAAAATTCTAATATCTTATACACAGTCAAGATCACATATATGTGTGGTATCAAGTGGACTAATGTTGGTGAGATCATGGATCTCTTGAATGGTTCAGTTTGTAGTCCAGGGTAGAAGATAATACTTGAAACTTGTGTGGGTTTTGAAATGATATTCTCAGAGGCTTCCCTTTTCTCTTTTGCATTTTCTTGTTCTTCCTTTAATCTCTTCTCTAATACTTTGATTATGACTTTCCTTCTTAACATTTCCTTCTTAGAGTCTTTTAAAAAGTATTTCTTATTCTCTTATTCATTTTTTAAAAACATTTTCTTATTTCCTCATTTTCTAAATCCTCTGTTCTAGTCCTTTTAATACTTTCCCAAGCATTTCCTTCTTTCTTAGAAAACAGAACATAGAATTTCTTCTTTCCAGCACAGGTTCCAAGCCTAGACTGGCAAAGACCACCTTCACACATTTAACATTTAGCTTTGTCTCAGTGCTGTCTCCCTCCCCTTCCTTTCATTTTCCCAACAAGTCTTCTTTTAATCTTTCATTTTCTTCTTTCTTTTTTCTCCTGAGTCTCTCTTTGCATTTCATAAACCAATCATAACCCTAATTCTGAGGCATTCTATTCCACTCTCTTCATTTAAGATTTATGTTTCTTCACTTTCTCCTTCCCCACATTGTTCCAAACTGTATTTTTCCTACTCCCATTTCCTCTTATGCTTCTACGTTTGGCATTTTAGGGTGGAATTTTTTGACCCAATTTTCTTTGCATTTTCTCTCTGGCTGAGGGATGGATGGTCAGCCCTGGGCTAGAATCTGCAGAGAGCTAGTTGTACCCTTGGTTCTTCAGAGGGAAAGGGGCAGAGAGGAAGACGAGAAAGAAGACTATGCTTCTTGTGTTCTGTCCTTCAAGAGCTGGAGGATCCAGATCCCAAGGGGTGACCCAGTTTTCAGCCTCTGTCTGAGCTACTTGGGCTCTGATTATAGAAGAGGTGTGACTGTTCTAAATTACTGCAAAGTACTTTTCAATCAGACACAAAATAGGGTGAGAAATGCATTTCCTTTAATGCCCCAATTATCCCAATCCCAACAGGACAATTTTTTTCATTTGCCTGTGCTTAGGACTTGGAAAGCAGGACTTGGTTGACCATCATCTCTTATGATGGAAGTTTTATGGTTTGAGGGCAGAGTTGGTTGAGAGGACTGAAATAGAGGATTTCAGAATTTATCTTGGGATATAAACTGCCACCCAACTGTTTCCATAATAATGATCCCTTAAAGTATTTTGAACAATATAAAATGCTATACAAATTAACCTAATCTATCTCATTTGATCCTTGTAATTTCATAAGTCAAGACATCCATGATGTCATTGGTCCTCTTCAAAACTGAAGAACAAACAACAGAAACAGATAATAGCTCTATGAAGTAACCAAGAGAGGCACTATTCTCATTTTGAAGATGATGACATTGAGGCTCAGAGGTTGTGACATCATGGTCACACAGCTAGTGTCAGAGCTAGAATCCAAAATTAGGTCTCCTGGGACACTAGATCTAGGACTCTTTCCAATATGCCTCAGTGCATCTTCCTCCCTATTCCTACTACTTGAGTGCCCAGAGTGTCCTGTTCTTGAAGAGGACCCACGACATCAGGATGGCCACGTCTTGACTTGCAAGTGAACTGGATTTAAATGAGGAAGGGCTGTGCAAAGTCATCAGCTTCACTCTCTTTTTCCAGAGTCCAGTGGCAAGACAGAGGTCAGGACAACTGGAGATTACCCCAGAGGCAGAGGGAGATCTTGGCCTTTTTTAAGCTAAGGTTTTTCCCAGTTCTCAGTTTGTCTGAGGCAATACCCATTCAGTGATTTAAGGGTCGCTAAGAAATGAGGTAAAAGATGGCCTAGTTTGTCTTCTCAAAGAAAAATAAATCAAACTGGGAAAGGAAAACACAGCAAAAATAAGTAGAGCAGAAAAGCTTGTATTTGTAATGACAAGCCTCACCAAAGAAAACAAGAGGGAGAGCAATAGATAGTAGATAGATAAAGGAGTAATGATCCTTACATATGCAATGGATGTGGCAAAATATACCATATCATTTCCCCTTCCATACTAGTTACTTTTTTATGTATTATAACTATTGGGGGGAACCCATTTGGGTAGATGATCCTAGATGGGAGTTTAGTGGTGAAGCAGGGCAAGGATGTTAAAGTACTTATTTCTATTGGACAACCTCAGATTAAAAATGGAGAAAAAATTAGGCAGGGCAAGAATGTGATCCATATATGTAAAGCTTCTTCTCATATACATAGATTGTTTTGACATCTGTGGATGTTTGTTCACTTGAACTGAATCTTTCTTCTGGTGATTAAGGAAATTGGAAACAGCTTTGAACTTGGAGCCAAAGCACAATTGTATGGTATAATGGAAAATAGCCCAGAATTTTGAGTCAGAGGACCTGTGTTTGAATTTCAACTCCGGTATATAATTTGTGTAATCTCAGGCCAATTGCTTTAACCTTTTTGGACTTGTTTCCTTATCTGTAAAATGAGAGGGCTAGATGAGATCAGGAATTCTTAATTCAAGGTCTGAGAATTTATTAAAAATATTTTGTTAACTATATTTCTACATGATTCATTTCCTTTGCAATCTATTATAGTTTGCTTTATGCATTTTAAAACATTTTGAGAAGGGGTTCATAGGTATTACCAGATTGCTCAAAGGGTTAAGAACCCCTGGATTCGATGATCTCTGTGGTTTCTTTTAGCTTTTATTTTATGAAACAATATCTCAGCAGCATAGGGAATCAGGTCTGTGTCTGACATCATTCATAAGAGGACAGAAATAGACATGGGTGATAGCAATTAACAAGGAGGCATTATGGTACAATGGAAAGAACAGTGATATGGAGACATGATCTGGGGTCAAATCTTACCTTTTCTATTACTCTCCATGTGAACTTGGACAAATCATATAACATCTCTGGGCCTGTTTTCTCATCTGTAAAATGATGGTATGGGACTAAATGTTTGCTAAGGTCCCTTCCAGCTCTAAATCTTATGATTCTAAAATTCTATGAGTAAATAAGAAAGCAAGAGCTGTGAAATCAGAGCTTAGATTTCTAGGATCACAAATTCTATCTCCTTGCTTGCTCCCCTGCTGTTTAACTCCCTCATTAAATTTTCTTTCATTCCCTGATGACTCAGAGGATTTTAGAGGCTTACTGTTGGAAACATTAAGTGGAGATTAATTGAAGCCCAGACAAGTGAGGTCTCTTATCTAAGGTCACATAAGCCAGCTAATGGCAGAGGAAAGAACCCAGGTCTCTTAACCCCCAGTGTAGTGTTCTCTGTAGTATACCACTGTTTCTCATTTGACATTTCTTCCCACCTTAAGAAAAGAATTGGATTTAGCAACTTCAAAATGGCCTTACAACTATGATTCCATCACAGAAAGCAAACAGCATTTTGTCTAGCTTCTAGTTTTTTATTTCCATGTATATGCATGCATATCATCATTTCTCTAAGTCGTGCCAATTATTATTAAAAATTGGAATCTGGTTTAAAAGAAAATTGGAGTCTGTACAGTTTCATTTGCTTTTAGAGAAGTCACAGCAGGGCCAGGTAAGACAATGGGACTGTTAGACTCTTTTCAGATACAGAAAAAGAAAGGAGTTGCTAGGGAGAGTGGGGAGTGGTGGGAGGGGATTGGCAGTGTGAAGGCCAGGCTGGAGTGTGGCTCCTAATAGGGGAATTCAGTTGGGTACGTGAATGGGTGGGCTAATGGCTCTGACTTTCTGACTGCTCAGATTAAAGTCTGAGTTTAATACAACCTGATTTTTCCTCTTAGTAAAAAAACCCCTACCCCAAAAAGAAAATTAGTAGGAAAAACAGATCAAGAAAAGAAAGATCAAAAGAAACAGGAATTTTATGAAAAGGGGCATGAGAGGGCTCAGGGTAGTCTTCTAGTTTACTGGAATATTGGTTTCCCCTAAAAATCTCCTACTAATCTGCCAACACTCAGGTGCTATGGTGACCAACAGGCTTTTGACATTGCTGTGGCAGACAGTAGCCCTGGCTGAAACATGGAGAAATGTCTAGCCTTTGCAGAAAAGATGGCTTTTGTCATCTTGGCTAGGAAGTGGCGTAAGCTTCTCTGATGTCTTCCAACACTGGCTCTACAGGTCCCAGCTAGTGGAAGTATAAATGAAAATGAGCTAAAGCAACATAAATATTTCCTTTTTAAAAAAAAATAGCATATGGGGTGACATATGTACTGGTCAATATACTAGATGTGCTGTATTTTTGTATACGTGGGTTCTTTCCCTTTTGCTTTTTGGGTTAGTAGTGGTATTACTGAGTAAAAGAGTATATGTAGTTTAATGACTTTTGGGTATATTTCCAATTTTTTTCTATAATGGTTGGTTTAGCACCCTATATGTAAAAACTGACTTTCACCACAGAATCTGAGAGGGCTTAGCACCTGTCTTTGGAGAAAGAAAAAGCAGCAAAGTAACTAGCCTATCAAGTATACCTGTCATTTGTTACCTAAAACCTGTTGGAAAGAATCATCATAATCTATGATCACAGGATTATAGATTTAGAACAGGAAGTGACCCCCAGATATCTAGACCAATCTTTTCATTTTACAGATGAGGAGCTGAGGCTCAAGGATTAAATGGCCAGGTATCACATGATTATTATTAACAGGAGATTGGAACCCAGGTATTTCTGACTCCAAGTTCAATGCTGTCTATCTCCCATTAGACTGGGTGGTGGGAGGTGCAGGGGGCCCTTCTTTGGAAGTAGGGGCAGTCCAATTGCAGGGGCTTAAATATGCCGATTTTCATAATTGTCATTACCGTGTGAAAAAAAAATAGGGTATTTGATCCCAGTGGGAAACCCTAAAGCAGAATTCTCCAGCTGGTTGTCTAATCACAAGACCCCTTGTATCAGTACCCAAAGATGAAAGGGAAATATTTCTTCTTTGAAGACCCAAGTCCATGAGATCAGTTCTCCACTCCTCCCCACACTACAATATTTTTTTTCTTCTCATACAATTGTCAACTAAAATGAAAAAAAAAAACTATCGCTCTTATAGTGTGAATTTCAGGACAATAATATAGTTGTAGTGATATAAACAATGTAGTTGAAGTTAACAAAGGTTCTTTCCCCTTTTCAGTTTCAAGTCATTAATCTTAAGACTTAGAGTTCTTGAAAGTTCATTGCTTTTCCAGAGAGGTAGTGGTAATGGTGGATGATCTCTCTACACCATCCCTAGCTCTGGCCATTCAGCTTGTGGCTAAAACTGCTGCGGAGGCAGGAATCTGTCCCATGAATTTGGGCAAGAGTCCCTGCTGGGATCTGTCCAAAGGAAACTGACTAATCTTTCTTCTGGTTATTGAAACTTTAATAATGGTGTTATATAGTAGAAAAGGCACTGAACTTAGGTCAGAACTGGGAATAGAACCCAAGTATTGTATTAGTTTCCTCTTCTATCAAATGGGAACAACACTTGTGTTACCTATGAAATCTCTATCTTTTTTTTATCTTAATGAAGGTTTTCTAGCACTAAGTAGATCTTATTCCTTCCAGCCTGGGTTTTTTTTTTTTTTTTTGGACTTAGCAGCCTTTTGAAAGAGCTAGAAGAGCCAGGACAGTTTCTTCTGCTTTGAACTGACTCGTCCTACCTTCACTCATCACTTGTCTACCTTTCCTTTCTAGTTCTTTTTCCCATAACTCCACTGCATCTCAAAGATCAATCTATGTGGCTCAGGCAATTCCTTCTCTTGTTTGGGTGTCCTAATCCTGGTGTTTCATAACTAACATTTTGATGTGCAAGGCAAATTCTGCCCTAGTAAGTCCCATGGTGTCCTCCCTTATACATAAAGTCATAAACATAGCCATTGTAAACATAATCCACATGCTGAATTCTAAAGACTCTCCACAAATAGCAAAATCTTCCAAAATTGAACCATACCTGTGGTGAGTAGAGACAAGTTCTCTCTCAGGCACTAAACAAAAAGGTCACTGATTATGGGTTGTACTGCTGCAGTACTGCTACCTACAGTGCTGGACCGCCAAACCAGAATCGACTATAAGACATTCTAACGTTGGCATTTTGCACACATCCTTCATCCACAATCACTTTTTGGGAGAAGGGTGTATTTTGGCAACACCCAGAAAGCCACACACACCAAGTAATGACATGACAAAGAACAAGGTGAGACAGAGTTTATTTTGTCAGGGCTGTGCAAAGACAAGCTGAGACACTTGCCACAAGTGTACCTGCAGCACCCCCTCCAGTCCAAAAGAGGCACTGCTTCACAGTGATGAGCACTGCAGTTTCTGCATATGTTCAAATGTACTTGTATGTATCATTGGAAAATCACCTCATTTTTGCTCATCAATCAAGTCTCTGAGTTCTGTCCTGTGGGGAACAGTTCTGCATTGTTCTGAAGTCAATCTAAAGGTGAAAACTGGAACTAGGTCTCAAGACAGGCAACGATTTTCTTCACAGCCTCCGGGCTTTTTTTGGGCGGCAACCATTGTGTGGGATGGGGGTATTGTCTGTGATTGAGATGACCTCCAGGCCCCCCATGGTCAACCCCTTGATGGCAGACTGTGAAAACACAAAAGAGACAGTCTGAGTAGAGTGGAACAAGATAAAGAGTGGTATCCTGTATTGTGAAAGAGCTATGAGGGCTTAAACACTAAGTGGGATTATTGGCAAGGACTAGAGGATGGCATGTCCCTTTGGACTCTATTAAGATCTCTTATCCTCAAACCCAATGTCACCAGTGTTTTACCTGTAAGTCCACAATTTAAGCACTGCTGAAGGGCAGCCCTGCTTAGAGGAGCTGAGCAGCTCATAGGAGAAAAGAGTTAGGCTTAGAAAATGAACTTTCCATTTAGACTTTAGTTTTAGATTTCTCCTCACGTTCCTGCTTTCAGCCCTGAAAAGCAAATCCTATTACCAATAACAGGAAAAAAAATGAATACAACCAGACACTTACTAAGCGCCCTGGTCCCAGGCCTTTCACCACCACTCTGACATGGATCACTCCCTTCGCTGTGGCTTTCTAGAGAAGAAACAAGTGGTCAGGTCTCCTACAATTAGTCTAGATCTGTCACCATAGATTATGCATTGCTATATTTGGCCCTGGTATCACTGCCAATTATGGAAAAAGGATAGATAGAGGGCGAATGCTATGATTCTAGACCAGAGGAACATGCGGTAGTGTAGAGGATAACCCAAGCACTCAACATGATATGCAGAGAGGTAAGGGATGAATGAGGGGATAACTAAGGGTGTCAGGGAAGAACTCAAGTTAACGAGTCGCCCTTTCTCAGGGATGATGCTACTTCCTAAGAAATAACAGCACTGCCACCCAGTGGAGATCTCTAAAGAGCCCTCAGACTTCCTCTGAGGTTTGAGAAAATATTGGGTTCTAGACTATGAAGCCAAGTGCTCAGCTTTAAGGATTGTCATAGATAGCCCCTGGCTTTTGAATAGAGGAAACTTTGGTTTTCAAATCAATGATGGCCTAAATCTTTCCTATCACATTGTGTGAAGGAATATGTTTTGTCTCCCTAGACTTCATTAGGAGTGAAAGGCAGAAGGAATTTCTTGCACTAAACTACCAGCTGCCTCCTAACCACCTCCTTGCTAGGGAATATTAGCTGGGTACTGACATATATGATAACATTTTTTGATTTCCGGCTAAGTGGGAATTCTCCACAATGCTAAGACAGTTCTAAGCTAGAAGAAATGACAAGGAGCCCACAAACAGAAAAGTTCTTACCGCTGCTGCAGCAATGCCTGCAGTTTGTGCTGCAATCCCTGTGGCCTTTTTTGCATTTTTGAACCCTTCGGTGCCACAAGAAGTTCTGGCAAGTGGCACATTCTTGGAAGAGACCACCTGGATATGTGTGCTAGGAAAAGCAGATGACAAGCAGATGTCAAAACCATGTCTTCTAATAAGAAGCTCATCTAAAATCACAATAACAGGGGCAGCTAGGTGGCGTAATGAATAGAGCACCTGCCCTGGAGTCAGGAGGACCTGAGTTCAAATCCAGCCTCAGACACTTGACACACTTACTAGCCGTGTGACTTTGGGCAAGTCACAACCCCAATTGCCCTCCAAAAAGCAAATAAATAAATCAATAAATGAATAAACAAATCACAATAATAGCTAGCATTTATGTAGTGCTTGAGATTGCAAAGTGCTTTACAAATATGATCTCATTTCATATTCACAGCAACCCTGGGAATTAGGTCTATTATGCCCATTTTACAGATGAAGAAACTCAAGGCAGATAGATGTTAAGTGACTGTCCTAGGGTCATAAAGCTAATAAGATTCTGAGACATTACCTGAGTTCACGTTTTCCTGACTCCAGGCCCAGTGCTCTATTTACTGTACCACCCTAGCAGTAATTGCTAATGCTAAAGTTTCACTTTTTTTAGACAACAAAGTCAAAGAGTCCTCATGGCAGGAATGTTCAATTAGAGATTGGACAGACATATGGCAAAAGAAGCACATTGTTTCCTCTTGTCACAGATTCCATTTGGCCAATGATTCAAGAATATATATTTTTAAATTCATTCAAGAAATACTTATTGATTTATTATTACAAAGTGCTGAACAGGACAAAAAAAGATGAATTAAGGCACAATCCTTGTGACTCTAATGGCACTTAGAATATAGTATGAAATGACATGTACACAGAATATAAAACAAAGGTTTTTCCAGTCCAGATCTGATTACATCAGTGTATAGAAACTCTTCATTAATGAAAATCAGCACTGGTCTGTCCCTTAAAATCTTAAGAAAGTTAAGTGACTTTCCCATTGCCCCAGTTACAATGTACAATCACAAATAGCCCATCAATTCAATTCTTTTTGATCCAAAGTTGGCTTTCTTTCTACTATGCCATGCTTCTTCTCAAAGTATGAAGTAAACAAATCACGTAAGTTTTGAGTTGGGAGAAATAATTTCTAGTTGGAGATTTCAGGGAAATTTTCATGCAGAAAATTATATTTGAACTGGACTTTTAAAAACAGAATTTCAATAGGTGGTGATGAGAGGTGAGTGGTATTCCAGGCATAAGGAAATGGTGTGAGCAAAGGCACTAAGGTGGGAAAGCATATTTGAGGACTGGCAAATTCTATTTTACTGGAGCATATAAGATGTTTTAGATTAAATAGCTAAACTTATAGTACCCAGTTACATGATGATAAATAGCAGCTAATATTTCAAATAACTTTACAGATACAGATATTACCTTATTTGAGCCTTACACCAATGAGTTAAATGACAGGTTCAGAGAGGGTGACTTGCCTTTGATCACAGAACTAATGTCAGAAGGATTTGAACCCAGATCTTCCTGACTCCAAGTCTACAACTGTATGTGGTGTCAAATATGTGGCTCACAATACTCCCCAGTGTGGTTGAACCAGATTAAAATGTAATTGGGAAATACTTAAAAAAATAAAACTACAAGAAAACATAGATAACATTAATATGTGGTTTTCTAAATCAACATGAAGACCACAGGATCCTTATGTATGGTTTAGTGGCTCCTTTTTCTACTGGACTACTGTATGATGGAAAAAAAAAAGAAAACTAAGTAGAATTTAGATGTAACTGGTAACTGTAGCTGAAAAAATTGGTTAAATCTATTCTCCATTTCACTTTTGTTGTCACGTTACTATTATTATCGAGAAAACATAAATAATAGCCCATGGAGGGGAAAAAATCTCAAGTAAAGGTGTGCATCATTGAGTGGTATATGCAGACAGGCAGCTTCCTTTGCTGGAATGGATAAGCGGTTAGAGGCCATCACTCTTTTAGCACTGCTAGTGCTGACATTTTCCCTACAAACAGTCTTTAGCTGCCTACACTGACCAAATTCAACAGGGACTCGTTTAGCCCTGTTTCACTGACTATGCAGGCATTCTAAGTGACCCTTTTGGGATTTAGTTTAGAGCTAGAAGGATCATTTGAAACTCTCTAGTCAAGATGCCTCATTTTATAGACAAAGAAACACAAGCCCAGAGTGGGGAAGAGACTGGCTCAAAGTCACATAGCAAGGAACAAATGTCAGAATCTGACATTTGTCCTCTGATTCCAAAGCAAGTGCTCTATTCCCCTCTAATACTGATCCCCTCCTCTTGATCTCCAATTTCTATCAAGGGGGTTCCTTCCCTGCTGTCTTCAAAATGCCCAACTCCCTCCCCCCCTTAAAAACCTTTATCAAACCCTAATATCCCCTTTCAAGTTATAATCTGATATACTCCTCTTTTTCTCTTGAAAAGCTGTCTACACTTGCTGTTTCCACTTCCTTTTTTATTTACTCAACCATCTGCAATCTGACCTTTAACCTCACCACTCAAATGAAACCACTCTAATCTTTAAAGTTCCAGGTGATCTTAACTCCCAAATCTGATGGTCTTTTCTCAATCCTAACCCTTCCTGAGGCAGTTGGCACTGCAGACCTCGCTCTTCAAATGGATATCCTCTCCCTTCTGGGATTCCGTGATACTCCTCTCTCCCGGTTCACCTTCTATACATCTGACCACTCCTCAGTCCCTTCTACTGGTAATCATACTCCCCAACTGTGAGTGTTTCTCAAAGTTTTGACCCAGGTCTGTGTCTCTTCTCCCCACCATAGTCTCAGTAACCTCATTAGTTTTCTCAAGTTTAATGATCATTTCTATGCAGATGACTCCCAGATCTATGTATCTAGCTCCAGTCTCTCCCCTGAGCTTCAGTCCTAATGCTACTGATTGCCTATTGGATACTTCAAACTGAATGCAAGAGATGTGGGAAAAGAGGTACACAGATACACTGTGGGAATTACAAAATGGTTCAATCAATTCTGGAAAAATTCTGACAATGTGGCATTGTGGCCTAAAAGCTATTAAACTGTGCATGCTTTTTGATCTAGCAATACCACTACCAGGGCCATACTCCAAAGAGATGAAATAAAGAGGAAAAGAACCTGTAAATACAAAAATTTTCATAGCAGCAATTTTTGTGACTGTGAACAGCTGAAAACTGAGGGAATGCCTATGAACTGGGGAAGAGCTAAACAAATTATAGTATATAAATGTGATAGAATACTACTGTGCTGTAAGAAATGAAGAGGGAGGGAGAAGGACCTGTATGAACAAAAATATTTAGAGCAGCTCTTTTTGTTGTGGCAAAGAACTGGAAATCAAGGGGGTGCCCATCAATTGGGGAATGGCTTAACAAGTTGTGGTATATGAATGTAATGGAATACTACTGTGCTTTAAGAAATGAGGAGCAGACGGATTTCATAACTTGGAGAGACTTATATAAACTGATGCTGAGTGAGGACAGCAGAACCAGAACTTTGTACACAATTACAGACACATCATATGTGTGATGACTAACTTTGATAGGCTGGGCTCCTCTCAGCAATGCAAGGTTATAAGACAATCCAAAAGACTCATAATGGAAAGGGATATCCATATCCAGGGAAAGAACTACAAAGTCTGAATGCAGACTGAAGCAAACTACTTGCTTTCTCTCTTTTTTTGTTTTGTTCTGTTCCTTCTTTCTCGTTTTTTCACTCCATTGGTTATAATCCTTCTTTACAACCTGACTAATATTTAATGTGAAGGTATCTGTAGATCTTATATTTGGTTACATCTCACCATGGAGGGGAGGAGGGAGGAGGAGGGGGAGAGAATTAGAAACTCAAGGGATTATGGAACTGAATGTTGTAAACTAAAAGTAAATAAATGAATTTAAAAAAAAAATGAAGAGGGAGAGTGGCAGGTTTCAGAGAAACCTAGGAAAACTTGTATGAACTGATATAAAAAGTGAAGTTATCAGAACTAGGAGAATAACTTACACTATAAAAATGACATTGTAAAGACAAACAACCTTGAAAGACTTATAAATTGTGTTAACACACTGACCAGTCACAATTCCAGAGGACTTTTATAATGAAACATGCTATGAACCTCTGGATAGGGATGGTAGACTCAAGAATGAAGATTGAAATAAATATCTATGTCTAAATATAGATATATTTTTCAGATATAGCTGATGTGGGGATTTATGTTTGTAACAGGTTTTGTTTTTCTTTCTTTTTCTAATGGGGGCAGGGGAAGGTGGGAGAGACTGCAGACTTGAAAATGAAATAAAATGGAATTAAAAACAAACAAACCCTGAATGTCTTTAAGACATCTTTTTAACATGTTTAAAATAGAACCTTTCCCTCTAAATCTTCTTCTCTTTCACAAATCTGTCAAAGCCATAATCATCTTTCTACTGTCCGAGCTTCCCAATCCTGGTATCACCCTGAACTCCTCACTCTCCCTCATCCTGTCTCTAATTAGTTGTCAAATCCTGCCACTTCTACTTTTATAGTACTTCTCACATCTTATCTTTTTTCTCTATTCACAAAGCTAACATTTTATTTATGGCCCTCATCACCTTTTGCCTGGATTACAAAAACAACTTCCACACTGGTCTCTTGACTTGTTTCTCACCATTCTAGTGGTGCCCAAGTAATTTTACTTAACACAGCATGTGACTTTTTATTTAACCAACTCTAGCAGCTTTCTATTGTCTCTAAAATAAAAACAAACACACAAGTACTGATTAACTTCATTATTTGTGATATATATAATATAGAGACATATATGTATATATTATATATTTATAACTTGTGTACTTGTCTCCCCCATTAAAATGCCAGCACAGTGCAAGCAAACATAGTTTCCTGCATGCCCAGAACCTAAATATTTGTTATTGATCTCAAATTTCATGCTTTTCTAACATTACTTACTACAAAGGAGAGTAAGTATAGGTTCACAGAATTTAGAGCTGTGAAGGACTGTAGAGAAAATCCAGTTTAAGACTCTTATTTTACAAAGAAACTGAGACCCTGAAGAGGTTAACTAATTAACTTAACCAAATTTACAAAGGTAGTGAATTTGAACCTATGATATCTGACTCTGAATTTAATCCTCTTTCTACTATACTGTCTTCTGCAAAGCATTTCTTCTCTCACCTCATTCTATAGCTGAGGAAACCAAGGCCCAGAGAGGTTAAATGACTTGCCCAGGCTCAAAACAGTTAGTGAGTGATAGAGGCAGGATTTGAACTCATGTCTTCCAGACACCTATCACACTGCCACTGCTCAAAACATTTCTGGAACTTCTTAGGTTTTTCACATGTCTTGTAAATTGATGCTTATGACAGTTCAGTCATATTACTTTTTTTCTCCAATAGTATTACCTAGCTTACTTATCCTGCTTATCACCAGACTTGGAACTAAATAACTTTTGGTTATTAAAAAAAAATTCACCTCCAAAGGATATAGGTGTGCTAACAGTGAGGCTATTCAAGAGAAGATGCTATAGGCTCTGAAGCAATTCCAAAAGCACACTGAACAATAGCATCACCATTGAAAGGTTTGGTCTTTCACAATGAATTCTTTGAATGTATTTGAGTTTGGATGTGTAAGAGTCTATTAAAAAAAAAGCAACCCATCTATATTATGATAGCTGCAGTACTTCATATGCACTATATGCATGCATATACATATGTACACCTTATTTTCCTAACTATATAAACTCTCTGGTGGCAAGAGTCTTGTCTGTTTCCTATCATGCTTCCCACAATACTTAGTGCAAGGCTGGACATATAGTAAACACTAAAATATTTACTAATCATGGCAGTACCATTTGACTCTAAACCATCTCCCTCTAGCAGACTATACACTAAAAATTATTCTTCTGAAGTAAAGCAAACAATAATAACAAATTTCTCTCTTCTTGAGCTATACTAACAGCACTTGAGAAAACTACAAAATTGTCAACTTTCATATTATTTGAAGTACACTATAATGAAGTAATTTTGTGATAACATACAGTGGTTCTCTTAAAATAAGTTGAGAAAAGACATAAGGGGTAACAGTGTGCGGAAATGCTCTACTGACTCTTTAGTGATGGGGAAGACACTAACATTAATTGTCTCCAGTAACAGCTTATTTGCAGGAGTAGGCTTTTCAGACCAAGGCTAGAAAGGCACACTCTAGCTTGGGATGTTTCTTCCTTACTTGTTGTATGTTGCTTTAATGTGAGCTATTGGGATTTCTTCATATGTCTTGCCTCCCCATGTCAAGGAACTCTCCTGACCCGGAAGCGGAGGAAAGATGCTATAAAAAAAAAGCAGAAATATATTTGAAGTACTCCTATCTACAAAACCAAGAATAAGTCTGTTAAAAAATATGTGCAAAGACTTTAAAAACTTAATGCTACTATCTGATTCGTTCTCATTGTGCCCCATTGGGAGACAGATAATAAATAATACATCATGAAAAACTGAGACACAGAAAAATAACTTTTTTGATCAAAGTCACATAGTAAACTAGCAGGGGAACCACAAGACATGGCATCACAGATAGATTCTTTTTTTGTAGGGTTTCTTGTTTGGCTAGTTTGTATAACTAGACCCTTGTTTGCAGGGTAGAAGCCGGGGAGGGAGGCCTCTGTTTTGAGGTTTTCATCACCTCCCTCTCTCCTGGCTCTCTTCCTATCTGACTGATCCCTTTGCTGGCTCTGCATCCATTAAGGTGGATGTCACCTAGGTGTGTCCTGGGCCCCCTTCTCTTCTCCCCCCGAGCTGGTTCACTTAGCAATCTCATCAGTTCTCACAGATTCAGTTACTGTCTCTAGGCTGAGGATTTTCAGATCTACTTACCCAGCCCCTAGACTTCCATCTTCTACAAGAAGCCTTTCCCACCCCCCTTAATTCTGGTGCCTTCTCTCTGCAGACCGCTAATTTACCCTGTTTTGTTTCTAGGTAGCTGTTTGCATGCTGCCTCCCTCCTTAGACTGTGAGCTCCAGGGCAGCCTCGGTCTTTCCCCTTTCTTGTAACACCAGTGCTTAGCCCCGTGCCTGGCCCGAAGTAGGGGCTTAACCCTGATTCTGAGGCCAGGACCTGGGAAGGGACCTTGGAGGCCTCTCAGTGACCTCTCCAAGGTCAAAAGGCGATCGCAGGGGCCAGCCCCTGGCGGCCTCTGGCTCTTTTCAGCCTGAGGCCTCTCATTGGTACAGACACAACTGTCCGACTGCTCTTCCCTTACTCAGTGTCCTCTTCAGGGAGGAGGGGATGGCGTTGGGTTTGCAGCTGGGGACAGTGAACAAGAGCGCTCGGGGCAGGCCGCCTGGGGCCGGGGGAGGGCTTTTTTAAAAGGGTCGCTTTGGGCCGGCCTCACCTGAACCTGCTGGGTTTCTGGGCATCCCCAGGCTCTGCCTCTGTTTCCACCTCTCTCTTCTCCACCGCCTCCTGGGGCCTCCGCGCGCCGGTGTGGAGAGCACCGCCAGGAACATTGTCCCGGGAGCTGCGGAGAAGGGAAAGTACGGTGAGCTCTGGCGCGAACCCCCACGCCCCGTACAAGTGAGAACACGCGCTAGGTGCTGGACAAAGCGGAGGCGTGGGTACAGACTGTTCTTACCCCAGGGTGTGGGCCCAGGTCCGCAGGGGTAAGAGACACCGGGCCGCGGTCCTCAGAACTTGCATGGCAGGACAGAGCTCCCGGCCCGGGCGCTCTCGGTGTGGGCGGAGCCCTGCCAGCACCATGTGCAGGGGGGAAGAGGAGAGGGGAGAAAAGAAACTATTGTTTCTTCGTTCTCTGGATGCTAGATTTAGCTACTCAATCTTTAACAACATTCAAAGATCTATGAGCAAAATCACTCTCCAAGTGCTGTCCTCTTTTATAAAAGGCCAGACACACAAAAAACCGCACTGCCCTCCCTCCTTATAGAAATAGTCTTTCCCAAGGGAAAAAGGCAAAACTTTTCGCATCCTTATACACGCGGTGTCTTGTGGGATAAACGCGGCGCCGAAGGTGGCTCTCGGTTGGAAGCGCGGTGCGTTGTGGGGAGGGTAGGAAGATGGCGGCCCCCGTGCGGAGACTATGGTTGTACGGCGCGGAGCTGGGGCTGGGGCGGTGGCCCCCACGGACGCTTTGTGTGGCAGCCCCCGCGAGGGCCTCCGGTACGAGCGCGGCCTCCTCGAGCGGCGGGTCTCCATGGCGCCTGCTGGGGGCGTTGTGCCTGCAGAGGCCTCCGATTGTCTCGCAGCCCCTCACCCCTCAGCAGGTGGAGATGGCCGAGCTGCTGCAGCAGGTAGGGCCCGGCTGCCCCGGGGGCACCTCCGCGCCTGCACCCACGCGGCCCTGGACGTTGCAGCTGGAGGTCCTGGCCCAGAGGCGCATGAGCCGAGTGACCTTGGGCAAGTCACTTATAATCTCTTTCTGGGCCTCAGTTTCCTTTTCTGCAAATTGGCGGTTGTTAAACTAGGCGCCTCTAGAGACATCCCAACTGTAATCCTGGGCAACTCACTCGACCTTATCCGGCCTCAGTTTCTTGATCTGCAAAATGGGGATAATAGTAACATTCACTTCCTAGGGTTGTGGTGAGGCTCAAATGAGTTAACATAGATAAAAGCGCTGTGCAAAGCTTAAAGGAGCTTTATAAATGCTACCAGTTGATGGACCTTATAGTCTCCAAGGCCCTTTTTGATTCTCAAAAGAGGATACCTGCGGAGGAATGACAGATTCTTTTTTTAGACTCTCCTCCCTCCGCACCTTTGCCCAGTAGAATCGCAAGCTTCCTTCAAAGTACCGCCCAAGTGCCACCTTCTGCATGTCCTCCCCTTCCCTCCCGCTTTCAGTGCTCTGTCCCTGCCAAAATATCTTTGTCTGTTTGTGTATGATTTGTATAACTTTGCATATAATTTGCATTTACCTGCAGGTGTACATTTGTACATGTGTTGTTGCCCTGTGGAACTTTAGGCAAGTCACTTGATTGTAAAAGTCGCTCTTTTGTAAGTGGAAACTTCTGTAGTGGGATTACTCTTTCCAGCTATAAAGTCTTGATCCTGTGTAGTATTTTTCATTTAACCAACTTGTGCCAGGAGTATTCTCTCAACCACATTAAAGTGTAAATTTCTTAAGGGATTGTTTCTTTTTTAGTTAGTGTACCCCCTGTTTCTGGAGTACATTATTTTAGACTTACTTAGATGCTTGAGGAATGTTTGTGGAATTGAATGTAGTGGTCCCTGGTGCTGTGGAAAGATCACTCTTTAGCAAGCAGTGAGCCAGTAGACCTGGGCTTTAGAACTAGAAGTGACCTTAGAGATCAGCTAGTTCAACCCCCTCATTTGATGTCTGTGAAATGAAAGTAAACACCCACCCTACCAAGCTACACACTTAGCTCACATTTTAATAGCCTTTAAGGTATACGTTGTGCTTTCCTTGAAACTCTGGAAAGGTCAAGTATCATTATCTTCTTTTATATCTAAAGAATTAAGGCTAAGGGGTGGATAGGTGGCACAGTGAATAGAGCACCGGCCCTGGAGTCAGTAGGACCTGAGTTAAAATCCTGCCTCAGACACGTAACACACACACACCTAGCCATCTGACCTTGGGCAAGTCACTTAACCCCAATTGCCCTCTAAAAAAAAAAAGCAAAAATGAAAAAGATATAAAGAATTAAGGCTATAAGAGAATGTGTGACATTACCAAGTCCATATAACTAGTATTAATTAGACATAGGATTCAAACCTAGGTTTCCAGATTTCAAGTCAGCTGATCTTTCTAATATGTAATGTGATGTTTACAGAAAAAAACGTTCTGACAACTAAAATGTTTAGTAAATGGAATAACAATTCAATAGAGTGCTTTAAAATTTGTAAAGCTCTTTTTCCTTACTGGAACTTTTTGGGGGTAGTATTATAAGAATTGTTTCTGTTTTACAGAGGAGGAAGTTGAGGCTAAAAGAGGTGAAAAGTTTTATGCCCAGGTAGTCAATGTCAGAGTTGGGATTGGAACCCAGGCCTCACATGACTCCTAGTGCAGCACTCTTTGTACAATACCAGACTGCTTTTATGATATTGTAACATCAAGACTTTGGAAGTGAGCCTTTCAGGGACCATACCCTACATTACTGGGGCTGTTTAACTTTCTTCTTTTTTTTCTTTTTGGAGGGGGGAAGGCAGGACAATTGGGGTTAAGTGACTTGCCCAAGGTCACATGGCTAATAAGTGTTAAGTGTCTGAGGCTGGATTTGAACTCGGGTCCTCCTGACTCCTAGGCCGGTGCTCTTTTCACTGCACCACCTAGCCACCCCCTGTTTAACTTTCTATCAAAACTGTCTCTATGTTCCCGATATCAAAGCTATTTTTCACTAAAATTCCTCAAAAGATTTTGATTACACTTAACTTTTTCTCCTTTGTATTATAGTTACTTATTTACATGTCTTCACTTGCCCATCCCATTTTGTATACCTGTTGTCTAGCACAAGTTAACATTTGATAAATGAATGAGTAAAAGGCATTTATTAGGGGCTTACTGTGAACCAAGCACTGTGCTTAGAGTTGAGGCTGTAGACAGAAAACAGAGATAGTCCCTTCTCTCACAGGGTTTACATTCTAATGGACAAGCACACACAGAAACATTCAGCCACAGGTATATATGGAAAAGCCCAGTGGAGTTTAGAGTCAAGAAAGCAGTAAGTCTAATAGTAATGTATTCTTTAGTATTATTTCCATTGTTGAAACCATTGGCCTCTCCATGTCACTCCATTGTCCTCAATGGATGAATGAATGAAACTTAACTCCTACTCAGAAGCAAAGTGATATCATCTGTTTGACAGAACTGGAACAGGTGCAGTGATGAATGTGTTTGACCTTCATAGGCACAGCACCATGTTAAGTTTTCTGAGTTACTGTGTGCCAGGCACGGGCATAAAAGATGTTGGTTTAGTCAACAAGCATTTTTAAAGAACCTGCTGTGTGTTGGGCACTGCTAAAAACTGGGAGTACAAAGGCAAAAAATGAAATGATCCCTGTTCTCAAGGCAGGGAGCTCATAGTCTGTTGAGAAAGACAACATGTACATGTATTAGTATATACAAAAAAATTAAGGTAAATAAAAGGCAATTCAGGGGGGAAAGTGTTAGCAGTTGGGATTAGGAAAAATTGTGTAGAAGGTGGTTTGGTGCTTGAGCTATGTTTTTTGAAGGAAGAGAGGTATTCATTGAAGGGGAGGTGAGAAAAGAGTACATTCCAAGTATGGAAGATGGCCAGTACAAAGATGGAATGCTATATGAAGGGAATAGAGACCAGTTGGGCTGTACTTCGAATATAGAAAGGAGAGTGATATATAATGATATTGGAAAGATAGATTGGGCCCAAGTTGTGAAGGGCTTTAAAAACCAAGTAGAAGGGTTTATGTTTGAAATTACAGGTCATAGGGAGCCACTGGAATTTATTGAAGAGAAGAGTGATGTTGTCAGATCCGCATAAAGGAAAATCACTTTGACAGCTCTATGGAGGGTGGATTAAAGTAGGAAGGGACTTGAAGTAGGCAGACCAATTTGGAGGCCATTGCAATGAAGTGTTGAGTGTTAGGTTTAGGTAATGATTAAAAGTTGATGGCTGTATGAATAGGGAGAAAGTTATATGTGAGAATTATGAAGGTAAAAATGGCAGGATTTATTAACTCATTGAATATACGGCATGAGGTATAATGAGGATTTGAGGATAACACCAAAGTTCTGAATCTGAGAGACTGGAAGAATGATTATAGAAATAGGATTCATATAATCAAATAGGTTGTTGCCCCAGTTTTTGAATCGAGGAAATGCTTAACCTACCCAGAATTCCTCATCTCCTTTCCCTCACATACACATTTGTGGTCATCACCCTATCCCAGATACTGAGTATAATATAATTCCTGGTCACATTATAGGGTGATATTTCCATATTTGAGCATAATCATCTTTCCAGTATCTTCCTATATTTCTATAGAATACTTTGGTAATTTTCCTGGCTCAAGTGTATTTATCTCATGTCAGAAGTAAAATTTTGGGCCTGTGAGTTGTTCCATAGTTCTTTTTTTTTTTCCTTGTCCATCCTTCCCAGATCGAGGTAGAAAAGAGTCGATATTCAGACCATGAAATTCGTGCTTTGGAAGAAACACGGAGACTGGAGAGGAGGAAAGCTGACATTTATGACTCTGATGATGATGATGATGATGATGAAAAAGACATTTTGTTGGCACAAGATTTGGAAGACACCTGGGAGCAGACATTCTTGCAATTCAAACCTCAACCTCGCGTAACAGGTTCGTGGGTTTGTTTTTTTTTTTGTGTGTGTGTGTGTGGGGGGGGTTAATGAAAAAGGAATGGATTCTGATTCCTAAATTAAGAGTTATGTTTAAATCTCTTATTTTAAGTGATATTTTTGTTATCTATAGTTCTTCCTCAAATCTAGCTTGTATAAAAAACCTTGGTGTAGTCTATAATAGATGTTACCTTTCATTGCATATATATCTTTATGTTTCTTTTCAGAGAGATCTCATTTTAGGTGTAGAGCCTGGATTTGGACTAATATGGCAAATTCCATAAGCATGAAGTGAAAGTATTTGTGGGAATCAATTGATAAGTCTATCACTGATGCTTTCTGTTTCTCTAGAAATCCCCCCTGAAACAAGGAGAGGATGATTCATAGTGTTCTTATTTTTGTGGACCAAGAATTTGAAAGACAGAAATGGTCTGTCATGTCTGAGATCAGTGATGATGTCTAGAATGATAAAATAGTAATATTTTAAAGTGCTGTCAGCACCTCTCTTCAAAAAAGATCAAAGTACTTGACATGACTACTTGAAGGTGGGAGGCCCAGCTCTTTGTTTATTTCTCTCGTTTCTGGTGTCCCTCAGTGACTTTTGTAGCAGAGCTATAAAAAGAGGATAGTTAGAACAAGGACCACATCTTCTCCCCGTACTTCTTAAGTGTCTAATGCAGTTGTGAGAACAAACATTTTAAAGATTGTTTTTGAGCATTGTTGATCTCTTATTTTCTCTGTCCTGGCAAACCACAGTTCTGTTCCTCCTCTGACTTATTTTTTGCCATGGCAGAAGCTGATCAAAAAAATGATAGAACCTCATTGCACAGGAAGTTAGACCAAAACCTGGTATTGTTGGTTAAGGAAAAACTGGGAGATCAGGAAACGTGGATATTACCGCATGCAGAATGGCAGTCTGGGGAGACCCTCCGTGACACTGCTGAGCGGGCCCTTGCTACTCTCTCAAGTAAGTAACCCCCTTCCATTTATGGCTCTTAGTGTCTTGTCTCTGGCTTCCAGTTAAAGAGAGTCAAATCGCTTTCTTAAGGGCTGGTTGTGAGTTGTGTTTTAATAAAATACTTTTAATAAAAGTATTGACTAAGAAAGCCTAGGGAAGGATTGACTTGACGGAATGATATCCTCTTTACACTCTTCCCCGCCCAGATGATTAGATGACAAAAGTTCCTTTCAATTCTCATGTTCTTTGATTCCAGGTCAGTCCTTTGTTCATTTCTGTCTCTCAGTCTCAGTGCTCAGATCATTAAGGTGCTAATTTTTTTTTTATTCTTCTTACATTCCATGAAATGAATCCACAGGACTATTAATTGCTAGCTCACCATGGTTACCACCCTGTTTTTTTCCCAGGGACAGTATCACATACATAACCCAGTCCGTAACTTTGCAGATACAGTCACAAAGACAGCCACAAAGACACTGCCCACCTTTTCTTTTATATAAGAGTTAGCAACTCTTGGCACATATTCTAGAGAAGGCATAGGGCTAATTTTCTTTGGCATGAGGGCTTGTTGCTACTAACATAGTCCCTTCTTAATTTTGTTTTAATGCCTGGTGCCTTTGAGAATCAGATGTTTCTTTGTATTTGAGAGTTAGAATCTGCCATGAAGGAACTCAACTTTACGGTAAAATTTTGTGCCTACTATTTACTTAGCTTCTTGTTCTCCAAGCTCTAAAAGGAAAGGGTCAATACATTTAGCATACCTATTTATAAAAATTTTAGCCTTTATTGCTACTAGATATTAGTAATAATATATTGTAAGTGACTTTCAGTTAAATTTAAAACCTAGGTCTACTGATTCCTTAGCCTAGTGTTTTTTTAGTCACACCGCTGGCTTTTAGTACCAATAGCTGTGTCTCTTAACATTGAATTGAGTAATTCAGTGAGAAGTAGTATGCTTTCAGACATTTGTAATAAGAGTCATGGAAACTAATTTCCAGATTGACCCAAGCATTTATCCACAGTGAGATTGCCTTGATTACAACTTTATAGATAAAAATAAGAGGCTTCTTAGAACTATTGAAACAACACACATAACCTATTTGCAGAAGGTATACATTCCCTGCCTTTTTATACAGTTTTTGTCATTTTCTGTGGTCAAATTGAGCCATGTTAGGAAGATGCCTGGAGCCAGGGGGCATCCATAGAGACAAGTCTGTTTATGTGTGTTTTGATTCTGAGATCCAGTAGGTATAAACGTAACTCTAATTTCTGTTTTGTTTCCTTTCAGAAAATAGCGTGGAGGCCAAATTCCTAGGAAACGCACCTTGTGGCTATTACAAGTTTAAGTTTCCTCAGGCTTTTCGGACAGAGAACAACATAGGAGCCAAAGTGTTCTTTTTTAAAGCTTTCCTACAAAGTGGAAATCTCTCCCAAGCCAGGAAGAAGGATGACCATGCTTGGGTCAGCAGGGAGGAGCTGGGTGACTACTTGAAACCAAAATACCTGGCACAGGTTAGGAGATTTTTTATGGACATCTGATGGACACAGTTGTCCTTGGGACAGACATTTGGACTGTGGGCAAGAGGACATGTGACTATTTTGACATGTGTGGATCACCATGAAATAAGCTTAGCATTGACAAATAAACCAGTTTCTTACCTTTGTGTCAGCTTATTTGGAATCTGAGTACTACTGACTGGGCTTTGTAACTGGCTGTTTTGTATGGCAGCTCTCCCCTTTCCCAACCAATAACTAGCTGTGGGGTATACAGGATTTTCCACATAAAGTCCTTTGACTTAATGGACACAAGAAGGGCAGGACAGAAGACTATCTAAAACAGTTACTTGTAGGTGTAGGATATTTGTTAATTTAATTTATGACTCTACAAGCCATAAGCTAGGTAAAGCAGGTTTCACTTCTGTAAAAGTTCCTTGACCAGTGAGGAATCTGGGACTAAATGCAGCTTCTTAGCTGTCCTTGGCATAGAAGTGTTATAACTTAGTGCCATTTGGTAAAGAAACTACTATTTGTTTAGAACTTTGTGTTGGCCAAGTGCCTCATGGCTTGTTTAATATGGATAAACAAGGACTAGAACCAAGACTTTTAGATTTCTGTTCTGGTATACTTGATGGTATACAATCCGATTTGAAGCAGAGAGAGCCCTCCCAACAAGATTGCCCCCAAACAATAATGCCAATAGGAAAATAAAGTAAATACTTTCCTTTATATTTATCCCATTGAAATGAATCCTTAGTCTCAGAATTCATAGATTATGGTAGGACTATTTGCTTTGATACCTAATAGATCCATTATTTCATTGATGAGAGTATGATCTCCAAACTATGGATTGCAATTTGTTCTGCCCTGTTATGTACAATTCTTTTCCATGTGCTTCTGTGGAAAATAAATAATTGGTCATTCTTAGATCTGTGCAATGTACTAGAGGTCTTCTGTTCAGGCTTCTTAGATTTTGTAAATACTGTGAACGGACACTGTGCATCCCTTATCCTTCACTCTTTTTTTTTTCTTTTTGGAGGGGTAAAGGCTGGACAATTAGGGTTAAGTGACTTGCCTAAGGTCACACGTCTAGTAAGTGTTAAGTGTCTGAGGCCAAATTTGAACTCGGGTCCTCCTGACTCCAGGTTTGGTGCCCTATTCACTGCACTACCTAGCCGCCCCTCTTATCCTTCACTCTTACCCTCATGACTAACTTTTTTCCCTTTTTTTTCTTATACATTTCCTGAATAATGTACATTATGGCATTCCTTGATGTTGGTGTCCATTGAAGATATACAAGGCATACCCTCCACATGTCTGTCTTTTTTTTTTTTTAAAGCAATTGGAGTTAAGTAACTTGTTCAAGGTTACACGGCCAGTTATTTCTGGGGGTGGTGCTGAGTATCTGAGGCCAGATTCGATCCCCAGGTCATTCTGACACTGGAGCTGGTGCTCTTACTCACTGAGCCACCTGGCCACTCCTCCATGTCTTTCTATTGAGCTTGGGGTCACTTGAAACTTTAATTCTTTAGATAGTGTGGCATTTCAAGATAGATTATTAGAAGAGTATTTGTGTTTAAAAGGTGGGTTTTTGTGTTGAGGAGCAGTTTGGAATTATTAAAAACGTTGCAATTTCTATTTTTAAAAAAATTTCCTTTAAGACTGAATCTATCCATCTTGCCCAGACTTGAAGTGCAAAGTTCCATCATAGACCCAGTCTCACTATTTATTGGCACAGGAATTTGGACCTGCTTTGTTTCTGACCTGTTTCTAACTTGTTTGCTCCTCCTTGGGCAACTCGGTGTCCCCCTACTTCTAGGGGTTCATTGTTTTAATACCAGACTTAATGTGTATACCCAATCAGCATAGCCCACTACACCTCAGAACTCCAGAGCTCAAGAAATCTGCCAGTTTTAGCTTCCTGGTACCTGTGATTACAGGTGTGCTTCACTGTGCCAGGCCATGACAATTTCCCAAATGCCATCCAGCTCCTTCTCTTCCTTCTAGTTAATTCTAGGCCAAACCTATTGGTTCCTCTGCAGTTCTTGTCACAGATATACATATGTTCATATTGATAAGTTACATCAATACCACTCAAATTGATATTCCAACAGGATGTCCTAATCTGAAAAATAGATTTTTCATCTGTTTAGTTTTTCTTTCACGACCTTTTTTTTTTTAATGCTAGTAACTTGAATAATCATGTATTTCAATGAGTTTACCTTGTGATATCCAGAGTCATGGTGTAGTCAGCACAGTAATATTTGAAGAACCTTATTATCCATAGGGAATCCCCTCTTTCATTTGGACTCTGCATATGACATCCTCTGTGACAGTTGTGAATAAATTATAACACAGCTACAAGCATCATTATCACCCTGTCTGAATCCTCTGCCATGCCATCTTCCTCATTGACTTCAGCACTTGGCTTACAATCTTTCAACCCTTCCTATATATCCTTGGTGACTTCTGTATTCTTACATTAACCTCACCTGCCATAACTTTCATATCCACTTTACTTCAGCTACCCATAGGAAGGACCATACCTTAAAATCAGTCTATTATGTAAAATGATTCCATCTCTAAGATTCTGACAAACTGATCCTGCCTCTCTGGTCATAGTTCTGCCTTCCACCTTTTCACCTGCTTCATTCCCCAGTCTTCTCTTCCTCCTCCCAGTTCATAACCCTTTTTCTGGCTTTTCTTCTTTTCAATCTGGATAGTTTAATCAGCTGTTTCCACAATTCACTCTCCTTACCCTTGAAATCCTTGCCTCCTTGACCATCTGTTTTTTCTGACTTCTAATCTCCAGCTTTCTGTTACAACTCTATCATTTGCCTACTTTGTTCTCATTCCTGAGCTGCTGAGCACTGCTAGAGTAAGTTCTAAAACTGCTGACTGAGTGAATTACTTGAATTACAAATTCAAGCTCTAATCTAACCTGTACTCTCACTACTGTAATGTGATCTTTTAATTCAACTTTGATAAACTCCCTGTTACATTTTTCATAGTAGTAATTCCAAACCTCTCAGCAAGCCCCTAATTCTACTTTCAAACCCTTCCTCTTAGCATAAGATCTTGTATTCCTGAAATTAAGGATGCTTTGTCTCCCATATTCCATATATTTTAACCTCATGTTTTTACCCTTCTTCCTTTTAATTTCAAGGGATGAGGTATCATTACTTGTCAAGGCTAACCTTTTCTGTTTATGCCCTTGATCCAATCTTCTCCCATTTTCTCTGGGACCTTTCTCTGTTATTAATTCCTTCTCATCTTCCCTCTTTTTTCCCTTTTCTAGCTTCCTTCCCTCTATCCCCAGGTAGGCTGAAAACCTCTTCTTGATCTTATGGTCCCCTCAAGCTACCATCCTTTATCTCTTCTCTTCTTAGCTAAGTTTAAAGAAACTGTACTTTCTATCATCATTTCTTTACGACCCAGAAACTCCTCAATTCCCAGAAGTTGGCTTCTGTCCTCACTGCTTTGCTGAAATTACTCTCTCCCAAGATCACCATGACTTCTTTGTGCCAAGTCCAAATGGCTTTTTCTCAGACTTCATTCTCCTTGATTTTTCACCACATTTGACACTGAGCACCCTCATCCTTGATGTTATTTGCTTCTTTCCTTGTCTTCTACTCCCATCTGTCTTGTTTCTTCTCGGGCTTTTCTGGTTTTTGTCATTCCCTGTGTCCCCCAAAGCTTTGTTTTCAACCATTTTATTTTTCTATACATTCTTTTCAATTCAGTTAATTCAATAAGTACTAAGTAAATACTGGGAATACAAAGGCAAAAATGAAAACTGTTCCTGTCCTTAAGGATCTAATATTCTACTGGGAGGGGGGCTCATAAGTAAATACAAAACATGTAAAGTAATTTCAGGGGGTACAGAATACTAATAATGGAGGAGGAAAGTCAGGGAAAGACCTTGTATAAAAAACTGCCTTTTACAGTCTTGAAGGGAGTTAGGATGATCATTTCCAACATGGGAGACAGCCTGTACTAATGCACAGAAGGGGAAGATCGAATGTGATATATAGGGAATATCTAGTAGGCCAATTTGCCTGGACATAGGACATATGAAGGGGGAATGATGTGAAGCAATTTTTTCGTAATGATCTTATACTTTGCTATGACTTCAATTATTACCTCCAAGCAAATGATTACTAAATTTATATATTCAGTCCCAATGTGTCCTATTTTTAAAATCAACAAAGTCAAAAACTAAACTTGTTTTACACAATTCCACCTTCATTTCAGTTGATAGTGCCACCATCTTCTTAGTCATCCAGACTTGAGACTTTAAAGCCAATTTTAACTTTTCCCTCTCCTTCACTACCTATATTCAATCAGTTGCTAAATCCATGTAATGTTAATGGGATGTAAGATGTTCCCTGCCCATTAATAGGCTTCATGTAGAGTCCATTAAGGGAAGCTTGCTTAGGGGAGGCTTTTGCACCTTTTGCTAATTTCTAATTAGGCACTGAGTCCAGAGGGCTGTGATGCCTTCTGGCTCTGAACCTATTAGCTGAAAGAGTATATATTCTTTTTTTTTTTTAAAGCAATTGGGGTTAAGTAACTTGCTCAAGGTTACACGGCCAGTTATTTCTGGGTGTGGTGCTGAGTATCTGAGCCCTGATTTGATCCAGGTCATCCTGACACTGGAGCCGGTGCTCTTACTCTCTGAGCCACCTGGCCGCCCCTAAGAGTATATATTCTGAGAGGTGAACTTTTGCTTTGGGGGTTTGCTTATGAGAATGATCTTGTAATTCCTAGTTGAAATTCTGAGTGCCAGTATGTTCAAAGCTCTCCAGCTGCTCAGATGTCAAGACTCTTGATCTAGGGATGTATGTAAAGTGTATAGTTGATTCAGGCAGTCAGAGCCCTGTCTGTTTTTCTTTCTCTGCGTCTATTTACTCTGTATTTTCTCCGAAGTTAAGGATGCTTACGTTTCCCCTGAACTAGTGAGTATAATTAAAAATGATTTTTGACTCCTCAAACAGCTATCTTTCCTAGTGAAGCATATATAAGAACCTGTGCCACCAGCCATCCTGGGTATGCCAGTGTGGTTGCTGCTACAGTCCTGTGGAATATACTTCCAAAATAAACTCTCATGTTTGTCCTTTCTTCTGCATTCACACTAGTACTATATCCTAGTCCAGGCTCCCATTTTGTCTGAATTATTGAAATAACCTTCTAATTGGTCTTTTTATCCTTATTCTCTCCTTTCTTTGGTATGTTCTTCATATAATTGGCAAAATAATCATGGTAATATGTACATCTGACTACATCCCTCCCCTGCTTGCTTAAAAATGTGCTATAATGGAAAGAATTAACTCTGGATTTGGCATGAAAGGACCTGGGTTTGAATCCCAACCCTGCCACTTGATCCTTGTCTGACTTTAGGCAATTCACTTAAGCTCCCTAGGCCTTAGTTGTCTCACTTATAAGATGAAGGAGTTGGACTAGATAATGTCAGAGGTCTCTTCTATCATTAAATCTCTGACCCTTCAATCACTTCTCATTGCCTGAAGGATTAAAATTGCAAACTTTTTAGCTTGACATTTGAGTCCCTCCACAAAATGGCTTCAACCTGCCTTAGGAACCTTATTATACACTTGTTGTTTTTCAGTGGTGTCTGACTCTCCCTCACCCTATTTGGGGTTTTCTTGGCAGAGATCCTGGAATAGTTTGTCATTTACTTCTCCGGCTTATTTAACAGATGAAGAAACTGAGGTAAAAAGGGTTAAGTGACTTGCCCAAGGTCACACAGCTAGCAAGTGTCTGAGGCCAGATTTGAACACATGAAGATGAGTCTTCCTGGCTCCAGGCCTATCACTCTGCTCACTGTACCACCTAGGTGCCTGTTGCACACTACTCCCCTTTATTTACTCAATATTCCAGTCAGATTGGGCTTCTAGTTATTCCCCCATCTTTCCTTGCCTTCTTTCTTATCTCCCTTCATTTGTGCAGTGTCCTTTTTGTCTAGTACTCCTTCCACATCTACCAGTTGAACTCTTCTTCAGGTCTCAGTTCAGATGTCACCTCCTCTATGAAACTTCTTCCACCAAGTTGAAAATGAGAACATCTGTACAAAGTGGACGCCTCCTTAGGGTCCTCAATGTTGGAGCACTCAGCCAGGACACCTCATATGTATAGCTTTAATTGTCATGAAGTTTTTCCTTCTATTTCTGCTTTTCTGGAACTTGCTCTCATTGCTTCTAGTTCTGCCTTCAGATACCATCCAGCCATTTAAATATTTGAGTGATATAGGGTCATCTAATCATAGATTTAGAGCTAGAAGGAACCTTAGTTTAATTCACCCTCCCTCATTTTACAGATGAGGAGACACATTCAGAAAGACTTGTCAAGATCACACAAGAAGTAAGTAGCAGAGTTGGGAACTGAATCCAGATCTTTTGATGGCAAATCTCTTTCTTCCTCATCATTAACCCCACCCCCCAACACATTTTGGGCTTCTCCTTTGTCCCTTTTCTATTCTGCCTTGAAGCATACCTATCCATGTACATACTATATTACCTTGTTAAATTGTTATCTTTATGGTGGCAGGGAAGAGAGAGACAGATTAGAGATTGGTTTAATGAATAGATCACTGAACTTGAAGGTAGAAACATTTAGGTTCAGTTTCTGTCTCTGATATACTGTCTTTGTGACTCTGGGCAAGTCACCACCTTTTAGTGCTCTAGTCACTTCTCTAAGAAAGCAAGTTACAGAGAGGGTGCAGATCTGTATTGGTAGAGAGAATTTTCTCAGATGGAAGTTTTCTAGACCAATGAAATCATAGGCCTAGTCCCCATACGATTATTATTTTATTATTATTTCCTATGATCTAAGTGCAAGGTGACATGTGATTGATACCCTTCAGTCCTTGGTTCTCCTTATTAAGGGGAGATGCCCCTCACCTGTATCTTACTCCCTATTTCTTCCCATAAGCAGAGGTAGCTGCTTTGTGTATTGATTGAGAAAAATAAGAAAAAGGAAGAACTTTCCTATTCTGAGTAAGAATGACTGACAATTACATAGAGCCTGAAAGCTTGGAAAGTACTTTACAGACTTTAGATCAGTAAGCCATCAGCACAACCCTGTGAGGTCAATGTTACCGATATTATCCTTACTCTGCACAAGGGCACTGAAACATCGAGAGGTTTAGTGACTTGGTCAAGTCATGCAGGTAATAAATGTCTGAGGTACAATTCAAACCCAGGTCTTCCTGACTCCATATATAGCACTCCATCCACTATACCATGAACAAGGTTTCTTCTTGTCCTATAGTGAACCTAGGAAAGAAAAGCAAGTTCCAGAAAAGCAGAAATAGAAGGAAAAACTTCATTACAGTTAAACTGTACATATGAGGAATCATGGCTGAGTCCTCCAACACTGGAGGCCTTAAGGAGGTGTCCACTTTTTACAGATGTTCTCGTTTAGGTGCTTTTGGGGCTATATGGCCTCTGAGGTCCCTTCCAATATTGAGATTATAGATATTTGCATAGGAACCCTAGCTGTCCATTTTTCTCTCCTTGGAATTTCTAGCATAGAAAGCATAGAAAATCATCTGTGACAGGTTTTCAATGGTTTTATTTTTTCTTAAGTCCTTTCATAAGTACTAAGAGGTAGGATAGTATAGTAGCGAATGACTGTGGAGACCTGGATCCAAATACTGACTCCAACGAATGATGCAAGTTACTCACTTTCTCTGAACCTTAGGCATCTCTGCAACTAAGTTATAGTCAGGTTGTTAACTAACTGAGTACTACCTATAAAGAAATACTTAAGTCAGGAAGGGGGTCAGCACTGGTAGTCTGGCCCCCAGACCCTGCTGTACCTGACATGTTCCTTATTTTTTAATAGGCCCATACCCCAGAATGCTAGAGGAGGGGTTACCTCCACATCCAGGCCTTGGCTTTTCTTTAAGATAATCTACTTCCTCAGATCTCCTGGACCAGGTGGACTAATCTCTCCTTCCCCTTAGTTCCCTTGAGACCTTTGCTAGATTTTTAAGAAATGATTTCATTAGTAATAAAGAGACTAAAAGAGTACTACTTAGGTGCTTCATTGATATCCTGGAGATAATGAGGTTATTGAGGGCTATTTGGGGAAGGCATAAACTCTGGCAGGTGCTGCCAAGCTGGTAGGGCTTCCAGCACCATCTCACTGATGTACATCTGACATCTGAGGACCAGTCTAACTAGGAGAGGCAACATGAAACAGAGAAAATGATGTTGGATTTGGGTTCGCAATACCTAGATTGAGTTCTTAGCTCTGTAACCTACTACCTCTGTGACCCTGGCCAAATCACTTGAGTTCTTTCAGCCTCAGTTCCCTTATCTGTAAAATGAGGGGGTTGGACTACATGGCCTCTGGGAATTCTTCTAGCTCTGAATCTATGATTCTGTGATCCTGAATTTGCAGAGATTTATCATTAAGTTGGCCCCAAGATGATTATCTTTGTTCTTATAGCCTCTCTCAAAGAAAACCTGCTATTTCAGGGAGAATTTGCAGCCTATACATTTGTGAAATCATAGATCCTTGAGTGTCAAAATATAAGGGAGAAAAAGTAAAATAAAACAAATTACAGAGTAAAAAATTGGGAAGTTTATGGAGTACAGAAATCTTTGTCTTAAAGTATCCATTATCAGTCTCTAGGGCCAACTGGCTTCTAGTGCCATCTGACCCTGTCTTCACCATTTCATTATCCTGTTGTTCGGACTGGCATTTCAAGACCCCTTCTACTTTTGCTCTGACTAGCATTTGAGCTTGGTCTGACTGTGTGAGATTATTTGCCCCTAACCAAACACCTTTGTCTCCTAGTTTCAAAATTCTTCCCCTTTGAGTATTTCTCACCAAACTCTGACTTCAGAGTATTTTCAATTGACATTAGTTCTTAGTCCTTTTGCAAAGCTAGAAAAAAACTAATTTCCCTTAAATCCATTTAAGACTTCGTGCTTGTCCATCTCAGCTGATGACTCCACCCATTTCCTTATATTTTTAAGGTACTGGTGACCAAATGTTGGTTCTGGTCTTCAGGGAAGTAGACACCTCGAAGCCTGCCTTATAATTCATGTAATTTAATAGTAGTACTAATAAGGCTAATAATGATAACTAGCATTTATATAGCACTTTAAAATTTGCAAAGTGCTTTTACCTATTATATCATTTGAACTTCACAACAACTCTGTGAAATTGATCCTATAATTATCCTCATTTTACAGAAGAAGGAATTGAGGCACAGAGAAGTTAAATTGACTTGCTCAGGGTCCCATAGCTAGTAAGTGTCTGAGGCAGGATTCGAACCCAGGTCTTCTTGACTCTAAGTCAAGAATTAGGGCTCTATCTATGAGATCACAATTTCTCAAATACTTTACATATACAGTAATAATAGTATACAATTTCCACTAACATTTGGGGGGGGGGCGTCATTTTATTATTCTACCTCTCCCTTTAGGTAGGAAACTCCCACTGGTTCTGCTTACTGTATCTTGGTATACAAGATAATAAAAGAAAGAGTCTTCATCCATCATAGTGGGGAGAGGAGGAGGACTTCAGCTAGGTATAGGCATGGAGAATGCTAAAGGTATATATTCCCAGCTCTCCTGGGGGCCTTTGAACTACAGAGTTCATGTTACGACTCTTTCTAACCACCTTCAAATTCCACTGTGGTGTTTGTTCTATTTTCTAAAGCCTGGGTGGTTTGGAGTTGCTGGGCTAGTAATAAATATATACATATATGCATAAATATCGGTATAAACTTTTCTCTTTTAGATTTGTCCTAGAAGCTCTAGGGCATCAAATGAGGGGGGTTGTTTTAGGGGGTTGGGGAGAAGATAAAGGAATAGGATTTTAAAGTGGAAAAAAATGCTGGAGGGAGGGAAGGCAAAGGTGTGTGTTGGATGGGGATTAGGATGTGTCTTTTCTTTGTTGAGAATCAACTTCCTACCACTTAGTCTGTTGGTTTCCTGCTTAGCTGGTGTTTGTTTTTCACAGTGCTTTCTCTCTTGGGCCTGTAGCAGGCACAGAGTTGTGTAAGCTTGGCACAGGCAGAACCGGAGGCAATGAGATTTTTCAAAAATCAATAGTGTGCTTGTAATCCCAGATCCCCTTTGACAAAGCTGTGTTCTCTTTGTTGGATAGTCTGGTCCTCTGGGAGATCTTGGGGACAGGGTACCCTCATGATTTTCTCATTCGTGTTTTATGAAAGAATCCTGTTTTCTTGCCAGGAGCTCATGAGAAATAACCTCCAAGACCTGTCTTCTGTTCTGGTTGCTCCCCCACCAGACTATTGAAAACAGCCTTGCTGTTCCTAAGACTAAATTCCAGCAACTTCTATTACTGCGTCTTTCCTGTTGGTACAAAGATATACCCCTTTCCTCCTTTATTTTAAGTGTTCCCGAACACTGAAATTCTGAGAAGGGTGAGAGGTGAACGATCACCTAAAGTGACCAGCTATAATCCAGGCTTGATGGGCTGTTAGAAAATATAACAGTGAAGTTATAGGGTACTTAGGGCCATGCCCTGTGATTTCAGGCAAACAAGGCTTTCTCTTGCTGTGGGTATGCAGCTTAGTGATCTGTGAGTTCTTAATAATTGCTTTACTGACCTTTTTGGCTGTGCTCCTTTCTCCCCCTGCTGGGGTAATAGAATGGGTCAGCAATTCCATTCTGCTTTGAGTGCAGGAGTAATCCTATGCTTAATGGTGGCTCTCGATTTTGTGCCCTAGAATGATGTGGAGCTGGAACTAAGTTGAAAGCTAATCGGGCCAAACAGCTGGATATGGTTGTGAATAGCTGACCTGTTCCTGTCCATCTTGAGACTGGCTGGTGGATTCCATTAGAGCCCAAATGTAAAGACCCCTTTCTGAAGAGGTTAAGAATTCTTTATCCTCATAGTTGATATCTTCACCTGGAAAAGGTGAAGACTTAGGGTGGCACTAAGAGTTATGAAAGCTAAAGGTGATAAAACTATACTAAAGTTTGGATTTTTAGTGTGTAAGGATATTTTAATAGGCACAACTTGGGTTATTGGTTAGGACCCCAGGGCAGGCATGCTTCTTAGAGGAAGGTAGCTGCTAACAATGATACTGTATTTTCTGTAAAGTACATGACTGAGGTGGATGAAAAAATTATTTTAAAACACGTGGGTTGTTGTTTGCCCTTTGTTCTTGAAGAGGACCACGACATATAGGAAATCGTTGGTAAATGAGGACTAAAGCCTATGGGACAGTTTAGTGGTGCAGTGAATAGAATGCTGGCCCAGACTCAGGGAGATTCATCTTTCCTGAGTTCAAATCTAGCCTTAGACATTTACTAGCTGTGTGACCATGGGCCAGTTACTTAACCCTGTTTGCCTCAGTTTCCATATCTGTAAAATAAGCTGAAGGAAATGGCAAACCACTCCAGTGTCTTTGCCAAGAAAACCCCAAATGGGTTCATGAAGAATTGGACAACAACAAAGCCTATGGGTATTCACATCCCATTAAACTATTTTGCCTTTTGTGTGTTTGAGTTTTCTGCTAGGATCAGATGAGGGTGTGGTCCTTCGATACCTGACAAATTTGTCTCGTTCCTATGCTTAGTGCCTTTAGAACTCTTGGGAAGAAATCAGTTATCTAACACATTGGGTCTGGATTTTAGATTTTAACAGCTTTGATAGATACAGTATATATGTAGGTGGAGGTAGTGGTAGAGTTGAAGGCTTTCCTTCAAATAGGTTTTCTCGAATTAGGGCGCTACCAGATTGTTGTTTTTGTTGATTCTTTGTTCTCAAAGAGGAGCAATGACATCACAAAGGTGATGTCTTGACTTGTTCGTGAATTGAAGTGAGATAGCTGGACAAAGTTATCAGCCTCTCTCTCTGCCATCTCTCTTTCTCATTGAAATCCAGCAAGACACAAATCAAGATGAACTGGGGATGGCCTGGGATGCAGTGGATGACCTCAGCATTTCTAAATCAAGGTCTTTCCCAGGCCTCAGTCTATCTACCAGTTTAGGAAGCTTTTGGACCGAAGGCAAGGCTGAAGGTTATCCTTCATGCTTGTTTCCTTTTCCCATATACACTTATGCCACAAGATGGCAGGATTTGACTGGAAAACAACTAGCCAGTTGTAGGAAAAAGGTGGTACATTTCATGCCTCTTAGTATAGTCTTGTACCTTTGCTTCTTACCCTCAGACTGATTGATTCTGTAGCATATTGTGGGTTGGAGTTCAGGGTCGTGAATGTTTTGGGTTGGGGTCAGAGACTTCAGAATGGCTTTACAGTGTCTCTTTTCTATATATGTGCCTTGTCCCAGATCTAATGGGTTGTAACCAGGGCAACAGCTGGGGTATACCTTTGAACATCTGTACCTCTTTAGCATCAAAGCTGAAGAGTTTTGCTGATACCTTCAAATCAAGGAATCTAGCTACTTACCTATCACCTGACACCCAGACCACTCAGCTAATATGAGGACATCTCAGAGAGAGTTCCCTGGTTGTAAGTGGCTGACCTTGTTCATTTTGAGACTGACTGGTGGATTCCTTTAGTACCTAAATGCAAACATCCTTCTCTGGAGAAGTTAGGAATTCTTAGTTCTCATAACTGATAATCTGGAAAATGTGAGTACTTATGACAAGGCTAAAAGTTGTAAAAGCAGGAAAGGTCTGAACTATCTAGTTTGGGGTTCTACAATTATAGAAGAACATGGAATGGGTTCAGAAAGTGAGGCACAAAAAAACTGGGAGGTTTAGAAAATAGGATTTATGAGGAAAGGCTGAAAAAGAGCTAAGAATATTCATCTTAGAGAAAGGTCTTTAAGAAGCCTAGACAGGACGATGACCAACTTTCTCCACTGATCTTTGAACAACAGGCAAAATGCAGCATGAGAAATTTAGGTTAGCCACAAGGGAGAATTCATTCATAATCAGTTGTTAATTTTACAAATACTAAGTTTCTATGAGGAGTGGTCTAATAGATAGTAGGGAGGGTGTCAGGTAGATGCAAAGTTTAGATAAGACACTTCCTTCCCTTTATGGAGCTTATAGTCTGGTGAAAAACAAGACAAACACAAATATCTGTAGCACTGATGTCACTGGTGACATTTTTGAGAGAGTCAGATATTGCAGGTTTAGTTTGAAGGGGGTGGTTTAGTTTTGAAGGAGGGGGCAGGAGATGAGGGGGAAGTTACAATGTGGTACCTGAGTTGGGTTTTAAAGGATAGGTAGGGACTCAAAAGGTGAAAAGGTGAAAGAAGGTACTTCTAGAAAGGAGAAACTAAGTGAAGGCAGAGGGTATTGTTACACATTGACATGAATTCTTGGTCTATATTATGGAATCATCTTCTCTGGAGTCTTTTCAAGTGAAATAAAATCATTTCTCTCTGGGATGGTTTAAGGGTGGTTGTTTTTTGCCTGAGGGCAAGAGAATGGATTAGATGATACCTAGAGATCCATTCTTGTCTCTACTAGACTATGAGTTCCTGTGGATAGGAAATATCTTACCTTTTTTCCCCTATCTTCCACCCTGCCTATCAATGAACAAGTTTATTAAGTAACTTATTAAACACTCTGATAGGCACTGAAGATACAAGTAAAAAAAATGAGACAGTCCTTGCCCTTAAGGAGTTTTTCTTCCACCAGAGGGATACAATATATTTACAGGAATTATAAGACAATACAGGAAGCATTTTTAAAAATAGTAATTAGGGTGAGGACTCTCACAACTGGGAGAATCAGGAAAGCCTTCTTAAAGAAGGTGGCATTTGAATTGAGCCTTGAAGGGAACCAGGGGCTCCAAAAGGCATAGGAGAGCATTCTAAAGTGGGGGCAGCCTGTGTAAAGGTATAGGAAAGTAGAACCAGGGTTCTACAGGGTTCAATGGAAGGGGAGGATGGAGCTGGTTAGAGACTCATTAGGGATTAGATAGGTACAATGGATCATGGAGTGATTACTAGGGAAAGGAATAGTGGGGTCTTAGCAACTAATCATTAAAAATCACAGGGACTACAAGGATTCTGAGTAGAACCATGGAGCAGTAGACAGTCCTTCCCAATAGCAATGGTAATGTTAATTTAGTTATTATTTCCCTGAGGTGAAAAGAGAGGATGGGGCATATATAGATGTTGACAGGGTAGCTGGCAAGAAGCCTGATCTGACCAAGCCCTGGTGGGATGGCTGGCTAGATGGGATAAAGCTTAGGCTAGAGTCAACTAGAAACAGAATTTTTTTTTTTTTTGCCTTTTGGAGGACAATTGAGGTTAAGTAACTTGCTCAAGGTTACATGACTAGTTTTTTTTTGTGTGTGTGGGTGTTAAGTGTCTGAGGCTGGAATTGAACTCGGGTCCTCCTTATTCTGGGGCCAGTGGTTTTATTCACTGCGCCACCTAGCCGCCCTAGAAACAGAATATTGAGGTGAAGTTTTCCCTCAATTATCTTTCAATAAACAGCCCAGGTAACCCTGCCCAGGGATAGTCCCAGAGTCTAGTAGATTACCTCCAGTTGGTAGCTGTTCCTGGGAGCAAAAGGCAGGAGGCAACAGGGCAGAGCGCAGAGCAGATACTTGATAAATGCTTGTTGGTTGACTTTTTCTGGTCTTTTGGTTCTATCCATCATACCTCCCACATGGGATATACGCAAAAAGGTGTAACTATAGGAGAAGTAGAGTTACCTTGTAGCCAGCGTCCCTCCACATGACTGTAGCACTCCATCGCGGTAAATCTTTGTCTTTTGAGGATACATTTGATTTTGGGGAAAGTCATTTGGAATCATGTCTAATTAATAAGATGAATAATCGAGAAAGCTGGGGAAAACCAAGGTAACCTGTGTGACTATGAAGTAATTACTGGTTTTCTTGTCTGGCTCATAAGTTACCTACAAAGGCAATTCCCAAAGATGTGTTCTGACAAGTTTTGAGTAGTGACACTTTTAGTTCAATGAACATTATTAAGTGCCTGCTTTGTGAAGAAGGCCCGGTGCCAGATGGGTACAAAGACGAAAAAGATGACAAGTGGTCCCTGACTGCAAGAAACTTACTTTCTACTCATTCATTAAAATAAGGTCTAGACTTCCGAGAGAACCCTTTGAGCAGGACAACACTAGTTTGCATATGTATTCTGGTATCTTTACTGAAAAATAAGTCCCCTTATTTTATATAAATCCTTCTCAACATCTTTGTTTTTCTCTAGCAAGCATTCATATACATATGTATGTATGTACACACATATGTGCATATGTGTATAAACCATGATTATGTACTCACTGAAGACAGACACACAGAGATTTCTACAGACGTTAAAACCTTAACCTGACTTCTTTTTCCATCAACTCCTTTCACACATAAATATACATCTTTGAATGTTTACATTATGGCACAATGGAAGGAACATTTAATTTTGCATCAGAGGACCTGGGTTTAAATCCTCTCTCTGAAACTTGTTTAACTTTGGGCAAGTCCCTACACCTTTCTTGGCCTCAGTTTCCTCATCTGTAAAATGAATAGGTTGGACTAGATAACCTCTAAGGTCCCTCCCAGCTTTAAATCCTATAATAATAATTATGTACATACAAATTGCTCATCCCCATGAGGTAAATGGTGCATGTGCTATCATCTCCATTTGACAAATGAGGAAGATGAGGCTCATAAAAGTGAAGTCACTTTCCAGGGTTATACAAGTTTTTAAGTGTCAGAACAAGGATTCTAACACAGGTCTCTTTTCAATTTAGGTCCAGTACTTCTTGCACTATGGTAGGCTGCCTCCTGATGGAGTGCTGACCTCATTCCAGCCTTTCCTTTCCATGTAAGTTCCAACACTTATTTTGTTTCAACACCGGTATGTTTCTTATCAAGACTAAGTGACCCATCTGTGTCCCAGTGTCTTTTTCTGATGGTGCTTCCTCCAGCTCCATCTAGTGGCTCTTTGCCCATTGACCTGGGGTCATTCTCTGACCTTACCATATGGACTATGAAGAAAGACAGTGACAGCTTCCAGCCTGAGGCAGATCCCCATCTGGCCTAGGACTATCAGTCAGAACCCAGCATAGCTGAGGGAGGATGCATGGTCAAACAGATGGGTCAGGCAAAAGCAGAAACTTGAAATGAGTTCCATAAATAACCAGTCACCACTCTCCAGTAACAGACCAGATGTGATGCCATGATGAAGACACTATTTACTTCAGAGAAGTGTGGTGATGCTGGTAATGTGTTAGTGTGTGTGTGTGTGAATGTGAATGTGTAGTGAGGTGAGGAGTGTTGTTGGCAAATAAGATGATAGTACCACTTTCATCCTTGAAGATTTGGGAGAATATTTTCACAGAAATTCTAGCTATGAAAATGATTTGGGTAAATTGCTCTCTATCCCTCAGTTTTCTCTTACAATTTTTTATTGATATTTTTTGTTTTTATATCACCTCCATTTCCCAATATAACCCTTATTCTCCCCCCTCTCAGAAAGCATCCTTTATAAAAGAATTTTTAAAAGGGAAAAATACAGTTCAGTAAAACTAATCAACATAATGAAAAAGATTAACATGTAGTGTTTTACATTCATGGCCCTCACCTCTGCCAAGAAATTACCTTCTCATCTCTCTTCCCCCATGCCAAGCTTGGTCATTATAATTTTCTGGTATTCAATTTTGATCATTTTGTTATTGTTCTCTCTATTTACATTGCTGTAGTCCCTGTGTACATTATTTTCCTGGTTTTGCCTCCTTCACTTTGCATTAGTTCACATAAGTTTTCTCATGCTTATTTTCATTTATCATATCTATCATGTCTTGTGGCTAAAGTAATATTCCATTACATGGCCTTCACTTTAGTAGCCCTCTGTTTCTTAATCTGTTACATGAGGGAGTGTTGTGGAGTACCATGGAAAGAAAGATAGATTTGGAATGTGAGGACCTTGATTTAGATCTTCATTCTTGCTTCTTACCACCTGTGTGATGTTGGACAAGTCACTTCCTTCTTCTGGTCCCCCGTTTCCTAAGTCAAATGACAGAGCACTGTGGTGCAATGGAAAGAACACTGAATTTAGACTAAGAAGACCCAGATTCAAATCCTGGTTCTGCTACTTATTGCAAGTTTGACTTTGGACAGATCACTTCACCCCTTGCTTGGGGTGATCTCATTTCTTTTTTTGCCCCTTTCATTTTCTTTTTAGATTTTTAAAAAAATTCAGCAGTAAACAAACACCTCCTCCCTGCCTCTCTACCCCTCTCCATTAACATATCCATATACAAACTAGAACAGAAAAAGAGGATTGTCTATGTAACTTTAAATCTCTATTACATAAGGGATCGCTTTAAAAAACAAGTATATAATAAATTCACCTTATTACTTTCAAAGCTGGCCTACTTTTCTGTGTTGCTTCTGAATTTTTTTCTCTTCTCTCCTGTCCATTTTCTTTGAAATGTTTCAATGACCCTCTTCTTTTTCCTTGGCGGGGGTGGGGGGGTGGGGAGGAGGATTATTATTGATCTCCCTCTCCTTCTCAATCCTATCCCTTCAATAGGAAAAAAATAAAAACAAAACCCTTGTAATAAATAAGCATAGTCAAGTAAAACAAATCCAAACATTGGTCATACTTGAAAATGTATTCTGTATCTGATATCCATCTCTTCTCTGTCCAGAAGTGTGTAGCTTACTTCCTCATTAGTCCTCTGGAATGTGGTTGGTCATTGCATTGAGCAAAGTTCTTATGAATACATAAGCTGATCTTGAGGGATTTCTAACACAATCTTATGCTTCTGTTCTGAGATGCTATATGTCTTTTCACCATCTGTGAGAGTGTTATTAAGAAGGGAAATGCCATGAGTTACTAATATTCCTGCTTTCTTGTTGGATTTAATTCTAACAAAATTGAACTTCTAACTGGTCACTGCTCTCATCTTTTACTCGTCCACCTCAAGGCATTTGCATGGATCACTCCCCATGACCGAAATATACTTCTTCATCTCCACTTTCTAGAATCCTTCGCTTTAGGTCAGGTATCTCCCTCTTCTTGGGTAACTCTTTCTCCTGAAACTCTTCCAGAACACCAAATCTGGAAATATCCTTTGCTTTTTATCACATTCTATCTTGTTATCATCCCTATTTGTTGGCATTTCAATTGTTGCATTAGAATGTAAACTCCTTCAGTGTAGTGACCAAGTTGTTTTTCATCTTTGTATGGCAAACCCCTATCCCCTGTCTTACATATAGTAGATGTTAAATAAATGTTCATTGGGTTGAAAAAAAAAGGATGTTTTTGCTTTGCTGTGATTCCCAGTAATAACTGCACCAAGTATATAATAGAGGAAAAATTGGTTGATGGTTGGGACAGATGCTGTGGGGACAGAGATTTCTAAATAGAAAACAAAAAACAAAACCCCCTAAGGGACTCACCCCAGTCAACCTCTAAGTATTTCTATTCTGGGAAAGAAGAAAATTGTGTCATATATTTGGAAACTGGACTCAGACAATGGGCAGAGTACCAAGAGTGTGGGATAAGGACTGAGGCACTGGAGTTGTTCTCAGACCAAACTTGACCCTCTATCTCTGTCTCCATATCCTGCCCTGACATTATTTTCTGTCTCTTGTGTGTTGTCTTTCTTTGTATCCACAGTGCTTAGAATAATAGCTGACATGCAATAAGTGCTTACTAAATGCTTGTTGACTGACTGACCTTTGTCACTAGTTCTCTGTTTGACTTTGGCCAAGTCACTTAACCTTCTCTCTGGGCCTCAGTTTCCTTAATCTATACAAGGAGGAGGAATAGATGAGAATGTTTCTAGGCACTTTCCAGATTTAACATTCTAAGATTTTTCTCTTAGTAACAGGCTGTAAATATGGTTTTCAGAGATTGTGTCTTTGGCCTTTACTTAAATCTGTAAACACTTCTGGCACCACAACCTGTCACTTTAGGCACATAGTAGGTATTTAATAAATGTATATTGATTAATTGATTGAGGTTAATCTGGTGCTTCTCCGGAGAATTTAGTCCTTTCTTTACTAGAGTTCATAGCTAGTTTCCTATTCATTAGTGGAGTGTTCAGTTGCTTATATGGTGCCCTCTGTATGCCACCCCTGTTGCCTGGACTTCCTACAATTATGGTCAATCTTGTTGGAAAAAATCTTGAAGGTCTCTGCTAAAAGGCAAATATATTACCTGTTTTAAAGCCAAGCATGAACAGTTTTCCAGAGGACCTGTTGTGAGCAACTTTAAAGTTCTGATCATATAGTATAGTGAGCTCTCTATTTATTCAGCAGTAAACTAAAGCAAAACATTCACAGAAACCAAAGTACAGCATTCACAATGTTATAACAATTTATCACCAAAGTGGCCACATAGTTTTAAACAAAAGATATCATTCAGTAAGTCCTTAACTCAATCATCCTTAAGGAGCAAGCCTTCTTAAGGGACACAAAGTACAAAGGTCAAAGTTCTCCACCCTTAGGTCACATTGTCTTCATCTCTCAGTCAAAAAGTCTTCATTCTTCTTGATTGGAGATTAGTTTCCAATCATCCTTAAGAAGTAAAAGGAACAGGGTACAAAGTTCTCCCACCCCTAGGCCACCATAAATCATGATCTTCTCAGTCAGCATTAAGTATCCCAAGGAGAGGCCTTTTCATCTTGACTCAAACTTGGCTCCCAAATTCCATGATTCCTCTTCCATGGGTCCAGCTCCTGCCTGAATCTGCCCAATTATCACCTGGATTCACAAGTAGGCAGCTCTCCGCTCCTCGTCCAGTTCCATATTGAAGCTCACAGTGTCCAGTCCACCTCAAGTCCTTTGCAGTTTCTGTTTCTTGGAAGACAAAATTTAACAGAGCCAAAACAACATTCATATGCATTGCCGGCACCATCATCAATTCACTACCTGCCTATGAAATCAACACAGACCCACAAACAGGGTCTAAGATCTCAACACAAATTGTCAGTATAGTCCCCAGGATCTCTGAAACCCTCCTCCGGGACTTCTGTAAACAGACAACAAGAAAATCCTCTTTCAGAGCTTCCAGTAACATCCTAGGGCTTCTGTACAAAGTATAACAAACAAAAATCAACACAGATAGAACAGACAAATAGAGTGCCGGCCTCCACAACCATTCCCCTTCTCAGTTCTACCCTTTCCCAGCTTGGGCTTCTCCTTATATATGGTCATTAGCTCCTCCCTATTCCACCCACCTCTTAATATCCTTCCTGTTCTTATCTTTGGCAAGTCCCTCCCATTGTGGGTTTCACAAGTTCTGTTTCTTAACAAAGACTTGATATAATCATGGGCAAGGCACAAAAGAAACTTGAACTGAAACAAGGTGCTAAATAATTAAATAGCTAAAACAAGGCACTAAGTACTTCTTCATTTGCCATTACACCTGGGAGGTGTAATGATTATCTATGTAATGATAATGGGAGGTGTAATGATTATTCTATGATTATCCATTCACTCTTACAAAATTTGTAAATCAGATTAGCCTGCTAGTTACCTAGGAAGACCTTAGGAGAATGGGACTCAGGGTAGTCCAGTTATGGATGTTGGCGATGGGACCCAGAAAAGAATATGAGCATAATTTGGAAGTGTAGGGTGAAGCAGAGCACCAAAGAAAAGGACCTTGGGAAGACAGGTGGGGGAATAAGGGCACATAGGAACATAGGTCCCATGGTTGGGGGAATAAGGAGGTACTGGCATTGGATAGAAGGTATTAAAGAGAACCCTTGCCTGCTTTGTAGTTTTTTTGGAGTCAATCAACTGATCAAAATTTATTAAATGCTGACTATGTTGCAGGCACTGTGCTAAGTGCTGGAGTGGCCCCAAAGTATCCTTGTGGGATTTTGTATTTCCGGTGCCTTCTGGCACTGCCTGCGGATCAAGTGATCTGCCCTATCTTCCTACCTCCAGTCATGCCTTACCAACACACACACACACATTCACAAAGTAACTGGGAATATTTAGCCTTTTTGTAAGAGGAGATTTAGGGGAAACAAGAATCTGTCTTCAAAAATGTGAAGGGTTGTATATGGATGAGGGAGGCCTTGTTATGTTTTACCCAAGAGGGCAAATTAGGACCAATAGAGGGAGGCAGATTTTACCTTAGAGTTGTCCTGGGCTGACTTCGGAGTTCATGAGTTTTCCATCACTGAACACTTACAAGCAGAGGTTGAATAACTTTTTGTCAAGTATGTTGTGGATGGTTTTCATGGTTTTGGTTGAAATTGAACTAGATGGACCTTAAGGTTGGATGGTCCTATGAAGCTTGAGATAGAGACTCACTACAGGAGTCTAGATGTTTTCTAGGTTCTTGAGAAGCTACAGTTCTTTTCTCTAGGACTCAAAAAATAGGACCAACATCCTGTCCCTTAACACTGAAGTCCACATCTGAGGCAGACTCAGGGGTCTCCAAGAACATCTGTTGCAGAGACTTCCTAATTTGGGCAGAAAAATTTAGTGCTATGCAGACCTGCGATATCTGAATTCTTCTGAGAGCCTGAGAGGCAAGGAGGAGAGGGAATTTCATCTCTTCAGGACACAATATGTGGCAAATGATTTCAGTGGGTCTTCTTAATTCAACTAAATAAACATTAAGTGCTTAGTATGTGTCAAGCACTGTACTAAGGACTGGGGATGGAAAAAGAGGCAAAAGGCAATTCTTGCTCTTAAGGAGCTTAAAATCTAACAGGAGAGACAACATACAAATAAACATATGCAAAGCAAACTATACATAGAAGAGATAGGAAATAATTAAAAGAGGGAAGGCACTGGAATTAAGAGGGGTTAGGGAAGGCTTCCTGCAGAAGGTGGTATTTTAGTTGAGACTTAAAGGAAATCAGGGAGGTCGGCAGTTAAGATTGAGGAGGGAGAGTGTTTCAGGTGAGGGGGATAGTCATAGGAAAATACTGGGAGCATTCTTTTTATACAGTGTCATCAATTCAGACACTCTAGTGTCTTCTCTGTTTTTCCTTCCCTTAGAGAAGCTGATTCATTACTGCCCCAGCCCCAAACCCAGGAGTACAGGTGAGTTTCTGGGAGCAGTAGCCTGGCCAATGAACTTAATGCCCTCCTCCCTCAATGTCCTCTTCAATTCTTTTCCTGCTGATGCCGACACAACTGAAATAGCTACACTCTAAAGTAACCAAGACCTTGGCCTCATTGATCCTTTTAGGTTGCTAGGCTGTCCTGCTGGCCAAGGTCATAACTACTTTGAAGCCTCAGCTGTATCTTATCTCCAGAAATAGGATTTCAGGGTTGCTGAGAATCTTTACTTATTTGTCCTATAGAAAGTCCTCCAAAACGAGTGGGAAAATATAAACCTAGAAAAATACAAGCCCACAGCCAAAGTGATAGCACAATGCAGATCCTCCATAATCTGATAAAATAATTCACAATAAGGTGTTAATAATTGATTCTTCTCCTCTCTCCTCTCCCAGTCCCACCTAAACTCTCATTCCTTCAGGCCAAAATCTCAGCTAGGTCTAATACCTAGGTCTAAAAGCAATTTGATTCAATTGAGTCACACTAAAGTAGTAAGAATCATGAGTACCTTCCCTCCTCTAGTAAGTTTCCCCAACCCAGACCTCCCAGATACTTAGTATTAGTTTTTAGTACTTAGTTTTAGTATTTTTCTCCTCAGGGTTAAGGCCTTTTTCCTAGGATCATTTCAAGCATTAGCAGCAAGTTTTATGGGAGGTAAATTTGTGGCATCTGGCCATTTTCCAAACCATGTCACCTATACTCTGGCCATCCTCTTTGTCCCCTTCCCATTGGGATCTGGACTTTTCTCCTGGAAACTTGAGCTAATAGGTGAACTCTTGCCTTATCTTGCTCAGAAGCAAACATCCCCATCACTTTCTGGCCATCTCCAAACAAAGTGGCAGGGATAGAAACCTTCCCTCTATTTGTTTTCATTTTTCATTAAAATGTAATCTGCTTGAGGGCAGGAACTGCCTTGCTTGCTTGTATTTGTGCTTTTAGAGCTTGGCACTTAGTAAGTCTTTAATAAATACTCATTCATTCAGGACTTTCCTGTTGTCCCTTAGATGACCAGAAGTCTGAATTCCTTTGTTCACTGGCATTTTATTTAAACCTGTGGATAGATGGGCCCCATGCTAGGTAAGCAAGAGACTGTAAAGACTACATAAGAGTTTAGTATTTCAGTGGAACAAAACTTAACAGCAAAGTTAATCTGACACATATTTTGTGTTATTCACAATCATTATTGGGTTGTAATGGTAATTAGGCAATTTTCATACTGTGACTATCAATAAGCATTTATTATTACTTTCTATGTGCTAGTCTCTAAGACAAAAAGGAAAGTCTTTGCCTCTAATGATTTTATATAATCTATGGGGTAGGATGTGTGTGGGGAAATGGACAATCTGTGCATGTATAGGAATAGATAAAATCAATACAAGATAATTTGGGGGAAGGCACAAGTATCTAGGAGAATTAGGAAAGGCTTCATGTAGGCTCCTAATTGAAATAGGAATTCTAAGTTCGATGTGTGTGTGTGTGTGTGTGTGTGTGACATGGAGACCAAACATGGAATACTATGTATGAGGAACCATAAAGTTAGTATGTATCAATCATAGTGTGTGGAGAATAATGTGTAGCAGGTCTGGAAAGGTAGGATGGACTGGGCTGTGAAAGGGCTTTGAAAGCTATAGCCAATTCAAATACTTTTGGGGTCATGTGGGTGGGTAGGTCAGTTAGAAAAAGGAGAGTAGGAGGCTTTTCTAAGGTCACTTTGAAGATATCTTGTTAGCTACATGTAGCAACCAACTGAGACTTTTTGTCATGATAGGGCATGCCACTGCACAGGGTGAGTCTAGTTCTGCTGACTTATATCTCCAGGGAGTCTGGAAGTCAGGTTTCTTTGAGTTTAGGTCAAGGAGTGGCCATGGCCTGGGTGTCCTGGCAACCTCAGCCTGCTGTGTCCTTGCCCTCAGATGTTGGAAGTTTGGACAGGGCAGACATTGGGATCCCAGTGCCAGCATCTGCTGGGAGGTTGGTAGATTTTTGGAGAATGGAGAAAAAACATTCCTTTACCAGTCTTAGAGTTGTTTTAATAGTAGAAGGAGTGATAGGAAATAAATGAAGTCTCCCCAGTACTTCCCTTCCCCCTTGCTCTAAAATCAGCAAAAATAAGTTTTAGTTGCAAATTCAAAGCTATAAGCTTCAAGTTGTATGTAACTCAGAAAATTTGTAAGTTGTATATGATGTAGAAAATGCAGGTAATATGACAAAAATTTGAAGTAAAATAGATAATAAACTACAATTTCACAAAGAATTGTAAGCACTTTGCACTTTGGTTAGTTCTTTCTTTGGCAAATGCTCTTTTGATGGCAAATAAATTAACTGAAGCACAAGTAGAGTGAAACACTTTCAGATGATACAAAAAGAAATTGGATACTTTTTCTTGAAAAACTTTTTTTTTTGAGAGAATGAATAAAAATAACTTACCAGCTAACTACACACACACACACACACACACACACACACACACACACACACACACACACCCAGCAGCCATTCCAGGTGATCAATAAAAACCTTAACATTAATATCTTTTCAATGATATTTAATATGCAAAGTGACTTCAGATTATATCCTTGAAGGTTTATCTCCCTGGGGAAAAAAGGAATTAAAAATGCCTTACTGGATCTACTGTACTAACTGTGAGTTAATGATCTTTGAGGGAGTGTTCAATAGCGTAATAGAAATGGCCCCCAGGACTGATAAATCCACAAGTGTAACCAGGAAGCCACACAAAAAAAAGTGTACCAATCTTAGTGGGCATTTATTTGGTTTCTGATCTGTATATTGAAAGGTGTCTAGGTTTGTTGTTAATTGTGCATTTACAAAAAGGTTCTAACTTCTTTTGTTTACTGGGGATATTGGTAGGAGGAGCTGAAGAAGCTACTCTTGATTAGTCCCTAGGCCAAGCAGAGCTAACCACCTACTAGCTCAGACCTCACCTGTACCGTGGCAAGTTTTGTTATCAGGGCAAAAGGGTATCAGTTGGCTTTTTCACAGATGTATATTTTGCTACTAATATCAATCAATCAAAAAGCATTATGTCAAGCACCTACTTTGTGCCAGGCACTGGTTATAGAATACATGAACAATTCCTGTTCACAAGGAGTTTACATTATGATAAAGTATAATATAATATAATAGAGTATAATATAATAAATGTATTTATAATAACATAACAAATAATAACTAGTCAAGTTCCCTGTGAATGTGAGCTATGGCTCTACTTTTAATGTGGAAATGAACTGACACAAAATTTATTTGAGTTAATAAACACATATTTCTGGTAAGGTTAAGATTCTCGTTTGCTGTGCTGATCCAACTTGAGTGTTTATGGTTTAATTAGTTTGCTTTCCAAACACAAACTAACTTTTTGGCACAGGGGATGGCAGTTTTGATGTGGGAATGAGGAGGGGAGAAAAGAAGGAAAAGTAATTTTGGATTGCAGTATAATTTGGGACAGGATAAACATTTTTGGGGTGCTGAAGTAGTAGTGTTTGAATAGTGAGAAAGCATCATAAGCACCCAGGACATCTGGGAGTAGAGGAGAGGAAGAAATAGGATATGATATAGTGATATGGAAAGGAAGTAGGTTGGCACCAAAACGGAAATTTACTTACCTCCCAAGTTTTTCCTAGGGTTACCCATACTTCCATGTCTTTTTGTGCCTGTAGTAATGAGGAGAAAAAGTGGGAGAGCTGAACCATCTGGCTCCTTTTGCCACATTCAGGATCCTGAGGGAAGCTTCATAGAGACGAGAACAGTAAGCAGAAGTCTCATAAAGTGTTGTATGCCATGTTTGGTTGTTCAGCTTAGAGGAAAGCATAGTGACCACCTATTCCATCTACCTATAAGCCTGGCCATGGTCTTCTCTGACCCTCTAGTCCTATGTCCCCAGGGAGCCTAGACTCTTCTGTTTTCAGGAATTAATTTGGCTATTATGGAGGATGTGGACTTCAAGTTTGGGAGAAACTTCTTTTTCCCAGAAAAAATAACCTTTGAGACCAAGGAAATAAACCTATAGTTTTGTAGAGACCCTCAGGCTAGCAAGTGTAGAATGAGCCTGATAGATTCAGTCTGGAATAAGATCCCTCCATCTTACAGATTTCCTGCCCAAAGAGAATATTCTGTTGAGATTATTTATAGAGAGAACATTATCCTACTTAGGAGAAATGCCCAACACTTAATTTTTGGCAACTCTTGAAACCCCAGGGTTAACACATTTTCCCCTAAATCATCTGACATTCTATCTCTTTTACTCTACATCCCAAATAAGGAAAGTGACTAAGAATCCTTACCAGATAGATTTCTTTGGTCACATAATGTTGTCCTGAGAGTGTGTAAAACCCTACATATGTATGTATCTCCCTTTGTTCATTATAATTCCTATGCACATGTCAAGTGCCCATCAGCTGATGTTAATTAAACTTTTTATCTTCTATCCTTGCTTCCTGATTTATTGACCTCCAGTGAAAGGACCAAGGTGGGAAGCTCTTAGAATCTCTGAGTTGAGAAATTCCCCAACACTAGAAAATCATATGGCCTAGTGAGAGCTAGAGAAGTTTTCTAATAGAAATGTTTCTTAATTGGAGATTTCATGACTGGCACTCCCCACCCATCACCAAGAGCAGCATCAGAAACTATCAGACATTTTATACTCACTTTTTGATGAGAAGCCAAGGGCTGGATGGGGGTGAGCATGATGAGCAGCTGTTTTCTGTTTTTACTGAGAACAGTCCAAGAGGAAAAGAACTTAAATTGCAGTGGGAGGGAATTAGGTTAGTCACGGGAGAACTTCCTGACTTTTTGGCTAAAATTCTGTGATTCTTTCAGTACAATCCTGTCTGGATGGAGAGGGCAGGCATCAGCTAGATGACCTCTAGATTCCTGTGGTTTTAATTCCTTTTGTGAAATCTAGGACAGAGCCATAACTAGCCAGGATTGTGCCTAGAGCAGTATCAGCCTGAGTGGGGAGGAGGAGGGAGGTGGTGAGATATGGACTGAAGACAGTGGGAGAGGCACAGTGGCCCAGAATCCTGTACTTCTGCAGGACTGGGAGGGAAGCCTTCTGGACAATGATCTTGGTGGGGAGGAAGTACATGCCCTTTCTCATATCAGCAACCCGGGACAAAATCCTGTTTGCCTTATGCTTTAACTATGAGTCTGTTTTAGAGTTGTAAACCAGATGCATATGTAGAGCAGATCAGAGTGACCCTTTTCTGGGCAGTCGATGAAATGTCTCAAAGACCAGAAAAAGGAATTCCTTCCCATAATGCAAGATCAATCTTAAATATTCTGCAGTGAATGAACAGAAGAGACAGTCCCTTTAGGGCAGAGGGAAACCCAGCACAGGCTACAGTATTATCTCCCTTGGCTTGGGTTTCCAAAAGGAGCAGGTATTTCAGAAAATCTCATGCTGCCTCCTAATCTGTTCTCCTAACAGGATAGCACCAGCTTGTCTATTTGTGGAGAGGGATCAGGAAGACCTGTGCCCTCTTCAGTCTTCTGCTCAAGACCATCCTAGGGGGTCCTGAGCAGGACGGAAGTTAAGCAGTGGCCATCTGTGCTGCCCAGAAATGCTTTGGAAAGTACTTTCACTTGGTCCAGACCTTCTACACAGTATGGTGTACGGTATATTTTTCTCTCTGCCAAGGCATATTTATATTATTTCTTGCAAAAAGCAGTGGTCTAAAGCCCTTGGTGTAAAATTTTGCAATGGGCAAATTTTTTGCCTATATCTTCCCCCAAATCACACATCTCCTCCCTGTGGACCTTGAAGAAAGGTTCTCTAGTGGGTCCCCAAATGCTGCTATGCCTACAAACAAAATGATGGGCATTGGGAAATATTTTACCCAGATTTTCTCTTCATCTCTAGCTGGCTCATAATTGTGATTTCCTCCCCTCTTTCCCCGTATCATGGCACATAGCTGCTAAGTTGTAACAGTGTCTGTCTTTGTTGTCTCCATCTAAGGCTGTCCTCTAGCGAAAACTGCACCTTGGAGAGAGTCTTTGTTCACTCAGGCCTAAGAAATGTAGCTCCTCCTTAATTTTTTGTACCTTTTTCTCATGGGGAGTCATCCTGTCAGAGGCACTCTCTTGAGTTTGTCTCAAGTACATTAATAATTATTTTGCTGTGGATGATGAAATAGATGTGTAGGTTCAAGACTAGTTACCAATTAGGTAAGATAAAAGCAGAGGATTATTGTGAAGATTTCCTAGTTGTTTATTACTGCATTCCTTGCTCTGTTTATATTTCTACTTTTCCAGGTTATTATCTTTCTCCGAAATTCTTTTTTTTTTTTTTGCCTTTTGGAGGGCAATTGGGGTTAAGTAACTTGCCCACGGTTAAACGGCTAGTTTATTTGTGTGTGTGTGTGTGTGTGTGTGTGTGTGTGTGGGTGGGTGTTAAGTGTCTGAGGCCGGAACCAAACTCCGGTTCTCCTGACTCCGGGGCCGGCGCTTTACTCACTGCGCCACCTAGCCACCCCCTTTCTCCCAAATTCTAACTCACCTTTCATGAAATATCTCCCTATGCCCTAATCATCATCATCTTCTTCTTTGAGGAAATAATTTCCCTCCCACAATCCATTACCTGTCATATGTGAAGCATGGGTGTATAGATGCCTACTGGAGGGGTAACCTCTGGCCAAGTTGCTTCACTTCCTTTGGCCTCAGTTTTTTTATCTGTAAAATGGGGATAATACCTGCACTGGGATGGACCTGTATCAGTTAACACAGGGTAGCTCTTAGGAAAACTCTTTGTAAATGCTGAAGAACTTTGTAGATATGTGTTATTGTACAATTCAATGGCACATCCTTAATTCTGATTGAGTCAATTCTGGGGGTGGTTTTCACGCAAGCAAACAAGTTGCTAACAGTCACTGAAGAAAGAGTTGTCAATAAGCCTCTTCGGAATTTGTGGGAATAAGATGGAGCAAAAAGACCTGAGTTTTTGCAATTTTGTAGATCCACTAAGATCACCTATGCACAGCACTTTTCAAACCTCAAAGTGCTATACAAATGCTTATTATTACTATTATTATCATTTTCTACTCTAAGAGAATAGACTCTAGGTGTGTGCCTAGGCCAGTCTACTGGCAGTGCCAGATAAAGGTTAGATGGTTTGATGGTCTTTAATCTGGGTCATGGGCAGGTAGTTGGCACCATAATACATAGAGCACTGGGTCTGGAGTCAGGAAGACTTATCTTCCTGAGTTCAAATCTTGCTTTAGAGACTAGCTATGTGACTTTGGGCAAGTCACTCAGCACTCTTTGCCTTAGTTTCCTTATCTGTCAAAGGAACTGGGAAGGAAATGGCAAATCACTTCAGAGTCTTTGCCAAGAAAACATCAAATGGGGTCACAAAGGGTCAGACATGACTGAAACGAACAACAAAGTCTAGGTCATGGGGGTTAAACACTATGGGCAATACTAGAGGAGGACTAGATACCAGACTGGTCTTGTTACCATGAAACCAGATAGAGGAGAAAACCAGAGTTACTATCTTTAGCTTGAGGGGGAATATTTAAGGGGAAATATCAGTGACTGGAATTAACCCACTGTTAGAACAGCAGACCTTTCTAGGACCTATAGCAATAGCAGCCATTCAAGGTTTGTGATATTAGGAACTTAAACAGTTGCCTAATGAGGTCCCCTTGTTTTTTTTTTAAACTGGCATGGCACAGGCCTGCTTGTTCAGTCCTGCCTTGCCGAACTGGGTCCTCTGAATCCAAAGCATCTCTGTGGTTTCATTAGACTCTCTTATGGTCAGTATCCACGGACTGTAGCAGCCCATTATCTGTATAGATGGGGAGTAGCTGCCAAGAGTTGGGTAGGGACTCAAGTCGCTAGAAACTAGACATCTGGTTGTAGATTCTTCCTTGATCTTCCACATAATCCTTTGTCATGGAGGGGTGGGTGGGGTGGTAGCATGGAAAGGAGAGATACTTTCAGAGCCCAAGATCACATCTTCTTTTGAGATTGGGTGACATATGTGTGATAGATTTCATCCTCATTTTTGGGAGAGACTTTGTTGAGTTGGTGAAAACTATACATCATAGGCTAATTAATACAGTTTAATGAATGGATGAGTGAATGAATATACTGGATTGGGGCACAGGCTCAACATTTTTCATTCCCAAGGTGCCCAGTTGAGCTACCCTTGTGTATCTCCACCTTCCAATACATTGTTCAGAAAGCAGAAAGAGCACCACATTAGTAAGTAATTAGCTTCTAATTAGAAAGGCATAGTATTGTCTGCACTGGGGGGAAAATCACCTGTGTGTGTATGTTTTTAATAACACAGCAGTTTAATTGAATAAATCATTTGCTAGACATTTCTGAAACTTCCTGTCATTTTATTATTAGTACCACGGAACAAAGTAATTAGATACTTAGCGTTTAACATGCCAGTTGCAGAAGCACTCATTGGAATATGGTCTTCCTTTCCATGGAGGGAAGACCTATCTAAATAGGAATGTGTCTGTTCCCTGATATCTGTATTCCTTCCAGGTACCTACAGGGCACTGTGGGCTAAGAGTTAAGACTTGAACTCAAAATTCAGAACCAAGTACCCCTACCCCCAAAGAGTCTGTCAGCTTGCTGAATGAAAGTCTAGCAATCCCATGCTTCTCCCCAAACTGTTGATGAAAGATGTGGTGAGAGTAGCACCTGTTTTATATAGGCTGGGAGAGTTCTTGAAGAGAGTAAAACTATCCTTTGCTTTCATTGCCATCTGAGTAATAAGAGACCCAGCCTAAGGAAATATGGGGAGTTGGTGGTGGAGGTTTTAGGAGAATTCCCTAACCCTGCAGAGATATCTTTCTACCCTAGCCTTACTGATTATTGTGGCAAATGTGGAGGCACAGGAGAGAAGTATTTTATTTGAATTTAACCAAGAACTATATTTTTTTTAAAAAATTTTATTTATTTATTTTTAAGCGATCAGGGTTAAGTAACTGGCTCAAGGTTACACGGCCAGGTGTTTCTGGGTGGGTGCTAAGTGTCTGAGCCCGGGATTCGATCTCCAGGTCTTCTCAACACTGGAGCAGGTGCTCTTACTCGATGTGCTACCGGGCTGCCCCCAAGAACTATATTTTTAAAAATATAATTATCAATAAAGTCGAGAGGCAGTGTTGTGTTGCTGAGAGAGAGCTGGCCTTAGAATCAGGAAGCATTGGATTCAAATCTTTCCTCTGATGCACACCAGTTGTGTGGTTCACTGTAAGTCACTTAATGTTTCAGTACTCTAGGCCAGTGGTATCAGACTCAAGTAAATGGATCTCTGCAGATACATGTTAACTTAGAAAACCACAAATTAATATTATCTACCTTTTATTATATTTTTATTATGTCAAATGTTTCCCAATTACATTTTAGTCTGGTTCCTCCACAATGGGAGTTTTCCTGGTTACTTGCTTCCAGGCTGCTGTGGGCAAGTCTCTAAGACTATTAGTTTCAGAGAAGGTGCCTGTCTTCGTAGAAGAAGCTCCTGCATCCAAGAGTTCTCAATATCAGTGGAATCACAGGTCCAGTTCCTATCCCCTATCATTATTGGTAAAGTTTTTTTTAATTAATAAATTGACTTTAAGAGTATTTCATTGCTTTAAAGAATTTCTTTTCACATTTCAATTTATTATTTATTTATTTTTGTTTTCAACATTTACTTCCACAAGATTTTGAGTTCCAAATTTTCTCCCTATCTCTCTCCTCCCCCTACCCCATGACATGCATTCTGATTACTCCTTACTCCAGTCTGTCCTCCCTTTTATCACTGCTACCCCCCATTATCTTATTCTCTTCCCCTTCTTTTATCCTGTAGGGTAAGCCAGATTTCTATACCCCATTGCCCGTGTATCTTATTTCCCAGTTGCATATAAAATAATTTTTAACATTCATTTTTTTATAAGTTTGAGTTCCAAATTCTCTCCCTCCTCCCCACCCACCCTCATTGAGAGGGCAAGGATTTCAATATAGTTTGTATGTATGTAGTCATGCAAAACATTTCCATAATAGTCATGTTATGAAAAACTAACTCTATTTCCCTCCATCCTATTCTATCCCACCCTTGTTTATTCTATTTTCTCCTTTGACCTTATTCCTTCTCAAAAGTGTTTGCTTCTGATTACTCCCTCCTCCAATCTCCCCTCCCTTCTATTACTCCTCCTCTTATCCCCCTCCCCCCTATTTTCCTGTAGTGTAAGATAGATCCCCATACCCAACTGGGTGTGCGTGCTATTCCCTCCTTAAGCCAAATTCAATGAGAGTAAGGTTCACTCATTTTCCCTCACCTCCCCCCTCTTCCCCTCCACTGCAAAAGCTTTTTCTTGCCCCTTTTATGTGAGATAATTTGCCCCATTCTACCTCTCCCTTTCTCCTTCTCCTAGTACATCCCTCTCTCACCCCTTAATTTTATTTTTTAGATATCATCACTTCAGATTCAGCTCACCCTGTGCCCTCTGTCTATATATGTTCCCTCCAACTATCCTAATAATGGAAAAAAAATTTGTAACTCATGAGTTACAAATATCATCTTTCCATGTAGGAATGTAAACAGTTCAACTTTAATAAGTCCCTTATGATTTCTTTTTACTGTTTACCTTTTCATGTTTCTCTTGAGTCTTGTATTTGAAAGTTAGTTTTTCTATTTAGCTCTGACTTCTCAAGAATGCATTAAATTTCTCTACATCACTGAATATCAATTTTCCCCCCTCATTGATTACACTCAATTTTTCTGGATAGGTCATTCTTGATTTTAATCCTACTCCTTTGACCTCCAGAATATTATATTCCAAGCCCTCTGACCCCTTAATGTAGAAGCTGCTAAATCTTGTGTTATACTGATTGTATTTCCACAGTACTTGAATTATTTCTTTCTGTCTGCTTGCAGATTTTTCTCCATTACCTGGGAACTCTGGAATTTGGCTACAGTATTACTAGGAGTTTTCCTTTTGGGATCTCTTTCAGGAGGTGATTGGTGGATTCTTTCAATTTCTGTTTTACCTTTTAGTTCTAGAATATCAGGACAGTTTTCCTTCATAACTTCCTTGATAATATCTTGAAAGATGTTGTCTAGGCTCCTTTTTTGCTCATGGTTTTCAAGAAGTCCAATAATTTTTAGATGATCTCTCCTGGATCTATTTTCCAGGTCAGTTGTTTTTTTTTTCTAATGAGGTATTTCACAGTCTTCCATTTTTTCATTCTTTTGGTTTTGTTTTATAATTTCTTGATTTCTCATAGATTTCTCCTTAGCTCATTAGCTTCCATTTGCTCCATTCTAATTTTTAAGTTATTATTTACTTTAGTGAACTATTGAAACTCCTTTTCCATTTGGCTGGTTCTGCTTTTTAAGGCATTCTTTGCTTCACTGGGTTTTTGGACCTCTTTTGTCATTTGGTGTGGTCTATTTTTAAAGATTTTCTTCAGTATTTTTTGGGTCTCCTTTAGCAAAGCTGTTGACTCATTTTTTCATGATTTTCTTGCATCACTCTCATTTCTCTTCCCAATTTTTCCTCTACTTCGGTTACCTGATTTTCAAAATCCTCTTTGAGCTCTTCCATGGCTTGAAACCAATATATTTTTCTTACAGGATTTTGAATGTAGGAGCTTTGATTTTGTTGTCTTCTTCTGAGTATATGCTTTCATCTTCCTCATCACCAAAGTATAGTCTGAGTTTTTTTCCCTGCTGTTAGGTCATTTTCCCCAGCCAATTACTTTGGCTCTTTGTTAAGGTAGGGTTCTATTTTCAGTGTGGAGATCGTACTGTCCCAAGCTTTAGGGGTTTTGTGCTGTTGTTTTCAGAGACACTTCTAGGGACCTGTCAGTTTTCAGTTCTTCCAAGTAGTATGATCTAAGGAGAGGTGTTTATTCCTCTCCTGGACTGTGCTCTGGTTTGTGAGTGACCAGAAGCACTCTTTTCTTCCCTGGAACTGTGAGGAAGTTTCCCTCTCCATTGCTGCTATAAGCTCTGCTATGTCAGAGCTCCTCCTTGCCCTAAGACTGCTACCCAGGAATGCAACCCAAATCCATGTATGGATAAACCAACAGAGTCCTGCCTCAGTGCTAGCAAAGGGATCCCTGTACTCTCCTTCTCATCAGTCATTTGATCCTCTTACCATCTTGTAATGTTAAGGGAATTTGAAGATCTTCCCTGCCCATAGGCACATAGAGTCCTGGCCTAGAGCTAACCAGGCTTTGGGCTATGGGGAATTTCCAATTAAGTGCTGGGGCATGAGGATTTCAAGCTCCTCAGCACTTAGTCAATCAGATGCCAAGTTTTTGTTATATATTCTGGGAGGTTGGTGTTTTGCTTTGGGGGTTTGCTTATGAGAATGATCTTTTAATTTTCTGGTCAAGACTCTGAGTAGCCATACATTCAGAGCCCCCTGACTACCAGATGTCTGTGCCCCCTCAATCCAGTGATGTATGTAAAGTGTATATCAATATTACTTTACTCAGACAGTTGGAACCCTGTCTATTGGTCTTTGTGCTAATTGCTTGCATTTTCTCCAGGCTCAGGGTGCTGACCTTTCCCCTGAACTAGTGAATATAATTAAAAGTAGGATTGTTAACCCTTTTAGGAGCAGTATTTCCTTTAAAATCAGATCAGAGAACCTGTGCTAGCAGGTCATCCTGGGTGTGCTAGAGTGCTTGCTCTTACATGCCTGTGAGCTAAGAGCTCTGGAAGCAGCCCCTCTCATTGCATTTTAACCCTGAACCTGAATCACTGGATTGTCCTGAGTTATATTTGTCTCAGAACAGATAAGCTCAGCTATCCCAAACTCTGATCATCTCTGAGAACCTGATTGGAGACAAGGCATAGTTTCTTATTCATAGATTCATAGACTCATAGAATCTCAGAATTGGAAGGGACTTCAGAGACATCCTAGTCCAATTTATACCCAAATAAGAATTTCCTTTAAAGCATATCCAACTTTTGTTTATAAAGACCTCCAGTGAGGGCAATCACTACTTTCTGAGGCAGCCAATTACATTTTTGGATATCTTTTATTTTTAAGGACTTTTCCCTTATGTCTTTTGCCTGGGTTTTCCAATCATGCCTTCTGCATTTCCAGGAGAAATGACTCCTCATTGGTTGATATAATGCTGACACAATACTGAGGTTTGATGTCACGGGTGGAATGGGAGGCCAGAACTTTTCAAAAGACTTGTCTTTTGACACACTCTTCAGGAGAGAGATACATAAAAAGACTTTGGAAGCTGCAAACTTGTAGGGGAAGCTGATTCCTCCATGTGTCTCTGATTATCTCCTAAAAACTTTGGAGACTTCCCTTGAGTAGGATTAGAACTTTTCTCTTTGAGCTTAACTCTCATCTTGTTCCCAGCAATGAACTCATTAATTCATGTATTTTATCATGTATTCCAGTATGCAGAGCTTATCCAATTTCTATTTGGTATTTTTCTTGGCTGTTTGCTATTTGTGGTGGTCTTTTGTGTAACTAGTGTTTGACTGAAATTGGCCAAGCCAGTGAGTATAAGCTTGGGTCTGCTGTTCCCTTTATGAGTGACCTGGGGAATGGCTTTTGTTTCACATCCTAGTTCAGTACAGTTTGTTTTTTTTACTGTATCCCTTGACCAGAGCTATATCAATATGTCTAGCTCCCTTGTTCTTTTCCTCTTCCCCTTGAGGCAGCAATAGCAATCTCCTTTGGAGAGGGATAGGTCAGTTTCCAGAGATATCTATCCCTACCATCTGCAAACTATATCTGTACTCTGAGACAAACCATGAGAATATACTTATCTAACGTGGGCCCACATATCTTATGGATCAATTCTAAATTTGCTTCTCCTGGGAGAAGGGAGAGGGGAGAAGGGAGAGGGAGAATGGGGTAAATCATTTCACATAAAAGAGGAGAATGTTGTATATAGTAACATCAGTATTGTATGATAATCAACTGTGAATGACTTAGCTATTCTCAGTATTATCATGATCCAAGACAATTAAGAAGAATTTATGAAGAAAAATGCCATCCACCTCCAGAGAAAGAACTGAGGAAGACTAAAGCATATGTTAAAAAAACAAAACAAAACAACTTTCCTTTTCTTGGTTTTTTTTTTTTGGTCTGTGTTTTTTTCATAACATGGCTAATACGGAAATATTTTTTCATGATTGCACATGTATATCAAATTGCTTGCCTTCTCAATGAAGGGTAAGTGAAGAGAGGCAGAGAATTTGGAACTTAAAATTTTTAAAAATGAATATTAAAAATTGTATTTAAGTGTGATTGAGAAAAAAATAAAATAATAAAAAAAATTGCCTCTCCTGGTTCTTCCCTCTGGCGATAAGTAGAACAAGTCTAATATCTTTTTCACATGATATTCCTTCAGACACTTGAAGACAGTATCATGTCCTCCTCTAAGCCTTCTCTAGAGTAACCATCCCATCTTCCTTTAACCAATTCTTATATGGAATGACCTTGAAATCCTTTTCCATCCTGCTTGCCCTCCATTGTATGTCCTCCAACTTTTCAGTGTCTTCACAGTGTGGCCCTTACAACTGAACACAATACATTTTGAGAAGATGCATTTTGATGATGCATTTTGAGAAGAGTAGAATAGAGTGGAAATGTAACTTCTCTCATATGAACACTCCACCTCTATTTATGCAGCCTAAGAGAGCATTGGCTTTCTTGGCTTTATCACACTGTTGACTCATATTGAGTTACAATCCTCTAAAACCCCTGATACTTTGTCAGGCAAACTGCTATCTAGTTAAGCATCCCTGATCTTGTACTTTTGAGGCTTCTTTTTTTGAACCCAAGTTCATGATGACTTTTATCCCTATTAAATTTCATCTAATTAAATCCTGCCAATTGAGCCTGTCCAGATCTTTTCAGATCCTGTTTTTGTCATTTGACAGCTAGTTATCCCTCTTAGAGTTTTGTGTCAGTTGCAAATTATACAGAGATCATCTTGGCAAGGCAAGGCAATTCAAGAAACATTAAATACTTATGATGTACCAGGCACTCTGCTAAGAGCTAGAGATACAATCAATCAACCTATCAATCAATAAACAAAATATTTTATTAAGTGCCTACTAGATACGAATATAAGGGAAAAAAAAGAGTCCCTGCTCAAGGAGTTTATATTCCAATGGATAAGATAAAAAGTGAGCATCAGTGGGTTAAGGGGGATAACTGATGAAAAATAAAAAAAACAACCCAACTATATATACATATATATGCAAGTTTACATATCTGTAGATATATGTAAATTCACACAGGCCAAGTTCAGATTTCTAAGGCTCTCCACTAGAGACCCCCTTGTAAAATGACATTGAGCCATTAATTGAATCAGGTCATTCAATCAGTTTTGAATCCAGTAACTATAATATTTAGCAAGCATCTTTGCATTGTGTCCACTGGGTTTTATCAAGTGTTTTGATAAAGTATTTCTTTCATATTTAACTAAAGGCCCATCCACCACTGGAGGAACAAATTTTCTCTTTGGAAATCAGAATTTAGAAGTTTTGTTGGTTTTTATTTTTTTTTGTGCAGAAGTACAAGAGACAATGAGTATCCTAAGAGACCTAGGTTATGAGCACAGATATCTTCAAGTGGTAGAGTTACATGGTGGAAAGATAAATTGACTTGGTGTCACAAGAGTTGGGTTTTATCCCTGGCTTCTCTGACTAAATGTGTGACTTTGGGCAAGTCACTTAGTCTGAATGGGCCTCAGTTTCCTTATCTATAAAATGAAGGGGTTGAATTAGAATACATGATCTCTCAGGTCTCTTTAGATCTAAAATTATAAAATATATTCTATTATCTTGAAAATTAAGAAGAAATTTTCATCAGAGGTTCCCATGGGCCAGAACAATTCTCCCACAGTATAAGTGATTTAGACAAGGAAAAGCAATAGGAAAAAACACAACACTGATAGCCTCACACTGGTGGACAAGACACAGCATGGGCCATGGTGAAAGAAGGAGTAGGAGGACTGTAAAACTCTCAACAAACCGTGTTATGAAAAAAGAAAAAAAAAACTATGATCAATCAGAACAAGGATAATTAATTCCTTTAAAAGATGGCTTCTGACAGGCCTGGCCCCAGAAATGAGCTTAGAAGCTGATAGTTTTCCAAATTAAGAGCTGTGGGCCTCGTGCTCACCAGCTGTGTGGGAATGGGGGATTTGCCCTATGCCTAGGGCTGATTTGGAAATCATCCTTGGGGGATAAAGGAGCTCTAGCAATCATGAGAGACCCAGCACCCTCAGTAAGTAGATCACGAGGCATACCTGCACAACCAACAGTTATAAATCTCCTCAAATGAAGCAACAGATTGCTAATCAGCTCCCCAAAGTTGATGCTGCAACATTAGAATGCACTGCTTTGGCACAGAGAAGGCAGCCCTACCTTCTATATTAGGGGTGGTGTGGTTTGTGGTAAAAATTGAATGTTGCTTCCAGATCTAAGGTAAGGTTAGGAGACCTCCACTTCAATTAATGTAATTTTAGAGGCCTGTACAGCTAGATTGAATCAATCAATCAAAGGTATAAACTGAGTAGAAACAAGTTCATAATCAATTTGGGAAAAGTGAAGTGCTTTAATTATGGGATGAAGACACTTGTTGCTACACAGAAAATGTGTTGTGACTGGTTAAAATACTCAAACACTCTGCTGGATCTCTGTATAACCCAGCAAGTCAATTCAAAAACATACATTCTAGCAGCAGCAGGTTAGCTGAGTGATGAAAAGTCTTGTGGTGAAAGTCTCCTGACAGGAATTGCCCTGGAGGTGGGAAAATTTTTCTCCCTTTCTTTTGTTCCAGTCCCCTCCATTCCCTCTTCTCAGTGATGAGTTGATAATCTTGTGAACTTCAGTAGGTTTAAAGACAAGCAGTTGTCATGAATGCAACAGTGTCCACTGGAACTAATAGCATTGTCCCCAGAACATCAGCAGCCTATGGAGCTGACTGATGATACACACATGAGATATATGACACACTTAAAGTCAGCTTTAGGACACTACAAAGGCACTGACTCATGGAGCCCAGTATAGACCTATGCCTCAGGGCTCCATGAAGGGAGAAAAGGACTTCCAGTTACCAAGAACTCTGGGTTTACCCTTTGATCACAAGCTATTTCTAAGTTTGATCCCATTCTCCCCATGGAACTTAAGTGTACAAAGGAAGAGAACACAATTTATTCTACCTGCTTAGTAAATGTTGTTCAGTTGTTTCTCAGTTCTGTCTGACTTCATGACCTCATTCGGGGTTTTCTTGGAAAAGATACTGGGGTGGTTTGTCATTTCCTTCTCCAGCTCATTTTATAGATGAGGAAACTGAGGTAAACAGGGTTTACCTGTTTGTTCAGGGTCAGACAGCTTGTAAGTGTGTGAGGCCAGATTTGAACTCAGGAAGATGAGTCTTCCTGACTTCAGGCTTGGTACTCTATATAGCTGACTCTCTTAGTAACTACCTTTTTAAAAAGGTAATTAACACTATTTGATAATGGGGAACACACTAGTGGGGGCTCATTAATGACACCACTAAAAAATTCCTATCCCCCTCATGGTTCTAGAGGTAGTCAGTCACCTTTTGGAGATCTGACCTGCCAATGCTGAGTCCAGGTTGGACCAGGGATCCTAGCGGAAGTATTATATAAGGAACACATTATGGATCTTGAGACCAAACTTCTGATCCCAGTTCTGTCGCTCATTTACTATGCATTATCAAGCAAGTGCTGATGACTCTCTTTATCTGTTTCTTCTTCTATAGCAAAAGAATCACTTCTTTTGCCCTCTATTAAAAAATCATATAGAATGTAAGAATAAGAAAAAACTTCCTGGATGAGTTGTGAAGAAGCATCACGAAAGTAGTTTAAGCATCTAGAAAGGAAGCTAGATGACTCCTACATACTAGATTCAAAGTCAGGCCTTATCTTCTTTAACTAGGCCTTAGTTTTATATGTGTGGATTAGATTTCTTCTGAGTTCAGCTCAGTCTTTGAGGCTTTCTCATTAATGCCTTTAATTTAGTGATACAAGAAAGACCAGAAAGTATATTGTCTCTAAATGCCTTGGTCATTTTACACTTTCTGTTTACCCTGAAAAAAGGGAGAAAAATTTGGAACTAAACATCTCATTAAAAAACGTGAATGTTGAGAACTAATTGTTAAATTTTCGGTGTGAGCAATTATACCTCAGAAATAGGCTAATGCTACCAACTAGGACTTGATTTATTGTTTTGTTGATTGTCTAGACTTAAGAAAATGATAGATAAAAAGTTAATAATGCAGACTAAATTTAAAAGTGTGTCATGCTTGCATTTTTTTTGAGAGCCTGTTAGTAAACATTTACCAGAACACCCCTGCTGATAGCCCACTTTGGTAGACCTAGTGTGACCTTTGGATAAACCTCTCATTTTTGAGATCCGCTTCCTTTGTGAGTCATGAGATTCTATAGACATAAGGGACCTTAGAGTTAATATAGTCTAATACCCTGATTTTATAGATGAGGAAATCAAGGTTTGGAGATGCTTGTTGCCTTACTAACTAATTGAATACTGGTAGCTCAGATCTTCAATCCTCTGTCCTGTCCATTACCCAGATAAGCAGTCTTTTTCATGGGTTCTCATTTTTTAGATTTGGTTCATCTTCTCCAAAAGGATAAAGGATAACACTAGATGGAGGAGTGAATGGGTAAAACAACCACCACCACTGAATGTAGCATGAAACTGGAGTATTATAATTCTTTAAATAACAGGGCAATGCTTTGGATAGAGCACTAGTTTTGAATTTGAATCCTAACTCTGCCACTTACTATCTATGTGACTTGGAGAAAGTCAACCATTATGGGCCTCAGTTTCCTCATCCATAAAGTGAGAGAATTGTACTTGATGAGCCCCAGATTCTTTGTCAGCTCTAAATCTATGACGCTATGAATTGCTAATAAAGAATGGAAGAGGAAATTGATAAAAATTGGCTCAGAGAAGATGATTTTTTGGATGGGTTATGAAAGCTCTCTTTAAATATTTGAAAAGATATGTTATGTGGAAGCAAAATTAGATTTATTCTGTGTAGCTCCAGAAGTTACCACTATAATCAGGGTGGAAGTGCTAAATCTGAAGTCAGAGGACCCAAGTTCAAATCTCAGCTCTTCCACTTGTCACCTGTGTGACCTTGGGCAAATGACTTAACTTCTCTGGGCCTCACTTTCCTGATCTACAAAATGAAGAGGTTGGATTAGATATCCTATAAAATGCTTTTTAGCTCTTAATTTATAAGCTTATACTCCTATGATCCTATGAGGGAGGCAGATTTTTTTTATTTGTTTCAATCATGTCTAACTCTTTGTGAACCCATTTGGAGTTATCCTGCTATAAAGATATTGGAATGGTTTGCCATTTTCTTCTCCAGCTCCTTTTACAGATGAGGAAACAGAGGCAAATAAAGTTAGGTGACTTTCCCAGGGCCACACAACTAGTGGTAAGTGTCTGAGGCCAGATTTGAACTCAACTCTTCCTGACTTCAGGTCTGGCTCTATTCACTGTGCCATCTACCTGCCCATATTTAAAGAAGGTTGTTCTAATACTTAGAGCTATCTCCGGATGTCAGACTGTCTGTCAAAGCAGAGGGTTCCCCACTAAAATAGAGGTGGGGATGATATTTTAGGGGAGCTTCTGGTATTGAGCAGGAAGTTGAACTAGATTGACCCTAAGGGTTCTTTCTAAGTACAAATTTCTGTGATTCTATAAAGAGGAAGTAAATGGAGGTGAATAATTCAGAATGCTACACATCAGGAGGAATCTGGTCTCTGGTATGTATATGTGTGCTTAAAGCAATTAGGTCATTCAGGGAATGGATAGAATATTGCTCTGACCCAACTGGATCCTGACTTTGAGTCAGGAAAACCTGAGTTCCAGTCCTGGAACTTGCTGTATGACCTGGGCAACCTTCAACCTCTGTCTGCCTTGGTTTCCTCATCTGCAAAATGGGGATAATAAAAGCACCTACCTTCCATGGTTGTTGTAAGGATTAAATGGGAGAATATATGTAAAAGAACTTTACAAATCTTAATGTGCTATATAAGGGCTCATTGTGATGATGATGATGATGATACTGCTGCTGTTGCTCTGTGTGTGTGTGTGTGTGTGTGTGTGTGTGCGCGCGTGTGCATGCCTGAGCAAGTATAGAAAGTGAGGAGGGTTTGATTTTGTTCTATATGCTTGAAAGGGAGAGAACTAAGGAGCCAGTGACCTGGAAAGACGTCAGGCATAATTCAATTTGGTGATTTGGTAAAACAGAGAGAGGCTCTTGAAATAGAAAAGTCAAGGACCGAAACCTGGAGGCAGCCTGTCTGGGCTCTTGCTCATAATCAGGGCTAACGAAGGGTGATAGAGTCTATGAGCAATGAGCCATGATGTCCTCGGAGCCCCATTGGCTTCTTAGACATCTAACACCCTTGGGACTCAGCCTAATGCTATAACCACTTAAGATCCCCTGCTGATAGGTGCTGGGGTGGGGAGAGAGGAGAGGGGGAAAAAGGGACAGGAGAAGGGGGGGGGAGGAGACAGAGAGAGAGCCGGGGAGTTGGAGAGGGAGGAGATTCACAGCCATCTGCTGAGGGAAAGAGAAACTTTATAGAACTCAGGGAATCTTGGGGATGACAGATTATATAGATTTACCAAGATCTAGGAATCCTGGTACCAAGAAGGGAAAAAAACAGTTCATCAAAACCATTGATCAAGTCCACCATTTTATTCTGTGTTCCATCTCCAAAGTTACCCGCCTCCCAGAAAAAAGGGGGGTATGTTCTGATTTATTCTTCAGGGCCAAGTTTAGTTGTCATTACATGGATTCAGTTTCAATTTCTATTGTTATTCTGTCCATTTACAGAATTGCAGTCATTGTTTGTATTGCTTTCCTGGTTCTGTTTAATTCACTATGCATCAATATGTCTTCCTGTGGATCCCTGTAGTCTTCGTATTTATTTTTTCTTTTGACAAAGTAATATTCCATTACATTTACATACCACAATTTATTTAGCATTCCCCAATTGATGGGCATCTACTTTGTTTCCAGTTCACTGCTGCTACTACTACTACTACTACTACTACTACTACTACTACTACAAAATGCTGTTGTAGTTATGTTGGTGTGTATGGGGACTTTCTTTTTTTGTCATTGCCCTCTTTAGGGTATATGCCTATGAGGAAAATCTCCAGATCAAAGGTTACTTTGCCTCTCAGTGGTGAGGGGAGGGGATTTCTATCCCCACCCTACTATCACTCCCTCCAAATTTGTGATGATGTCTTGTGTTGGAGTTACTTTGCCACAACATATTCTGAACTCTCCTAGGCAGTCCAGATAAGTAGCCAGTCTAACAGAGATCTTGCACACTAGGGGCCACACCATGAGGACACATATGAAAAGAGAGAGGACATTAGGGTCCTGCATTGCTGGCAGTGTAAATTGCCTTGACCACATTTGTTCCATGAGTATATACCTCTCTGCAAGTTTGCTTAGGACAATTTTCCCTAATAATGCTATGTATATTTGTGGAAGAACATACCCCAGGTTTATGGAAGGCATGCTTTATTACTATTTTTCTTATGATGTTTTCCAGATTTCAAAGCACTTTCACACGTTATGACATTGGACCCTTATAGCAGTCCTGTAAGGTCCTCATTTTATTCTTCCTTCTCTGTTTTATTATCTCTGTTTTACAGATGAAATAACAGAGCCCTACAGAGGTAAAGTGATTTGTCTAAAGTTCTGAAGCCAGTAAGTGCTGGAGTTGAGACTAAAATCCAGGCCTTCTGACGCCTAATGTGGGTATTTTTTTTTTTCACGCTGAATGCTGCTGGAATCATAGCACTAACATTCATTTTCAGGTACATGCTGGCAGCCTGAGGGAGAAGCAGAGAGCCCTAGCAGGTTGGGCCCTGACCTGTGATATTTGGGAAAGAGGGAGAGAGGATTAATTCCTTCTCTGTGTTTTAGACTATATCTGCTGATTACCAGAGATGAAACATTAAGGGTAGGACATTGAAATTTCCTGTGACATCTCCATAACAGGAGTAGGGTGCTTTGGGGCAGAATGCAGGTTGTTCTGAGAGCCAATAGCATGCAAGCCGATCAAGAATACCCTAACAACTACCCACTGTTTGGGGGAGGGGAATGTAGTCTCTCTGGAAGTAGGGACTTAGGACAGGTGCTCTAGTGGTCTCCATAGAAGTGGCTTCCAAACTTTTTTGATTGTGCACCCCTAGCAACAAAATATTTTGGAGCATTTTATGTGTGTGTATTTGTATATATATATATTATGTATAAGTTAGAGACCTGTACTGCTATCCTGATATGTGTATTACAAAACACACAAAAATAGGAATAAAAAAAGATGAGATAAAGATGAAAGAAATATTTAAAATAGTTTTATTTGTTAATCATAAAATTGCTTTTTGCTATTACTAAGACATATTCTAGTATTTTTAGTGCAAATAATATGATTGAATAAGCTTTATTATTTTTTGAAAATTTTGGTGATAGAGTGATTTTGAAGGTATGGTTCTAAGTTTGGTTTCTTTCAATATTTGGTTTTAATGTCTGTCCTAGCTGAGAAAGATACTTCATAAAGACAGGTATGTATGTATAGATTAAAGAGATGCATGCATCTGTGGCTACACTTACATGATGCTCATTTAAAAAAATCCCCACCACTAATTAGGTAAAAGTTTTTGCTAGAACTTGGACAGTAAATTTCCATTTTTCCTGTTATCAGGGAGGGGGTGGCGTGGTCTCTGGGGTTACATCCCAAGTCCAAAGGTGGGCAAACAGGGCCATAGGTAGGCCCAGGTTTCCTGGTGGTGGGTGAACTTTTTCATTTGCTTACAAGTTATCTCTCTGGTTTGGATGGGTGGCCTGGGGAAGAAGATTATATTATAGAATGAGTTCTGTAGTTGGCTTCTTGAGCCTACCTGGGGATGTTGCTATCTGCTGTTCGTTCCCACTGCCCCTCTTCCTACTGTGGCTAAAGCATCCTTTTCTCTCTGACTCTCCTTGCTGAAATTTCTCTTGGCCAGGCATGAGCCTCCTGGATTCTCTCATAGTGAGAGGTGTGGGGGAATGGGGGAAAAGAGTCTCCATAGGCATCAAGGAATTTAAATTCTTGGGAAATGTTTCCTTACCTCTTTCCTGATCCATGGAGACTCCCTTCCCCTTCCCCTGTCCCAGGTTCCTTATTTTACATCTTCTTCTTTCGTGTTTTTCTCCTTCATGTTTTTCTACTCCTAGGGAACCATAGTCTGCCTGTTCCTGTTGCAGCCTGGGCCCCTGCCTACTGGAGGTCACGTGGTAATATGTCCTAGGGGATGAGTGAGGCACTTGGAAGATACTTGTTCATCTATGTCAACTCTTGGTCACAGAGTCATAGGGTCTACCTATCTCAATTATAGCGTGGGCTCCCCCAGGACCCAGGTCAGGGGGCCTATGAGATCTGTGATGATGCTTCTATGGGGTCAGGGGAGGGATGAAAGGGATGTGTGGGAGCCAGACGACTTTCTGTTCGCCTGCCAGCCTGGGGATGAGTAAACAAGGCTTACCTCCAGAGGAAGGGAAACACCAGAAGAAAGCAGCAGCTGCAAATTCACTAGCTGCTCTAATGACTCTCCTCACTTCTAATATTTTCTTCTTACACCCTAATGGATCATCCTGTACCCTCCACTGTAGAGGCCAGTGCTCTAGAGAGAAACACGTGCATTCTGGGGCTGGATGTCATACAGTTCTGGGAGGCTAGCAGGCATGAATTAAACACTTCTTTGTTGACACTGATTAAGCTGAGTGCCTCCCAAAGAGGTCTAGGTTGTGTGTCCCTTTTACCTAACTTCTCACTGCCTGTGATTGGGAACAAGATGAGGAAACATGATTACAGCAGGAAGTGGCCACCTTTCTGCTTTCTTTCCTTTTTCCTCTGTTCCTTCTTGATTTGGGCCAGAAAGATCCCAGGAACTCATTGGTCTAAGAGACTATGGGCATATCACCGTCCGTTCCACAAAGTCCATTCACCCCAAAGAGTCAGAGGAAATCCTGTGTAAATGGAGCATAAATATTTTATGAATTTGGCCTGCAGAGACTAAATTAGAGGGTCATTAATGGGCTCATTAAATAGTGTTGCACTTTGTTCTGAATTATGGAAAAGATCAGACAATGTGCAAAGAAATAGGGCTAGTGAGGAATTTAACCTCCCTTCAACCATTTTCTTCTCTGTTTCTCCATCTGTCCACCCCATCTTTTCCCTATTTCCCTCCTTTGCCCTGCCTCTTCCCTCTACCCCCCGCCCCAGCTCTCTGAGCCTTTCTCTCTGGGAGAAACATTGTCTAATAGCTGCCTGTGGTGTTACAAAGGATGCTACAAATATGCAACTCTTCCCACGCTCCACAAATTGCCCAGAATTTGTATCTGCCTGTTATTGGAAGGGAAGGCCTGTCATAGAAAGAACTCTCTGTCTAGTCTGGAAATGGAGAACTGTGATATGTAAGCGTGAGGGGCGGAGGTGGTGGTGATGGGGTGTTGAAATGATAAAGCTATAATGATATGAACCTACTGGAGGCTGGGGGTGGGTACTTTCTGGGTGGGCCAGGATGGTGGGGTGAGGAGAGAGGGGTCAGCCATTGAGGCAGTGTCCCAGAGGAGGGACAATGGCTGGTGGCACCAGGTAGCCATCTTTACCTTCTTCCTTCTCCTTCTGGTTGTCAGCTTGTAAATATTTTTTCTCTTTGGATAAACTGAAATTTTTAAAACCAAGTCAGCAACTTGAAAGATGTCAAAATCTGGAGTAAGAGTCTTTCTGGAGCTCATCAATCACCTCTGCCTAGGAAAACTGCAGGTGTGTGTGTGTGTGTGTGTGTGTGTGTGTGTGTGTGTGTGTGTGTGGTTCAGGGGATGTCTTTGGAGCTTTTCACCTAGTAGAGATTTAGGAAATAGAAATATAGCCTTAAGGAGCATGGAAGTCTTAGACCAAGGCTAACAGGAACAAGTAGTTGAGTTTGGAGCTTCATATCTCTGTCTTCTTCCTACAAAATTACTCATCTGGTTTTCATCATGAGATTGACTTCACAAACCCTATAGGAAAACGAAAGGGTTATTAGCCAAATCAAAGATAGAGAAAAGAAAATTCCTGGTTTAAAACCTGAAGCCTCTATCCTTCCCTCTGGACTCCAGGAAGAACTCATTCATCCAGCCAACTAAATGATTCCATAACAATATATTATAGATTATAATCATATTATGATATAAATATAATTCAATAATAATATAATAACATTATAGTAATAGCTAGCATTTAAATGGTACTTTAAGGTTTGAAAAGTATTTTACATATATTTTCTCATTTGGTTCTCATAACAGTTTCGTGAGATAGATGTTATTATTATCCCCATGAAGTAAGTATGCTGTGACCTACTATCTCACACCCAAACATCTATATATCCCCATCAGAGTTCTAGAGATAACTCTGAGGATTTGGGGGTGTTTCTTTGCTAATGCTACTGACTTCAGTGCCTACCAGTCATGCTTTTCCTACTGTTAGCCACCAGGGTGTGGCTAGTGGTCCAGTTCAATTTAATCACTTACCAATTGACTTTTAGAAAGATAGTTACTTCTAAGATGTAGCAAGAACAAAAATGCAAAATTTCCCTCTGCATCTTGAAGCATGCTCTCCCCTCTGCCTCCCCAGTTTCTGGGGAGAATAAGTTCAAATTGAACAGTTTCTATCTAGCATTATTCTCATGAAATGCATATCCTAATGCAGCATTGCTTCTGGAAAAGTCTTTGTCTCATATACTGCTGGACAAGGTCCTGAAGGTGGTTGCTTTTGATTCTAGGAGGATCGATGCAGGGCTGGCTGCAAAACCTAGCATAGGCTTGACTCCTGGATGGCTCACTCTCCTGATCTTTTCAAACTTAAAAGGTCGCAGTCTTCAATCCCTTTACCTACAGTGAAAGGACAAAGGCAGAGGCAGATAAAGTACTAAGACCCATATTCATGGAGCCACATGTTAGCCTGGAGGGAGAGAGACCAAAGCTGCTTCCTGTACAGCTTTAACTCCACCAGACACTATTCGTGAAGGGATCAAACCAAGAACAGAGATCCTCCAAGAGAGAGGGAAAGATGGAAGCTGACTGAGACCTTTTGGAAGCTATAACTATAGCCAATCAAAGAGGCTTCCTTCATGACACAGTTGGCAGATCAGTACTAGTTGGAGAATGTCTACACGTGCTCTGCAGTTTCTCCAAGGCATTTCCATTACATGTCATCATGACTCTTCTGGAAGCAAGCGCCACAACTTTTTCCATGTAGAGAACTATATCATTCAAAAACACTGATGCTCTCTGGGTATGCACGAGACACCTGTTATACATATTTTATAGATGAGGGAACTGAGTCTGAGACTCCCCAGGGCCACACACCTAGTAAGTATCTGAGGCAGGATTTTGAATGAAAGTCTTCCTGACTCGGAATAGCATTCTAGCTGCCTCATGAATGTGTAAGGTGCTATGCTAGGTGCTGAGAGGCTTAAAGGGTTCAATAGGATGATATATTTTCATTTGAGAAGCTTACAAAGTAATAGTAAGTCCTGACTTTTTAGAGGGTTCTTAGAGTTTACAAAGTGCCTTGCATTTATTATTTCATCTGATCTTTTCAACAAACCTCAGGAAAAAGGTAAGTAAAATACTTGCCCCTGGTCACACACCTAAATGTCAGAGGTGAGGTTTGAACTGTGGTCTCAGCTGACTCCAGGTCATTGCTCTTTTCACACCATTACCTTTAGTAAGGGAAAGAAGATAGACACACAAATAGCAATGATCCAGGGCAGCATATAAAAAGTGCAAAGTAACATAAGGCTTGTTTAGTCTCCCAGCTAGAGAGCCAGGCACCAAGGGCCACCTACAGCAGTAGGCTGAGACAGGAGGGTGGCTTGAGGTCAGAGCTCTGGCCCTAAGAGCTCTGTGCTGACCATGAATCTATATGAAGGACAGCATCAATCAGGCAACTGCTTGGGGAATGAAGAATATCAGATTCCTCAAGAAGTCTGGTTCAGGTAGGGATGAGAGGTATAAGACAATGGACACATAGTCCTAAGGCCACTAGAGTTTTTTTTTGATCTGTCGCCAAAAAGGAATGGAATGATCCTGCCAAGACACACCCCCTGCCACTTTGCTGGGAGCCTGAGGTGAAAGCAGCTATAAATACCACCTTAATGTCCTTATAATTGTTGCTATGAATAGACATCAAATAACAGGTCTCTCAGGAGTCCATGAGACCTGGCAGAGCTTGGTCTCCTAGACTGGCATCTGCTTGGGTTGTTTTCCTCACTCTTTAGCATAAGTCTTGGTCTGGGGAGCCTGGTTTCTAAGGGGAGAGGATGTTCTCTGCACGAATTCAAATCCTACCTCAGACATTTACTAGCTACATGACCCTGGACAAGTCAATTAACCTTTATAAGATCTCAATTTCCTCATCTGTAAAATGGGGATAATAACAGCACCTACTTCACAGAGTTGTTGCGAGGATCACATGAGAAAGCATGTAAAGTGCTTTGAAAAACCTTAAAGTGCTATGTAAATACTAGATATTATTATTGTTGTTGTTTGGTCGTTGTTAATTTTAACAATTAATTTGGGGCCCCAGGGAATGGCCCCAAAATGTGGTCTGTAGGTCAAGTAGAAGGCTGCCATGGGGGAAGATGAAAAGGAATTCCATGGGATCTGTTTTCAAAGGTGAAACATCTAATCCTGTAGCATAGGAACAAAATACCTTTTCTTTGCCCCGTCCTGGTCAAGAAAGATCAAATAGGTCTGCTGTCCTCACCTCAGACGTGACCACTGTTCTGATTTCCCTAGCATGTTCTGAGGATTTTTTGCTTTAATTGGATGGGGCAAAAGCCTGGATTAACAAGTCAAGTCTACAAGTATTTATTTCATGTCTTCTTTGCATACTGCATTGAACAAGGCACTATGAATAGAAGGGGAAAATATTAAAGAGCAGACATAGTACTTAGCCCTGAGATTATGATCTAATTGGGGAAAGGAGATATTAATATATGAAACAATTAGAGAAAATAATACAGCATGTAATCAAGTACTAGACTGCGTTATGAAGACAATCAATAGAATCCAGTGAATTATAGGAATTCAGAGAAGAAAGAGATCTTTCTAGACCAAGGTAATGAAAAAACATTTCATGGTGTAACAGAAAACATGGTAGACCTGCAGTCAGGAGAGACCTTGTTTCAAATCTTGCCTGTCACTTTTGCTAGCTATTTGACCATGGGCTTTCTTCTCTGAGCTCGATATATCCTTAACCTCTCCTGTAAAATAGGAGTAACAATTTTTTTTTATAATAACATCTCTATGCACCAAGTATCTCTCTAAGACTACAAGTTTATAGACAGTTGCACATTTGCACTGGTAAAATACAGAATCTTACTGGGGATTCCTTATACCAATGAAATCATAAGTAGACCGCCCCCTCCAAATATCTCCCTCCTCCCAGTTTTTGAGGTTGTCGTATGGGTCAAATGAGAGAATGTAGGTGAGGAGTTTTAAGGAATTTTAATGTGTTACATAAATGTCAATTTTTATTGTTATTCCATAATATGGAACCATTATACTCTAGAATAGGAGAGTGATATGGGAACAAAGCTATGTGGGAACCACTGGTGGTATCATAGAATGAGTACTGAATTGGGAATCAGGAAACTGAATGAAGGAATGAAAAGGCATTTATCTTATAAGCACTTACTATGTGCCAGGCACCGTGCAAAGCATTAGGAATACCAAAACAAGAGTGACATAGCTTCATGGACCTAACATTCTAATGAGGAAGACTAACTATAAAGAAGTAGAGACCATGGAAGAGAGTTTTGGTCTGAGACATCGTAGCAGATCATAGGTCAAACAATAATAGGGCAACCAAATGACATACCCTTCCAGAAGCAATGGTAGGAGGGGAAAAGCAGGGGCTGAGATAGGGAGGTATGTGTAAGGATTCCAAAGTGGAGTGGATTAACTGATTGCCCTAGAGACTTGGGGTATCACTTCGAGAAGTCCATTTAAGTGGTATAGTTCCTAGCGGGAAGAGGTAGGGCAGCAGCCAGTCAAATGGCAAGATAATACTGAATGGGAGGTGGCGAATCCTACCAACTAGCGAGATGTGTGCCCTCAGCAAATCTCTGTATTTTATAGGATTTAGGCTATCTGAGGGCAGGGATATTTTGTTGTTGTGGTTTGTTTGTTTTTGTATTCCCAGCACCAAGTATAGTGTTAGTATACACCAGACACTTCATAAATGCTTATTGATTAAGTGATTCTCTGAACCACAGATTTTTCTTCTCTAAAGTAGGAATTATAATACTTGCCCTTTCTCCCTCACAGTGTTGTTGTGAGGAAAGCACTGTTGTGGTTACATAAAATTACAAGTAATATTTAAAGAAGATTAATCTAGCAGCAGTACAAGATATTGGATGGGAGGGGGGAGCTAGTCAGACTGGAGGCAAGGAGACAAACTAGGAAGCTTTGGAATAATCCAGGTATGAGACAACCATCAGCATTGATAGTGGAAATGGAAAGAAAGGATGTATTGGGAAACATTTTGAAGGAGGGATTTGACAGGACTTCATGAATGACTAACTGGGTACATATAGACTATGAAAGAGAATAGAGGTATAACTAGCATTTACAATGCTTGGGCAAAAAGTATGGAAGCATCCTCAAAGCAACTTCAACATTGCTGATATCTTCTGATTTTACAATGCCATTTCCAAACTCATTTGTCTCTCCATCCCTCCCTCCACACTGGAGAGGGGAAAAAAATGCACTTTAGCAAAGCTAACACATCAACCAAGTCTGATAGTATATGCAATGTTTAGTGCCCATAGTCCACCATTTCTGCAAAGGAAGGACTGAAGCACATTTTCTCATTTCTGGTGCCAACCTTGGTCACACAGTTTTCAGGTGTTTGGTTTGTTCTTTTCCCTTTACATTCCTATAATCCTTGTATGTATTGTTTTTCTGGCTCTACTTCATTCACTTTGCATCAGTGTGTACAAGTCATCTTATGGTTCTCTGTATTTGTCATATTCATTACTTCTCACATTATATTTATCATTACATTTGTGTATTATCGCTTGTTTAGCCATTCCCCAACTGATGGGCATCTACTTTGTCAAAAACAACTTTTTTTTTTAAAGCAATCGGGGCTAAGTAACTTGCTCAAGGTTACATGGTCAGTTATTTTTGTGTGGGTGCTGAGTATCTGAGGCCGGAACCGATCCCAGGTCTCCTGACGATGGGGCCGATGCTCTTAGTCACTGTGCCACCTGGACACCCCCAAAAACAACTTTTGAAGACTAATTCAGTTGAGGAGAAAAGATAAACCTTAGAGAGACTTTGGACCTCAGGACATAAACCCTTGTTGTGGGAGAGCCCCTGGACCAAGTGTAAGCTGGGGAGGAACTAACCTGGGGCACAGCTGGTTGGAGATGGGGTAGGGTATGTGTCATATGGTAACTCCTCATTTTAACTAATTATTCTTTTTAACTAGATGCTAAGCTCAGTTGTTTCTGCCTTATAATGAACTTGTTGTTTGTCCTTCATTTTTGAAGAGGGCCAATGACATCATGCATGAATTGGATTTAAGTGAGGCAGAATTGCACAGACATCAGCCTCATTCTCTCTTCCAGAGTCATTGGAGTCCAGTGGCAATATGAAAGTTAAGATGACTGTTGATGTCCTGAGATGTAGTGGATGACCTTGGCATTTTCCATGTCTGACCAACCTCTAAGTGCTCTACAATAATTGCTTCAGCTGCCTTCCTGGATGTTGGAATAAATTGTTCTCATTTGCCCATTCTACCAGGGAAGGTCATCACATGCTTGGGGTAGGCACTTCCCCGACTCACCAATGGTTTTGGGGCCTGTCAGTTATCCTCAACCTAGTTTAGCCCATCTGCCAAGACAGTTTATTGGAGTGTGATCACTCTTCATGTTACAGCTTCTTGCAGCTACAGGTGAGAGTTGACCCCCAAAATGGGGCCAGGTAGACACCAAAGGTGGATGAGCAGCTCTGCAAAAGGCTTGACAGAGGTGTTAGTCCTGTTTGAACACTTCATACACATAATAATGATGAACTTATTTTTTCTCTTCAAATCAATTTTTAAAAAATTTTAGACAAATAATAAAACATAAATACATAAGAAGAAAAGAAAAAGAAACACTGTAAACTTAAATATAAAATAAGAAAAAACATGTCATGTGCACAACAGAACATAGGAGAGGATTCAGAATATGTAGTAATATCTTATTGATGAATTTATAATCACAATTATAATAACTAGCACTTATGTAGCACCTACTATGTGCCAGGCATATAGTATATATAAATATACAGATACACACATATACATATACATAATTTTGGCATATATGTGCAAGTATTAAGTGCTTTACAAGTACTATCTCATCTGATGTTCACAACAATCCTGGGCAGTAGGTATTGCTGTTAGTAGCCCCATTTAAAAGTTGAGGAAATTGTACAAATATTGCTAGCACTCTCCTAATCTGGGCCCTTTGGGGAAAGCCCATGTCTTTCTGTCTCAGCTACTGCTCTGAAGTAAAGAGGTCTTAGATATTATGTAGTCCAGTGTCCTCTGAAGTGCAGACTGAACAAGTGTCTAGCCAAGAATCCCTTTTGAGAATCTGTAGATGCCAGAGGCCAGCTGACCCTAATAATGCCTCCTCAGCTGATGGAAGAAGAGGTAGTCCCTGTTTTCATCAAAATTTAGGTGGGGAAGGGCAACGATAGAACTAGAACTCAGGACTCCTAATGCCCATTACCATGTTCTTTTTATGACACAAGGGTCACTTATACAGATCGTGTTTACCAAGTCAAGTTGCAGTGACTTAATGCAACAAGATGCAGATATACTTTTAGATGATTGTGATGGCAAAGAAGATGATCTAGAATGTGTCTGCAGGAGGAGGGAGGGTTGAGAAACATACGATTGGGACACTGGTGGATGGGGAAAACTTCTGCATTTAAGATAAATAGGCAAGAAAAAGAAAACTTTGCTCCTTTAACAAAGATCACAGACATTTGCATGAGAGATATGGGGCAATCTCTTTTAATTTATACATGAAAAGATTTCTTCTTTCTTTCTTGGGCTGAAGGGGCCCTCAAGATTGTTCCATTTTTTTTCTTCCTCCTGTACTCACACCGAGCATTGGTGGGCTCAGGGACCTCAGGGAAGCTGGACTCATTTTATGGGCCAGGATATATGCCCTGGAGTCGGGGTGGAGGGGTATCCATGAGAAGGTCAGGCTGGGGAGTGTGACCAAGGACACTCCCACCGTCCTTGAAGCATGCTCTCAGCTGGTGCAATCAGTTACAGAGCCAACCAGCAAGAGCAATTCTGCACCCGTCCTGCCCCAGGTCTTCGGGGAATTCCCTCTAATGATTAGGTCTGGCTGATTCTCTTTAACTTGAGAGTTCTCTGATCTCTATTTACAGACAAATGAATCAATTATGTAAAGCACAGCCCAGCTTTCCCTGACTCAGTCCTGAGGTCTTTTTTATTCTTAATTTTTGGCCAGCTGATTTCCTATCCACCAAGAACAGAGTTTTCCCTCTTCCTCCTCAAAAAAGGGGCCCGAGTATGATGTGTGTGTTGATGATGATGGGGAGAGCTCTCTTCATCAGGGACAGTCACAGGGTGGGGATTTAATAGAACTGTGTCAATGATGGGGCAGGGTGGGAAAGGGTGCCCTCCTTACCTCTTAACGCAGCAAAGGCAAGATCTAAGATAAGATCAGGAGCTGGGGAGAGACAGAGGATCCTGGAGAAATGAATGCTTGTTGGAAAGTTCCTTGCTCAGTGTAACAGATTAATTTTTAAACTAAAAATAATTATAAACTTAATGAAACAAACGATTGAATAAATATACACAAATAGAGCAGCAGTGTGTTGCAGTGGATGGAGTGCTTCGCCCCGGAGTCTAGAAGATCTGCGTTCTAATCCTGTCTCTGATAGTGTGACCCTAGGCAAGTCACTCTCTGGCCTCATTTGCAAACTGGGTATAATAATAGCACCTACCTCCCAGAGGTAATGCGAAGATCAAAGGAGACCACATATACAAAGTGCTATGAAAATCTAAATGGGATATATGTGCTAGTTATTATTATAATGAGTAACAAAATCATGCCTATCTCCTGAAGTATAATACCTAACATTTTAACAATATGAGCAGAGTGAGGAGGGTTGCACCTGGTTTTCCAAGAGACCCAGGGTTGAACCCTGCCTCACTCTTGTGATCATGAGCCAGCCACTCAACCTGCTGGAGCCTCAGTTTCCTCATTTGTAAAGTGGGGCTAATCTTGCCTATATGTAGTACGGGATTGTTCTTAGGTTCAATTTAGAAAACGTGTGTGAAGCTCTTTATAAACATTAAAGTGCTATGTGAATGTCAGCAACTATTGCTCAGTGTCCTCTCTGAGTTGATTTGAAATTCTGCTTCCTTTGCCTTTGTTTTCTTAAAAAAATACCCCCCTTCCCCCCACCAGAGTTGTGGTGACTGTGTGTAGCCCTAGTTGTGTTCATCTTGTTTTGCATCACTTTACAAAGGTCTTTCCATATCTCTTTCTATTATTCATATTAATAGTTTCTTTATAGTCCTATAACATTCCATTATGTTACTATACCATTATCTATTTAGCCATTCTCCAGTCACTGGATGTATAGATTATTTCCAATTTTTTTTTCTATTACAAGTAGAACAGCTATGAATATTTTTGTACAGATAGGTCCTTCTTTCCTTTTGATGATATTTTTAGAATAAAACCTAGCGCTGGAATCAATGGGTCAAAGAGGCTGGTCAGTTTTGTGAATCATTCTGCACTGCCAGCCCAGCTTGCCCTCCAAATGGAATACATCAGTTTCAAGATAACAGTTTATAGTGTGCTTCCAGCAAGTCATTTTAGAGGAAGGAAATGTTCCCTTGACATGCATGTTGTTTGCCTCTGTGTGTGTGTGTATATATATGTCTCTCTCTGTGTGGATAGAGAATGGTGAAGAAAGGCAGACAGAAAGAGGAAAAGGAAACATATTTCAACATACTATATACAGGGAATGGGTTGTCCTGGATTTTTAAATTTTCTGACTTAGTTCTCTTAGCACTAAAATTTCATTTAGTGTGATTCGGTCTAAGACAAAAACATTTGTTTAATGTTTACTCTATGTGAGAAATTATGGTAGAGCCTGGAGCTACAAGCTTAGGAGCTTTTTAAAATTTTAACGCTTTTAGTTGGAATAATAATAGTTGAAATTTACATTGTGCTTTAAGGTTTGCAAAATGTTTTTGCATATATTACCTCATTTGAAATAATAGAAATTTTCTAAAGTGTTTTTATACAACTCCCTACTTTCATAGAGGATAATGAACAAATTTAAGCTGAGTCTGGGTCATTATGAACCATTACAAATATCAGCTATTGTCCTATGCTGTGATACAGCTTTATTCTCTGAGTCTTATGTGTCCAGTAGGTAAAGCTGCTTACCCTCACACTGTGCTTTTGAGTTCTTTTGACAGCTTTTGATAGAAAGGGGAAGGGAAATGGAGGGAGGAAGGGGAGAGGAATGTGGAGTGCAGTAAGTAGTGACAAGACAAGAAAATAGACAATCTAGCTATCTAACTTATTACTTGTGGTTAGTGGTAGGATTGGAAGCTAGGAATACAAATGTGTTAGAGTTGTTTCCTTTTTTTTTTCTTTTTGGAGAGGGAAGGCAGGGCAATTGAGATTAAGTGACTTGCCCAAGGTCACAGGAATAGTAAGTGTTAAGTGTCCATAACACTTAAGTGTCCTAAGAGGCCAGATTTGATATAGTTGTTTTCAAAATAAGAGTGAATAGACTCTGAGTGAGGGCCTGAAGGGCTCACCTATGAGTATATGAGCTTTAGTGCATCTTGTTTGGTCATTCATACCTCTTTTCTGGCTTATTTTCTGGTTCTTGGATGTATTTATGAGGTTAGTCATACCCAGGGACCAGATACTATGTTCTGACAGACTTAACCCTTTCAGACTGCTCCGAATCAGACTTAGCATTCTATTGACTAGTGCAGGGGTGGGGATCCTGTGGCCTAGAGGCCACATATGGCCTTTTAGCTCCTTGGGTGTGGCCTTTTGATTGAGTCCAAGTTTTACAGAACAAATCCTTTTATTAAGGGGATTTGTTTTGTGAAGTTTGGATTCAGTCAAAGGGCTGCACTTGAGGACCTAGAGGGCCACATGTGGCCTTGAGGCCTCACTCCTGACCTAGTGACTCACATGGCCCAGGCCATCTTCATTCCTGTTGCCTTGCTGGTTCATGAATACCCTCCACTCTTTGCTTGCTCTTTAAAGAACTGGAACCATAACCAAATCAATGCTACCATTAGTACTCAAAGGTATGTGTTTATCTACTCCCTTAGGTCACCATTCCCCATTCCAGTAAGTTTCTAAACTGTAATATCTTGCTCTAGTCTCTACCTATTGAAAAGTATGGGCAGGGAATGTTCTAATGCTTGTATCCCCAGCACTTAGGATAGTTGTTCAATTGTTTTTCAGTCTCACTCAACTCTCCATGACTTTTTTGGCAAAGATATTGGAGTGGTTTGCCATTTCCTTCTCCAACTCATCCCTTTTTTTGGAGAGGGGAAGGTAGGGTAATTGAGGTTAAGTGACTTGACCAAGGTCACGTGGTTAGTTTGTGTGTGTGTGTGTGTGTGTGTGTGAGTATGTGTTAAGTGTCTGAGGACAGATTTGAACTCAGGTCCTCCTGACTCCAGGGCTGGTGCTGTATTCACTGTGCCACCTAGTCTCCAACTCATTTTACAGATGAGGAAACTGAGGTCTGAGGCCAGATTAGAACTCATGAAGATGAGCCTGACTTCAGACCCAGCTCTCTAGCCACTAGCTGCCCTACTTGGCATAGTGTTTGGCACTTATTAAGTGTTTAATAAATACCTTTTAATTCATTTCTTATATAGTCTTATGCATGTTTGTATGCTATTTATTTGAACACATTTTCTTTTGTATATATATATATATGTGTATATATATATATATATTTGATTTTAAAACTTTGAATTCTAGATTCATTCCCTTCCTCCCTTGTCACCCACCCTTACCGGGAAGATAAGCAGTTCAGTATAGGTTGTACATGTGTGGCTAATGCAAAACCATAACATAGTAGATATATTGTAAAAGACTGAGTATATTTCCCTCCCTCCTATCCCACCTCCCACTTGTTCTATTCTCTGCTTTGACCCTGTCCCTTTTCAAAAGTAGGTGCTTCCAACTTCTCTTCCCCCCCAGCCTGCCCTCCCTTCCATCATCCTCCCCTTGAACACATATGTTATTCTAGCATGTATGTATATATATATATATACACACACACACACATATATATATATTTGAATACATATGTGTAGAGGCATATGGGGTGTTCAAGGAGGACTATACCTCCCTCAGGGCTTGCTGAACCCTTTTCAGCTCCATTTTTGGTGTCTACCTGGCACTCAGCTCTCACCTGTGGCTCCAAGAAGCGGTAGCAGGTGCAGCAGCCATGCCCTGTAAACCGTCTTGGCAGATGGGCTAAAGTAGGTTAAGGGTAATCACTGGGCCTCAAACCCATCAGTGAGTTAGGAGGATGTTTACCCCAAGTATGTAGAGACTTATTCTAGTGGAATGGGCACATCAGAACAATTTGATCCAATGTCCATGATGGCAGTGAAGAAGATGTGATGGAGCACTTAGAGCTTGGTCAGGTATCGAAGATGATGAGGTCATCCACTGCCTTCCAGGTCATCTCCAGTCATCTTGACTTCGAGGTCATCCACTGCCTTCCAGGTCATCGCCAGTCATCTTGACTTCGAGGTCATCCACTGCCTTCCAGGTCATTGCCAGTCATCTTGACTTCTTGGTCATCCACTGCCAGGTCATTGCCAGTCATCTTGACTTTTGTCTTGCCATTGGACTGTGGAAGAGAGAGTGAGGCTGGTGACTTTGTGCAATTCTGCCTCATTTAAATACTCTTCAAATATGAAGGACAAACAACAACTGTATTGAAGCATGTATGTACATATACTTACATATTTGAATATATATGTGTATCCAGGAATATATGTACAAATATTTGCATATTGGTATTTAAATGTATATGCATATTTAAATGTGTGTGCTGAAGAAAGAGAAGATGATATTGTCCTCAGCTCTGCCCCCGCCTCTGCCTCTTAGTAACTGTTCATGATTCTCAACTGTTTTGGTTTCCTAAGGTCTTCCTTAACATTCTTGTTTGTCATTCTAGACCACCAATGAGATGAAGAATAAAGGAAAAGGTCTCTTGGCTTTTTCTCCTAAATACTCTCTGGAGATTGTCATGTTGGGAGCTATCTTGGGCACAGCCTATGTTTCTCAGAAACACTGAAAAAGGGAGAGGCTGGCACCAAAACGCCCAGGATTTTTCCAAATTGACTTCTTGGAAAGGAAAGCTGGAATGTTTGTGGAAGTCTCTGAGATATGTGGATTTAGGTTTCTGTACATGAACCTGGCTATATTTGGGGTAAAGCAGAGGTCTGGGATAGCTTTGTATCATCTTTAGGAACTGTTGAACATTTTGAGTCATTCTTAAAAATTGTTAATCCCTTATATAGTATAAATCTGTAATAACCCAGCTGGTTATTGCATGGAGTAAGCATTTACAGATGTAGAGCATACCACACTAGATGAGATCCATGGTCCGTGAAGTTCTCATCATTTGTCTCTGACAATGACACTAGGGACATGTTGTGGGAAGGCACAGTTGCTCTCTATAGCATCAACCTTCGAAATTGGGCATGGATTACAAATTTAAGGTCTATCCATGTTGCATTTTGCTAAACATTTGGTTTTAACTACAGATCTAATCCTGTTTTTGGAAAAATGACAATTTTATGCATAGCCTAATATTAAATAGCCTACAATAAGTCAGTCAACAATATTCATTAAGTGCCTACTATGTGCCAGAAACTGTTCTAAGCACTGAGTATACACAGAAAAGCAAAAACAAAACAAAACAAAACAGCCAACTTACCAATCAACTAACCAACTCCCAAACCAGCTCTCAAGAAGCTCAAGCTTTCATTGGGACGGCAGCAGGCAAACAGTTATGTACAAAAAAGGAGAAAATCGAGCCTACAAAGGGGATGATGGTTCTGTTCCCCCCAAACAGCATCATATAGGCGGCCCTCAATAGCTTTATCTTAACAAGGTACCTATAATAGCAACTAGTAGATGTCAGTATTATCATTTCATGGAAGGAAAACTAAGTCACAGAACAGGGAAATGGATTATTTGATTCCTGAGTTAGAAATGCAACCCAGATAATTAGCTTCCTGATGTCTGATCCCAGTGACTCTGTAGAGGAGAGGTCAAAAGGCCAAGCTCAGAGAAAGTTTACATGAATTCTGCAGGGCCAAGAACCTGTCTTCAAGTCTCTGTCATAAGCTTGTTCTGGAAGTTTCCTGAGACATCTCTTCTCCATTGCCTCATATACATACCATTCTTGAAGATAAAACCCCATCTGGCAGAAATTTGTGAATGGCACGCCCCCATGTATTTCCACATTGTGGTCTTGCTAAGAAGTGGTTTATTACTGAGCTTTTGTCCAGCACTTTAGATTTGCAGAGTTTTGTGCGATTCTTTTGATTCCTGGCCACATGACCTGGGGTGTCTGTGGGAGGAGCTGGGTCACATCAGTCAGTTTTAGCACCACTTTGTTGGTGAAGAGACCAATAGAGAGGGACTGTGGTCCAGCTAGGATCACACATAATGATTCCACAACACAACTAGGAGAAGATCTCAGCACCCCTGTTGGCCTTCCACCAATGCTTTCCACCATGCTTGAAATGTACTTCCTCCTCCCTCTCTGTCCTTGGAAGCCCTGGTTTCCATCAAGATCCAACTCAAGTGTGACCATCTAAATGAAACCTTTCCTAATCCCTCCAGCTGCTAGTGCCTTCTCTCCCCAAACTTCCTTGAATCTGGCGTCAAACTCTTCTTAGTGATGTGACCCTGGGAAATGACTTAACCTCTGTTTGCCTCAGTTTCCTCATCTATAAAATGGGGATAATAATAGTACCTACCTCCCAGGGTTGTCACTGAGGATCAAATGAGATAATATTGTATGGCTTGGCATATAGTAAGTAGGTGCTACTACTACTATTTATTACTCCTCCTCCTCTTCCTACCGCTACTACTTATTTTTGTATATTTTATGTTTATATTTACGTAGCAGAAACTGGCCAATACAGGTACTGGGTGGGAGCCAGTTCTGGGGCAAGGGGGTAAGCCTGCATTTGTAGGTGCATGATAAAGTAGAATGGAAGACCCTTCCCCAATTCAGCACATGCCTGCAGGTATTCTGTGACTGTTTCCTGTCTGCTTAATCTGTGGTGAATAGCTTTTTCATTGGCTGCAGAGCCAGAACTGAGGGTGTATACAAAGGTCACTAATAGATCGGTCATTCTCTCTTTCCTGAGGCAGGACAAGTTGTAAGCCTCTGGATAGGGAGACAGGCCTCAGGTCCTCCCCACCGGCAGTGCTCTGGAGCTGAGAATGTTCCAGGTGAGGGAATTTTGGAGACAGAATGACAGTGAGCTTTGAAAGGCTGGAGGAGCCACCATAGGTCCAGTGCAGAGAGGCCATGGTAGAGTTGGTAGTTCCATCCAAGGCACCAGGATGGCCATGGGGAATGGCCTGCAGTTTCTAGCTCAGCAGGGAATTGACCTGACTGACAGCTGAGATGGTGTCCTGCGAAGGGGCAATTCATTTTATGGCTTTGCTATACCTCAAAATAAACTTAGTGGGCTGAACCCTTGTAGCAGCCGCTTTAAGTTTGAGTCCATTCTTCCCAAGGATAATGGGAATGTCTGCCATTTACAGATACATCTTGCCTTCTCTCTTGAACCCTGCTTCTCTTTCCTTTCAAGTCTGTCCCAAGCTGTTCTCCAAATAGGAGACACATCTCTTGTATGTGCTTCCTACCAAAATCTTGAACTGCTAGCACTGGTTAGACTGCTGGACCTGGAGTCAAGAAGACTCATCTTCATGAGCTCAAATCTGGCTTGAGACGTATACTAGTTGTGTGACCCTGGGCAAGTCACTTAACCCTGTTTGTCTTGTTTTTCTAATATATAAGATGAGCTCGAGAAGGGAATGACAAACTACTCCAACACCTTTGCCAAGAAAACCCCAAATGAGGTCACCAAGAGTTAGACATGATTGAAATGACTGAATACCACCACCACTGCCACCACCATCATCACCATCACCACCAAAATCTCAGAGGTCTCTCAGCTAATAAATAATAACATCTCCCTGCAATATACTATGTAGCCTGAGAAAGATGTCCTTCAGGAAGGCAGCCCCCCAAAGGTGGTTACACATATATGTACATGTTCTCTCCCCCATTAGAATGAATGATAATAATAATAATGAATAATTTTAACATTTGTGGAGCACTTTAAGGTTTGCAAACTGCTTTACAATTATTATCTCATTTGGTTCTCACAACAACCCTAGGAGGCAGCTGCTATTATTATCTTTGTTTTTCAGATGAGAAGACTGAGGCAGATGGCAGTTAAGTAATTTATCCGTATCAGGGTCACACAACTAGTAAGTGTTGGAGGGCAGATTCGAACTCTAGTCTTTCTGACTCCAAGTCTAGTGCTCAATCTTCACTGTACCACTTATCTGCCTCCCTTGAGAACAGAGACTGATTCACTTTTGTCTTTATATCACCAAGTGCTTAATAAATGCTTATTGACTGATTGGTTGATGGATTGATTTAGTGCTTCTCTTCCCTCTACCTCTAGGCACACTGAGCCACATGGTTCATCTGATCTAATCTCTAGCCATCTGGGTATATCCTTCTATCTCAACACCCTGAGTATAGGGTGGGAATGGGGTAGGATAATAGGATCACAGATTTAAAGATGAAAGAGCCATAGAGATCCGTCTAGTCCAATCACCTCATTTCATAGATAAGGAGACCAGAATCACAATGCTAGTCAGTGGGAGGTTTAGGGTTTAAGCGCAGGGCTTCTGACTTCAAGGTCAGTTCACTTTCAATTGTACTAGGAAACTGTTTTCAAACATTTAAAGAGTTGTCACTTGTGTTGTTATCTCCTTCTATTCTCTATCACTCTTACCAAGGACATAACTGGGACAAAGGGGAACATTATAGACAGGCCTCAATATAAGGAAACATTTTATAACAAATTTAGAACTATCCCCAACTGAAACCAGTTTGTTGGGAACTTATTCCCCATTACTAGGAACATTTAAGAAGAGACTTACTGATCATCTGTCAGGGAGGCTGAAGAGTTTTTTGCAATGGTTGGGAGACTGGATTAGATGATTTTTAAGATCTTTTCCAGCTCTAAGTTTCAAAGGGAGGAGAAGGGAGAAGGGAGAAGGTCATAGCTTCCATGGAGGGAGGGAAGGAAGGGGGAGAGAGAGAGAGAGAGAGAGAGAGAGAGAGAGAGAGGATGAATGGACGGATGTGTTTATGCCCCAAGAAAACAGTTAGGATGATTTAGGGACATGTGAGTATGGGCTGGACAGCCCTTTCATGGCCATAAAGCACATTTATGGGGCTATAATTAGCCATGCCATCAATACTACTTAGTCAGATCTGGCAGGTGGCTCATGGACTCCATGGAACTCTGGTGCTGCTGCCGTCTAATGTTAGAGTGACAGATGCGATCTGGTCTGGGGTCAGCTCTGTTACCTCCTCATCTGACCTAAGGCTGAGGAGATACTGAGGGGGAAAACTGGTGAGCCTGATGACCCCTTGATTTGGTACCTATCTAAAGCTGGGATGGCCAGAATTTCTGGATGTCCCTTTGGCACCTTATGCTCAATATGTTTGAAAACAAATGCATCACTCCCCCCCAATCCTATCCCTCCAACCAAGTTCTCTTTTTTGGTTGAAGTTACTATCATCATGTTCCCTATCACCTTGGCTAGAAACCTTAGAGTCCTACTTGACCCTCCCCTCTCACTCATTCAGCACATCTGATAGGTGGTCTAGTGGCTTGATTTCACCTCAGAACTATCTCTCCTGTCTCTTGGGCAAGTCACTTAACCTCTCTATGCCTCAGTTTCCTCATCTGTAAAATGAGGTGGAAAAAATAATGGTGCTAGTGGCTCAGTCAGTAGGAGCTGGGCTTGGAGTCAGGGAGACCTGAGTTCAAAAGTGACCTCAGACATTAGTTGTGGGATCTTTGGTAAGTCACTTAACTGTCTGCCTCAGTTTCATCAACTGTGAAAAGATGATGATAATGGCACTGACTCCCCAGAGTCGTTGTGAGGATCCAATGAATTATTTGTGAAGCGCTTAGCACAGTTCTTGGCACATTGTAGGCACTTACAAAATACTTGTTTTCCCCCACCCCAGGTCCTTTCTGGCTGTAAATCCATGATCTCATGATCTTCCTCTTTACTCTCATCTCTCTGTCTCCATTCTCTCCCCCTCTAGTCTATTCTTTACACAGCTGTCAAAACAATCTTACTGCTCCATAGATCTGGCCGTTTACCTTTTCAGTGTCCCTTTAATGTGTCCCTCTTCTCTCCTCTGACACTAAGCATCACACTAGTGCAGGCCCCCCTCACCTCTTTCCTGGACTGTTGCCATAGTCTGCTGGAGGATCTGCTTGCCTCAAGTCTCTCCCCACTCCTGTCCATCCTCCATTCATCCACAAAAGTGATTTTCCTAAAGTACAGGTCCAGTCAAGTCCACCTGGCCCCTCCCCTCCATCTCAATGAACTCCAGTGCTTCCCTATTGTCTCCAAGATGTTCTGTTTGGTATTCAAAGCCCTTCATAACCTTTCCAGCCTTTTACATCTTAGTCCTTCTCATGAACTTTTTGATCCAGTGACACTGGCTTCCTGGCTATTCTGCCAACAAGACACTCTATCTCTAGGCTCTATACATTTTCTCTGGCTGTTCCCCATGCCTGGAATCTTCTCTTTCCTCTGCTTTGCTTATTGACCTTCTTGGCTTCCTTTAAATCCCAATGAAAATCTTACCTTTTACTAGAAGTCTTCACCACCCTTTCTTAATTCTAGTTCCTTCCCTTTGTTAATTCTTTCCTCTTTATCCTGCATATAGTTTGCTTTGTATGTATTTGCTTGCATATTTTCTCCCCCATTAGATTGTAAGTTCCTGGAGGGCAGGGATTGGCTTTTGCCTCTTTTTTTTTTTTTGTATCCTCAGTCCTTATCACAGTGCCTGGTACATGGTAGGTATTTAATAAATGTTTATTGATTGATTATAGGTGATAGGGGCCTGGCTAGGATTAATATTCCTTTGGGTAGATTGTAAGTTTCTTAAGGGCAGTGACCACAATATTTTCAGTCTTCATATTGTTAAGTACCCAGCACTGAGCTTTGACCTGCTCAAAAATCTTCACCTACTCCTTAAAGCCTACACAAATTGCTAAGTCTAGTATTTGAAGGGTGCCACAACCTGGCTTCAAATCACCACTCTAGCCTCATTTCACATTGTTACTCCTCACACACTTTGGATTCTAGCCAAAGGGACTCCAGTTCATCCCTTCTAGTCTTGCTATCTCTTGCCTTCATGCATTTGAATACACCCCCTCTTATCCTTGTAATACATTCCTTTCAAACCTCCACCTGCTGAAACTTTTCTCTATATTCCAGGTTTGGATCAGAGGCTGCCTTCTTCTTAAACCCTGCCCCATTCCCCCAGCTGGAACTAATTCCTCAAGTTTTCCTCCTATGTTTTGTCCTAATCTCTTTGCTCCTAGTATGTTCTACCTTGTGTATTTATTTGTCTTTATGTCATTTAGACTGTTAGATCCTTGAGGCCAGAGATCCTGTTTTTCATCTTCATATTTCCAGCACTTTGCTCACAGTAACTGCTTAATAAATGAGTGTTAAATTGAATCAAACTTAACTGGTCCAGACTGAAGTAAGTCTGAGAAAAGCCCTGGAAATAATAATAATAAAAAAAGGATTAGCTTGGAAAATCCTTGTCCTCTAAGACACTGAGGGTAATCTGGTTGGCTTTAGGATTCTAGGTCACTTTAGAGCAGTTCTGGGGTAGCTCTAGGATCCTTCTGGAGTGACTCATGGCTGTCTCAGAAGGGGTCAGGCATTAAACTACCCTAAAGTTCCATGTCTCCTACTGGCTTTTCTGGGGTTTGACTGTCCCCTGCTGGGTTTGGAAAGAGGAGGGTGAAAGGGGCATAAAAGCAAGTTATTGTTCCTGTTGTCCCCTGACTGCTGATGCAAATCATGGCTCCTATGCTCTATTTCTGTTTCCTTTAGGTCAAGCACCCAGCTGAGCCAAACATCTATCCAGCCCATGTGCCTGGAGGCTATAAGGGCTGGCCACTTTCCCAAATGGAGATGACACCTTCCCCTGACATGGGCTAATGTGCAGAGATCTCTGCCTTAAGATGAACAGCTAAGCTCAGGCAAGGAAAGAAGGTAGGAAATTCCCACTCTATTCCCTTACTGCTCACCTCAAGACCTCCATGGGAATGGGGAAACTGATGTCATGTCTTAGCCCAATATGGTAGTCATTTGACAAATGCAAGTATGTGGTTCTAGTCCCCATCTCTTTTAACAGTGTGTCCTTGGTCAAGTCACTGATCTGAACCTTGGTATCCTTATCCTGCAGAAGGAAGGATTTGGACCAGATAACTGTTAAGGTCCTTTCTAAATCTGTTGTTGTTGCTGTTATTTTCAGTCATGTCTGACTCTTTGTGACCCTATTTGGGGTTTTCTTGACAAAGACACTAGGATGGTTTGCCATTTCCTTCTCCAGCTCATTTTACAGATATAGAACTGAGGTAAACAAGGTTAAGTGACTTGCCCAGGGTCACATAGTAAGTGTCTGAGGCTGGATTTGAACTCAGGAAGATTACTCTTCCTGACTCCAGGTCCAGTACTTACTCTATCCACTGCAAAGTTTAAGATTCTATCATTCTCTGCTTCAAAAGAAGAGATTGGATAGAGCCTGCAGCTTCCTACATGATGAAACTGCCCAACCCCTGGACTTTTGTAGTAAGAAGTTCTTCTGTACTAAAGTTGATTGCCCAGAAGTAGAGTTGGGGGGTAAGGAAAGAATGTTAGGGACCAAGAAGGGGGCAAGTTGCCCTTGACAACTTCCCTCCTTCCTTCTGGATCACTAGCACTAGAGGAACATGGCCTGCCTGGAAGGTATCTCCCTACTTCATTGCTTGGAATATCACAGAGCTTCAGGGAGCCTATCAGCTTTTGATCAACCCAGTCAAGCTTCCTCAATTGTGCATTATCTCAAGTACCTGGACTATCTCAAGCCTCTTGGGTGGGGGCAGGAAGGGAGCAGTGTCTTTTCTCTTTGGCTACTTAATACTGTGCACCTGTATATCCACCACTTAGTTTCCAGATGGGACTCAGGGACACATTCCTACCTGGGCTGGCTCCAAGCTGATGCTGGATATGAGAAAAGCTCTAGATGCCATTACCAGTCCCTGGGGTGGCCTCTATTTCTTACTCCCTTATCTCAAGGCCCTAAGTAAGCTGCTGATGTGTTAGCTGGAAACACATTCTGTTCTAACTAAGATGTGCACTTTCTCCTGCTCTCCATCATCTGGCTAACACAATCCCATCCTCTAAGGGCCCTCAGGGGAAATGAACACAAAAAGCCCAACAGTTTAAAAGCCTCTGTAATTGCCCTGCTGGTTTCGCGCATCACTCAGTTCCTTGTGAGTTAAAGAAAGTTTACAACGCCCCGGAAATAACTCAGTTTCCCACAGGGCTCCTGGGAATGGAGGGCACCAAGAGGGGAAAGCAGTTGGTGGGGAGACAGGAGATGGTAGGAAGAGAAAGGGCAGAGAGGCAGAGGGATAGGAGGGAAGTATCTGTTCCTATAGGACCCATAGATGGAATGCTAACCCAAACAGCTGTTGGGGGAATTGGGGGAAAATTCATTCAGCAAAATTCAACCAGTGTTTCTTGAGTGCCTGCTATGGTCAAGGTACTGATATACTGTTGGATATATAAAAAAGAAAAAGATATGAACTCATGAAAGGAGGGGGATCCAACCAGATACTTGGTGAGGATGTTTTTGTGGGAAAGTAGGTTGGGGTGATTGTTCTTCTGGAAATTGTATTTTATGAGGGGACCCAGAGTTTAAACATGCCCCCTGTTGATTGGTTTGGCATAATCTTGAGCACAATAGAGGGAAAATGTGCTTGAGATTCCCTCATGATAGGGTCTCTAGGGATGTTATGGTAGGATTGTGTGGTTATAGTGATATGTATGTGCAGGTACACAATGCATATATGTATACATATGCAACATAAAATATATACATGTATGTATACACATACACATGTATATGTACACATACATTCATTCATACACACACACATACACCCTGGGGAAAAATCCCCTTAGCATAATTTATGAGGCTATGCTATTAGCATGCAAATTTCCTGAATAATTTCTGTTATTATAATAATGTTCTTCAGGAATGGGCCAGTCTTAGGTTCTTGGTAACTTATTATAGGATTTCCCAAATACCAGAAATAGGTACCACTCCTTCCTCCCTAAACTTCCTTTCATCTATCCATCCATCCATTCTTTCATCAAGCACTTATTAGGTTCAAGGTAATGTCATAGGTGTTTGTGGAGAAACAAAGAGGTGCGAAACAAAATCCCTACCCTCAAAGATGTCGCAGTGTCATTAGAGAGGTGAGACATATTTATACATGAATACCTACAATGTAAGACGGTATGTTATGTGCCACAAAAGTGATGCTAAGTATTTTGTGCATTCAAAAGAGGGAGAGATGACTTCTTGATGGAATGGGTTTTTGGGAAAGGCCTCTTGAAGAAGGTAGCATGTAAGTTGGGCCTTGAGGGATGTGACATTTTTTTTTCTTGAACATTTAAAAATATATATTTTGTTTTTATATTACCTACACTTTCCAATATATCTTCCTTTGACCCTGGCCATCCCTTATTAAAAAAAAAAACTGAAAAAGAGGAAAAATAGTTCAGCAAAACCAATGTATCAAAAAAGTCTGATAACGTAGGTAGAATTTACCAGCCATAGTCTTTCACCTCTGGAAAGAAGTAGGGGGAGATATGCCTTCTCATATCTCTTCTTTGGAGTTAAGCTTGATTTTATAGTATTCAGACTTGATTGTTTCATTGTTGCTTTACTTTGCATTGTTGTAATAGTATTTTCCCTCCTATGTCCTTGTATATTTCCTTGTATTTTTCATTATATGCTTTCCTTATTCTGTTTGCTTTACTTTATATCAGTTCATGGGTCTTCCTATGCTTTTCTGTAGTCATCATATTCATAATTTTTAATAGCACAACAATATTCCATTATATTTATGTACCACAACTTTGTTTTTCCATACCCCAATTGCTGAACATTCATTTTGTTTCTAGTTCTTAATTGCTACCAAAAAGAATGTTGTTATAAATATTTTGGTGACTACGGAGGCTTTCTTTTTATCATCGACTTCCTTCAGGGTCTACCAGTGTGATCTCTGAGTCACACATTTTAGTCACTTTGCATAATTACACATTGCTGTCCAGAATGGTTGGTCCTATTCACAGCTCCATCGACAATGCATTCTCATGCCTGTCTTTTGACAACCCCTCCAACATTGTCTATCCCTATATTTTGTTATCTTTGTCAGTTTGCTGGATATGAGGTGACCTACGTTTTGTTTTGATCAACATTTCTCTTATTATTTGTGATTTGGGCCATTCTTTCATGTAGTTGCCAGTACTTTGCAGTTTTCTTTTTGTTCACATCTTTTCACTTCTTATCATTTGAGGAATGTCTTTAGTTCATATATTTCTGTTAGTTGCTTGTATGTCTTGGATATCAGAATCTTTTTTTTTTCTTTTTGGAGGGGGGAAGGCAGGCAATTGGGGTGAAGTGACTTGCCCAAGGTCACATGGCTAGTAAGTGTTAAGTGTCTGAGGCTGGATTTAAACTCAGGTCCTCCTGACTCCAGGGCCAGCGCTCTATTCACTGTACCACCTAGCTGCCCCTGGATATCAGAATCTTATCAGAGATGTTTGAAACAAAAATTTTTCCCAGTTGACTGCTTCAAATGGGTAAGATTTTAATAGGCAGGGATTGAGTGCAAGAGAAGACATTGTAGGGGACAGTAGACTTGGCAATGCCTTACCTTGGCCTTGGCTAAAAGACTATAACTTTTGTATTATACTCTTCCCACCTCTACTGAATACTCTCTTTCTGATGAAGAAAAAATGAGTGAGTCTTTGTCTCTTTAAAACCAGAAACACTCTCTCTATCCTGGAGTTTCTTCCCCTTCACAGGGAGTGGGCTTGGGACTTGCTAGGTGTGGCTTGGTTACAGTCTCTCAGGCTGTAGGTAGTAAAGGACTAAAGGATTAAGAGTGACTGCACAGAATTTCAGAGTTGGAAATGACCTCAGTGTTTGTGTAGTTCAATTTATCTCTGAACCAGAGTCTCTGGTGCAACATACTCAATAGGTGAGTAGCTAATAGCATTTGCATGGTGCTTTAAAGTTTACAAAGCTGCTTTATAAATATTATCTCATCTTGTCCACACAACAATCCTGGGAGGTAAATGCTGTTATCACCTTCAATTTGCAGAGGAGAAAACTGAGGCTGAAAGAAGTTTGAGTGATTTTTCCAGGGTCACACAGTTAGAAAGTATCTGAGGCAGGATTCAAACTCAGATCTTCCAGACTCCAAATCTAATACTTTACTCATTGTACCACTTAACTGCCCCAGATGGGCATCTAGGTTTGGGTTGAAGACCTCCAGTGAGGTGAACCTTTTATCTCTTGAGACAGAGCATTCTCCTTATAGATATTTCTAATTGTTAGAAAATTTTTCATTATATCAAGATTCAATTTGGCTCTGCAAAAGTGGAAATGGTCCTCTCTCCCCATCCCTCATCCTCAACCCTAATAGGACATGATCAGAAGGCTTGAAAGTGAGGAAGAAAGGGAGAAAAGGACTTGGATCTGGTGAAGGAACAGTTCTATTTCTTCCAAATGCTGAGTGAGCAGGTTGGACACCCTTCCCAGGGAGGGGCCACCCCAAACCTGGGCAAGGAGCCCTGGCGGCCGATCCTTCCTGCCCAGAGTGCTGGTTAATTGCAGCCTCCCCTTCATCAATACTGCATGACCCCCTTGCCTCTGGCTGTCCAAACTGGCACTTGCTGGGATGGGAGGTGGGTCTGTATATGGGAAAGCAATGCTGTATAGGAAAAAGAATGCTGGAAATGGAGTCAGCAGACAGGTTCAAATCTTGCCACTTACTGTCACTTATGTGACCTTGGGCAAGTTACTTAACCTGTCTGGGACTCAGTTTTCTCATCTATAAAGTAAAGGCATGGTTCTAAATGACTTTGATGTTTCCTTCCACCTCTAACCTATGATTCCTCTGTTCCTGGTCCTGGCAGGGTGACTGGGGAATGGTTGGATTCATGAAAAAAAAAAACAAACAAACTCTTGTCTACTGAAAGAAGGACCTAGCTTTAATACCCTTAAAAGTAGAGTAAACTCCATACAATGCACTATGTTGAATGAGATAACTAGGTTAGTGAGGTGCAGTGGTTAGACTGTTGGGTCTGGACTCAGGAAGACCTGAGTTCAAATATAGACTTAGAGAAATTAGCTGTGTAACCCTGGGCAAGCACTTAACCCCTGTTTGCCTTAGTTTCCTTATACATAAAATGAAAATAATAATACCTATGTCCCACAGTTGTTAGGAGAACCAAATGAAATAATATATGTAAAGTGCTTAGCACAAAGCCTAGCACATAGTGGGCATTACAGAAATATTAACAGTTGTTATTATTTTCATGAGTCAGGAAAAAACCATGTTGAGTAAAATGCTATCCTGTTTATATGGGATGATTATGTTTGAATCTATAAACTACCTACTTGTAATCTTCACAAAAAATCACATGCAGAATCAAAGAATTAGAAAGGACTGAAGAAGCCATGTAATCTAGCCACTCAAAAAGTGGCTGTTCAGTCTCTGCTCAGAGACACCTGATGAGAGACAACTCACCCAATTCTTCTCTTTCTGGCACAGAAATGGATAATGTGACCAGATCTCTTGTCCCCAACCCCTTTTCCAAAAGGGAATAGGTCCAAGGAGAAGGTATGTGAGAGGGGGAAATGTCCAAGGTCTGAAAATGGTGACTTTCCCCCTCTACTGATTCTCAGAGATAGTTTGAAAGAAAGGAACCAAATGACTGGATGTTCTGTAAACTATGCCAGCCAGGGCAATCCGTAGCTAGATTTAGGTAAAGTTTGCATTAGAAAGCTGTACTCTGTAAATTCATCCATGCTTCTTTTTTAGTGGGAAGGAGGTGGTGGCATATGTTTTGTTTTCTATATTTTTTTTGGTAAAAATTTATTTTGAAAAAAAAAACTTCATCCTTATGCTAAATTTATTTTGAAAAAAGCCAAAACAAAACTTCATCCTTAGTTAAAGCTAAGAGAGGCAGCTGGCCATGGTGGCACACACCTCTCATCCCTGCTGTAGGGGGAGACTGAGGCTTGCAGATTGCTTGAGTTTAGGCGTTCTGAGTTCTAGTAGGGCAAAAGCTGAATGGATGTCCTCACCAAGTCTGGCACTCATGTGGTGAGCTCCCAGGAGTGGGAGGAGGGGGAGGCTCTGGCCCAGGCTAGAAACAGAGCAAGTTAGAACTTTTGTGTTGATCACTAGTGGGACCGAACCTGTGAGGGGCTGCTGTACTTCGAGCCTGGTTGAGATAGGGAGACCCAGTCTCTAAACAAAACAAAGGAAAACCAACTGTGGAGTGTAGGAGTTGTCAAACTTCAAAATAAGAAGAGACATTTGGGTAGTATTTTTAGATTAAACTTTTTGAGGAGCTGCATTTTACACACACACATATGCATTTAATTGAAGCCATAGAGATGGGGAGGGGGGTGATACCACTTGGTTGAACTTCATGACATTCCTCTCTAAGAACCTCTAAACCCTCTATAAACCAATCATTCACTTCATGTCAGTTCTGTCACAGAAGTTCATAGAATCAGCATGGTACAGTTGAAAGAGAGTTGTATTTAAAGTCAGAAGATGCAGATCCTTTGCCACTGACTATCTGTATGAATTTGGGCAAGGCATTTCAATTCTCTGAGCCTCAGTTTCCTTATTTGAAAAATGAAGAGGATGGGACAGCTAGGTGGTGCAGTGAGTAAAAGCGCTGGCCTGGAGTCAGGAGGACCCGACTTCTGTTCTAGCCTCAGACTCTTAACACCCACCCACACACACCCACTCACCCACACACCCACACACCCACTCACCCACGCACCCACACACCCACTCACCCACACCCCCACACCCACACCCCCCCTCTCTCCCACGCCAACTTTCTGTTTAACCTGGGGCAAGTTACTTAACCCCAATTGCCCTCCAAAAGGCAAAAAAAAAAAAATGAAGAGGGTAGAAAAGATGACCTCTAAAGTTTCTTCTGCATTCAAATTTTTGGTAATCTACATTTTGAAATGGGAGTCTGGGGTTCAGAGAAGCTAAGTCACTTGTACAGAAACAGAGTATTGTTGGAAACAGGATTGACCATGTGTTTTGACCAAGGAGGCAGTATGGAGTATGATTTAAAAGTTGCTTTTGGTCCAAAATATTTTTCATCTTCTGGCTCTGTACTGATGTGACATCCAAGTCCCTCCTTGTTCTAACATATCAATAAATTTCTAGGAAAAAAAATGCTCTTCATTTTATGTGCTTGTTTATGATATCTTTGTAGTATGATCAGGAAATTACATTCTGTATATCTATGTTAAATGACTGTATTTGCATTATAATTACTAGAGCTAATTGATAGAAGCTTATCGGTCAAAGTTATGCTGCTGTAGGAGACATATCAAGTCTCATCTTGAAAAGTAGAGGAAAGAGGGAATCCCCTGGGGATATTTTGGGTGGGAATCAGAGGACAATTGGGACAGGAATGAATTGGAAAAGAGAGACCTGTAGAATCTAGGTACTAAAAGGAGATTGATTACTTGGAAAGTTAGTGGGGGTTAGGCCTAGAGAGAAGTCTTTCTTGATTTACAAACTGGGGACCGTAACCCAACTTATACAGGAGTGAGAAGCAAGAAAAGATCAGTTTGGACAGCATGAGGATAAAGGGGCACTAGAGAGAGCACAAAGACTTTTCTGGTAGCCAGGGAAAGAAGGACCCAGGCCAAGAATGATTGGTCTAGTGTGGCATCCAGTGGCATTTAAATGCAGGGACTAATTTACTAACCTGACCAAAGGAGGACTCAGTATCTACTTTGATTGCCTGCAATTGTCAAAATGATTTTTATTCTGTGTTTCGATAGCAAAGTACTTTCTGTATGTGTGTGTATATGTATACACACAGACAAAATATACATACACAAAATGTATACACATAAAATATACATGTATATATAGAATATATACAGAATAGTATTTTTTGAATATATATAGAATATACATACAAAATATGATATTCTGTATCTATATTCTAAATATATATAAAATATATACCGATTATATTCTGAATATATATATACTGTGTATATATTTTGTGTACATATTTAATATATCTATATATACATTTGATGTGTATATTCTATATATATAATCTATATATGTTCTGTCTCTGTATGTAGATATGTATGTGTGTATACATATACACATACACATATATGTATGCATGTGGGTCTGTATGTGTATATTCTGTAGATGGACTCAGTGCTATGAATACTTGTGTCTATTAGGGAGAGGGGCCACTGAATTTTGCAGTTGCAAGAAGGAAACCTGAGACTCTAGCAATGGGGGCAAAAGAAGGAAGTCCTTCCTTAAAGGTCACTTGAAGAAATTAACTGTCCTACCCATTTCATGAAGCCTTCTCTAACCGTCCATAGCCTCTAGGGAATCTCTGCTTCTGTGAAGTACAATAGTGTTCAGTATCTCTACTTCCATTGGCCCTTAGTATATATTGATAGGATTGTAGAGCTCTAGCAGGAAAGGGACTACAGAGGCCCTCCAGTCAATCCTCTCATTTTGCAGATGAGGAAACTACATCCTATAGGAGAATGACTTACCCAAGATCACACAGTTTAACAAATCATAGACCTGAAATGTGAACTCAGAACCTATGACTCCAAGTTCAATGCTTTATCCACTACACCACATATGAGTATTAGAGATTGTGTTATATCTCTTTGGGATTCCAGTGTTTAACCCAGTACTTTGTACAAAATAGGATCCCCCCCAGGTTTCGGGTTGCAGGTTGTAGCTGCTGATGAGATTAGTTAGTCAGTTACCTAGAATGGTCCTAGGGGAACAGGAAATAGAAAAGCCTAGTCTTAATGGGTTATAATGGTACAATGAAGACCCTTTGTTGTTGTTGAGCCGTTCAGTCATGACAGACTTCATGACCTGATGCATATATCATCTATCTTCCTTCTGTCTTCCACTATCTCCTAAAGTCTCTCCAAGTTCATGTTTGAAGGCCCTGGGGGCTAGCAGTGGGGAGGTTTGGTAATCAGAATAAGGCCTGAAGACTCTCAGCATTTAATAGTAAAAGGGACAGCCTTTCTTTTTGTGGAGAAGCTAGAGATCATTAAAATAATTTTGTAATTTTCCTAAGACGATTCAAGCACCTTTCTTCCTCTTCAATTCTGGACATTCTTATTCATTATTCATTTGCAGTGTCTATCCAAGATATATACTGATGGATGAGGACTATATGTTATCTATCCAACTACATGTCACCTTGTGTTAAGCTCTCCTTTGCTCCACTAGTTCACTTACTTTGTATTTATTTATCTTGTAATGTTGTATCTTTCCACAAGAATGTAACCTCCTTAATGGCAGTGACTTTAAAATTTTTTTAAAAAAATTTATTTTTGTTAAATATCTCCCAATTACATGTAAATTATTTTAATATTCATTTTAAAAATTTGAGATGCAAATTCTCTCTCTACTCCCCATCCCTCCACTGTCCCAACCCTTCACACCTCCTTGAGAAGGCAAGCAAATTGGTATCAGTTATAAATGTGAAGTCATGCAAAGCATATTTCCATATTAGTCATGTTGCAAAAGAAAACAAAGACAAGAAAAAACTCAAGGAAAAATAAAGTTTAAAAAGTATGCTTCAATCTGTTCAGAGTTCATTAGTTATCTCTCTGGAGATGGAGCATTTTTCATCATGGCTCCTTTGGAATTGTCTTGGATCATTGTCTTGATCAGAGTAGTCAAGTCTTTTACAATTGATCTTCCTTACAAATTGCTGTTACTGTCTATACTGTTCCTCTGGTTCTGCTCACTTTACTTTGTATCAGTTCATATAAGTCTTTCCACGTTTTTCTGAGCGTTCCTGCTTGTCATTTCTTACAGCACAATAGTATTCTATCATAATCATATACCACAGCTTGTTCAGACATCCCCCAATGATGGCCTCTATTTCCAGTTCTTTGCCACCACAAAAAGAGTTGTTATAAATATTTTTGTATAAACAGGTCTTTGCCACTTTTCTTTGATTTCCTTGGGATTATAGGCCTAGTAAAAGCATTGCTGGGTCAAAGGGTTTGTACAGTTTTATAGCTCTTTGGGCATAGTTCTAAATTATTCTCCAGGATGGTTGGACCAGTTCACAACTCCACCAATAGTGTATTAGTATCCCAATTTTTCCATATCTCTTCCAGCATTTGCTACTTTTCCTTTTCTATCATGTTAGCCATCTGATAGATGTGATAGATCTGATAAATAGAGGTGGTATCTCAATTGTTTTAATTTGCATTTCTCTAATCAGTAGTGATTTAGAGCATGTTTTCATGTGATTATTGATAGTTTTGATTTCTTCTTCTGAAAACTAGAAGGCAGTGACTTTTTCATTGTTTTCTTTGGGCCCCTGGAGCCTAACACAGTGATGGGCACATAGGAGGTGCTTATTAATAAATGCTTACTGTTGTTGAACAGGGTACTAAAGGGAGACACAAAGAGGAGCGAGGAAGGTGTTCAGTGGAAGGGTGTTGAGGGGAAATGCTGCCTACTTCCTCATTCAACACTGCTGCCCTAAGAGCAACAATGGCAGACACACAGGAATCAGGATTCTTAGCTTGTAGTGAGTTTAAGGGAAGTTATAGGATAGGCTCAGACTCTTTTTCTTTCTATAATATTTATGGACTTCTTGTCCAGAACTGGGACTCAGGGTAGGTAAGGCAGGCAGCTACTTAGGGGGTCAACATAAAGGACACTTCTAGTATTTAAAAAAAACAACAACGAAGATATACTTCTAGTATCAGTATATTCTACTCTCTGTAGCACAGTTATTTATTTTGTGTTGTCAAATCGCATTTTACATTGACGGTTAACATCTCTGCTGTACAGTAACACAGAGGAAGAATTTTCAAATACAATGACAGGATTGGGAGAGGTGTCTGCACTTTTCTAACCTGGTTTAGTGAGCATAAATGCTCACTAGAACATAAATGTTCTAGTTCGGTTACTAAGATCATAGAATTAGGGCTAGAAGTGACTTTAAAGGCCACTGAATACAAGGCTCTCTTTTTAAGTGACTTGCCCAGGGTCTGAAGTGGGGTTTAAACCAGTTCTTCCTGCTCCAAGTCTGGGGCCTTATCCACCATCCTTATACATCCTGCCTTTTCATATATTGCATTCTGAGGGAAACCAAACTGGAATTCAGGTCAACTCAGCAGGAGCCACATGAACAGGGCATGTGTCTGTCAGGCACAGCCTGCATGTACATGTGTTTGGCGTGTGTGTCTGGGGCTGCAACGTATGTTGTTGTGCATTCCGGCAACGCAACTGGTGAGTAAATGAGTGACTATATTTAACTCTGCCTCACAACCCGGTAGCTCCTGCTCTGTGCCAGGCATGGGGAAAACAAGCATGCGGGGAGCTGCATCACATTATTGTGACAAGTAATTAGGGGATGTGAGATGTTCAGAAATTACTTTATTAGACAAATGCTACTTACAAACCCCACGCAGCAAACACACCCAGGGAGCCTCTCCCAGTCCCAGGCCTTGAAGAGATCCTGGCTTAGCCGAGGGATTCTTCTTGCTCCTACCTGGGCCTTGCTCTGGTTGTAGAGGATGAGAAGGTTAAAAAATGTCCAGTTATCCCTATCATGTGCCCTCAGGCAGATTCTTTGGAAGTCATCTTCTATACTGAAGCCATGGTTCTAGAATTATTAAATATTGGGGCCAAAAAGGATCCCAAGCTCCTGGGATTTAGAACCAGAAGGGACTCTGGAGTCTTTTATCTGATCCTTTGGCAGACAAGAAAGCAGAGACTTATAGAGGTGAAGGGTCCCATAGTTAGCAGTGGTGGCCGGTGTGTGTGTGTGTATGTGTGTGTGTATGTGTGTGTGTGTGTGTGTGTGTGTGTGTGTGTGTGTGTGTGTGTGAGACAAGCCTGTGTCCTGACTTTAAATCTGGTGGTTTTTCTGCTGTTTTCAATGCTGACCATCAGCCTGGTTAAGATCCATACCCTCTGACAGAACAATATCACTGAAGCTGGGTCAGCCCTTAACTGGTGACAGATCTAGGAGATGTTGCTGCAAAGGGGAAACCTGGAAGCCAAAATATCATCAGAAATTCCATGGGTGTGCATATAAGCTGAAGTTAGCACTTCCAGGTCCAGAATTATCAGCTATATAAGGACTTCCCTTGATTGCTAGCATATCTCTTAAATGGGAAGGTAGAGGAGAGAAGCTATATGGTTTATTAGGTCCCTTCTCAGATTTTACTTTAAGGTTATTAGCTTCCCTTCCCACCCCTGCCTGCACTCCCATCTCTAGAGTACTTGCTATTCAACAAATGAACAAACATTTATTGTTTACTATGTGCCAGCCAGGCACTGTACTAAGCAATAGGGATAAAAAGCAAGGTAGTCTTTGCCCTCAAGAAGATTACATTCTAATGGAGCCTGTTTTGGGAAGTAGTAGCCAGGGGAAAGTTCTTTGGTCTGGGAGGTCACAAGGATGGTGAGTAGAAAAATAGGGCAGTTGCTTGACCAGAAGTAGTGGTACTGTCGCTCTGATTTAGTTCCAGAGGCAGCCAGGTGGCACAGTGGAGAGAATGCTGGGCCTGGAGTCATGGAAGATCTGAGCTCAAATCTTGCCTCAGACACCTACTAGCAGTATGACCTTGAGCAAGTCACTTGACCTCTATTTGCCTCAGTTTCCTCATCTTTAAAATGGGGATAATAACACTGTGTTTCCCTGATAATAAGACACTGTCTTATTAATTTTTTTGGACAGAAAAACACCAGAGGGCTTATTTTCAGGGGAGGGCTTATTTTAATGAACATTGACAGCAATGACATGTGACTCCTCTACAATTGCTTTCTTATACTCAACAGTATAGCTCTTCTTTTTTGTACTCATGTCTGGGGGTCAAAACAGACAGAATAATAAAATTATGACCATCAGTCCTTCTTTTCACTCCATCATGCCCCCTGAGTTCTTCTTTTTTCCTTCATCATGCCCTTTTTATCCTCCATCATGCCCCCTCACTCCCGCTTACATACCGGGTTTTTATGTTGTCCTGCCTCAGCTCTCCTCCATGGCACTGCTCTCAATGGCACCAGCAAGCAAATCACTGGGGAAGAACAGGATGACGCGCTCACTGCTGCAGCTCTGATTGGATGCAGCTCGGAGCGCAGTGTGTGTTTCACGGCGGTGCATACAGAGGGTACCGTTATGTAGTGTGTAGCGCAGGGGATCACCTTCACTACAGTAGCAATCTCAATAGGGCTTATTTTTGGGGGAGGGCTTATTTTAGAGGAATCTTACACAGTAAGGGGAGGGCTTATTTTCGGGATAGGTCTTATTATTGGGGAAACATGGTAGCACCTACCTCCCAAGATTGTTGTGAGCACAGTCTCTGCCACATAGTAAGTGCTATATAAATGTTATTATTTATTATTATTCCAGGCAAGTCACTTATACTGTTTGCCTCAGTTTCCTGAACTGTAAAATGGGAATAACAACGGGGCTGTTGTCAGCATCGACTAAGATATTTCTAAAGCACTTAGCATAGCGCTTGGCAGATGGTAGTTGCTATATGAATGTTTATTCCCTTCCCTTCCCCATCCTCCAAGAGCAAGTAGAAAAGTGGAGGGGTAAGAGCAGGGACAGGATAGATAGTCTGGGCTAGGCCTCAGGTAAACCTCAGGATTGAGGGTTAAAATGTCATGAAGTACTCCTAGATGGTAAAATGCAAATTTTGCTAATTGCTAAGATTATTATTAATTAATAATAAATTACTAGTTTATAACTAATAAAATCTACTTCAGTAATTAAGAGATTAAAGAAATCAATTTCAAAATTAAAGGGATACAAAATTTTATTTCTCTGCCTTCTAGAATCAGTAGGTGATTAAAGTTCCTTCTGCCACAGGCTCAGAAGCTCAGGTATATTCTCTGGCACCAATCCCTACCTGGCTGGATCTTTTGAACCTCAAGCAGATAAATGACCTAGCCACCCCTTTAAAGCCATCCCAGCCCAGGGTATGCTACTAGACCTGTCTCCTGGTGTGCAAGATGCCTGGTGAGGGCCTTTAGGGAGGCAGGGGAAAGAAGAACATTTGGGAAGGCAGAAAAGAGAAGAAGGGATGATCAGGAGGCAGAGCCTGGGTATGATCCAACACAACTAGCCAACAGCTCCTCTCCAGAAACAGTCCCAGGGCCTTACTTTCTGCTCACCCCAAGCAGCACAGTTCTGAGGGCAGTAGAAAGTGGTTTGGGTAAAGAAATGTGTTATTCTTGTAACTGGAGTATGGAGACTGAATCAAAATGCTACTGGTCTATCAGGTAAGGCCAGGGTTTGTGTGTAGCCTGAGGGAGCTTGAAATTGTTGGGAATTAAATAATTTTTCTCCTCTTTGACCATGAAAATATGTAGACTTACCTGGAGGTCACTGGATTCAGCTAGTCTGATATTTCACCTGTCTCTTCCAGGAAGCCTTTTGATAAGGACAGGAATATTGATTCCTTACCCTTTTAACTCTAGGCCAGCCACATTCCTTATCCTAAGAGTTATAAGGTTACCTTGTCCATCACTTCTGGTCTGAACGGAAGTTTCCTGTGGGCAGGAACCATTGTTGCTCCTATCACATGGGGCTCTGTAAAGAGTTCCATGTGATATTCTAAATATCACTTGCTGATGATTATAATATCATAAGTATAATTTGGTCCCAAAGAGCTGAAATGCATGAATGGGTTTTTTTAAATTACAGCATTCCCCCTAAATCTCTTAGAATAATTTTTAATAAAGAAAAAGCATCGACAGATTGACCATCATTATTATCATCATCACCATCAACATAATCATCATTGCCCTCATTAGAAAAGCACAGAGTGTTTTACTAGGGAAGATAGAAAGAGTTCAATGGATGTGGTCCCTGACCTTTTGAGAGATGCAATCTAAGACAACCTAACTTGATATAAATATGTGTAAGACTATTCACAGCACTGAAAAAATAAAGTACTTACTCAAAAAGGCTCCCATATAAAAAGATAGGGAGGGGCATATTGGGCTGAGGTATAGTAAGAGTTAGGCCTTATAACTAGAAGTTAGAAGATTCTTGGTTCTTCCATTTATTGGTTGAATGACCTTCAGTAAACCAGTTAATTTTTTTGGCCTTTAATTTCATCATCTGTAAAATAAAGATAGTAATACTTTCCTTGATTAGCTCTTGGGTTTGTTGTGAGATGTATGTAAACAATGTATGTAAAAATATTGTCATTGTAAAGCACTCTATATACATATAAGTTGTTATTATTATTAAGAGTTGGTTCAGGCAAGTTGAACCCTTAGGTATAGATCAGGTTCAGATAAGCTGAACATCTCCCTAAGAAATGTCAGAGTCCTTCAATTTCATTAAGGCTTGGCTTTGTTGCTACCTCCTATAAGTCTTTCCTGATCAGTCTAGTTTTTGCTCTTACTCTTTTTTTTCTTTCAGATTACATTGGATTTACTCTCTGTGATCATGCCAAGGTCCATTTCCACCCAAGTAGAATATAAGCCTCTTGGGGGCAGGGCTTATTCAGTTTTAGCTTTTGTATTCTAAGTGCCTAGCACAGTACCACATACATAGAAGGTGCTTAATGAAAAATTGTTGAAGTTTGTTTTCCAAATCCAACTACCACTGGTATGGGAGGGACTCCCAGAGCTTCCTTTTATCTTCCTTTGATCATTTACATGATTCAAGTCCATCATGTGGTCAGCACAATTCCCTTGGCCTAGGCATGTCTAACAAAGGGACGATGTTGAATCCCCAAAATAAATTTCCAAGGCTAGTGCTATGTGCTATTCAACATTTCTATTCAATGATACAAAGATTCTCAAAAGCTAAACTGTGGAGGATATGACATCTATCCTCATTCATGGCACCCAGGCATGAAAATATGGTCCAGATGCCACAGCCCATTCTGAGTGTTTGGAGATGGTTGCCTGGTAAAAATCAATGACCTTGAGGGAACAGCTAGAAACAGGCTGAGCAGAGTCCTGGCATGATATCTGTTTGTGACTCCAGGCTTTGATTTCTTTCACATTGAAAAAGCCATCAAGGGGGTATCAAAGTGAGTGACCCAGCCTCTCACTGGGGTAAGCGACCCACTCAGTTTCTTCATTCTTATTGCCCATCTCTATCCAGACTTCAGTTGCTATCTCAAGAAAGATGTGGCCAAGTCAGGGGGACGCTGCATTCTTCAATATATGCTTAAATTCTAATTCTTGATGGAGGTGTTCCCTGTATCCTTGGAGTCCTAGATTCCCAGGAAATATGCCCTTTAAACACACTATGCTTATGAAAGTATAGGTAGTTTTACTTTGACTTTCCATTGGGCTCATTGACTTTAGACTTAAAGAATGGTTATGCTGATTATATTAAGTAGGGATATTCTATTTTGGAAATCTTTCTGAAGAAAAGTGACCTTTCAAACACAGCTTTCCAGCTGATGCCTGTGAGTCAGGAGTGGTAAGAATTGGATTTGAAATCTTGGAATGAGTCTAAGGAATGATTAGGAATGGAATTATAGAAAAAGGAGCTGGAAAGGATGAATAGAACCATGTTCCTTCTAGTTCTAAATCCTATCAAAGGTTTAAAATGCAGATATCAGGTTGCTCATTCAGTGAAACCAGAATGTGTGCTGTCAATAAGACTATTCTCATAAGAGATAGTAACTTTCTGATGGGACCCAGGGAGAGCAGGGTAGGAGAAAATACAGGAAGGACTTGGAGTTCTAGATTTCTAATCCTTTTTTTTTGTCCCATATTCAGTGTATTTATATTGAATCTTAGTTTCCTCATCTATAAAGTGGGAATAATATTACCTCTCTGTGGAGCTGAGACTAGGCTCCAAAATTCTGGTATAAAAAGAACCATAGGAAAGGAAGGGGATTGTATTAGAAAGGAAAGAACACTTGACTTTGAGGCAGGGGCCTATGGTACCATTCTCAAGTTTAGCATTTACAGACACATGATGGTGGAGGAAAAAATCCCTTAAGCTCTCTAAGTCTCAGTTTCCTCATTTGTAAAGTACCCATATTTGTGTTTCCTTCTCACAGTGATTCTGGGAGAAAACCCTTTGAAAACTATAAAGTGCTATAGAAAAGTATTATTTCAAGGAACATTGACTTACTGCTCATTATTATAGCTCAAACTGTGAAGCCCATATCTATAGTGGGTAACATGATGAAAATTAGTGAATAAACTTCTCTAATTAAAAAATAAACAGTGCTATAGAGAACCAGGACTGAGAAAAACATTTTTCTCCAGGATTTTTTCACTTGATATACATAGGCCAGGAGAAAATTTTAGATCATAATTTCAAAGCTTCACTTAAGACTTTGATTTGGGTGTATACCATTCTACCCAATATGAGACATAGCTAGAAAATGAAATACATATATAAGGGCCCATAAGGATAACAGAATTTAGAGATGGAAGGAACCTGGGAGATCCTATTATTAGAGGACCATAGATTTAGAGACAGAAAGGACCTTAGAGGTCATTTATTTAGTCTTCTCATTCTACAGAAGAGGAAACAGAAGGACAGAGAGAAGAAGCGACAGGTATTAGCAGGGCTAGGATCTGAATGAGGGCTGCTTCCCATATGCTTCACAGCCTGTAAGGGGCCAGATTTGAGGGAAGTTGTTGAGGTAGAATCAACAAGACTTGATAAGTAATTAGATATTCATTCATTCAATACACATTTATTTAGTGCCCAGTATGTACCAGGCACTATGCTAAGTTCTGGGGATAAAAAAGAGGCAAAAGACAGTCTTTTCCCTCAAGGAGCTTGTGGTTTAGCAGGAGAGACAACATTGCAAACACATATATACAAAGGAAGCTATATACAAGATAAATAGGAAACAAAATAAAAAGCACTGGGATTTAAGAGGGGTTGGTAAGGGCTTCCTGTAGAAGGTGGGATTTTACTTGGATCTTAAAGGAAGCCAAGGAGGTCAGTAGTTGGAGTGCAGGAGGGAGAGCAATTCCCAGCCTGGGGAATAGGCAGAGAAAATACCTAGAGCCAAAAGATGGGAGTATCTTGGGAGGCAGAGCCAAGATGGCAGAGTAAAGGCAGGGACTTACCTGAGATCTCCCCCAAACTCCTCCAAATAGAGCAGCAGAACCCATAAAAAGATGGAGTGAAACAAATTTCCAGCCTAAGATAACTTGGAAGTTTGGCAGGAAAGGTCTGTTGCACCACAGTGAGAGAGGAGTGCAGTCCAGTGCAGGCTGCGCCAGCACAGCCTGGGTCTCAGCAGACCTGGAGTAGGCCTCCAGGTGACTGAATCAGGTGACTGGCAGCAGTGGTGGTTTCAAGACCTCTCAGTCCACAGATGCCAAAGACATCTTAGAAGGTTGGCAGGAAATGTCTGATGCACCTGAGTGAGAGGGGAGCACAGTCACCCCAGCACAGCCCTGGGCCCAGCACATCAAGAGCAGAACTTGGGAGTGATTGGATCATCATCATCAGCAGCTTCCAGAGCTCTCAGCTCCCACATGCTAAGGGGGTCAAACAGCTTGTCAGAGGAAGATTACAGGGGTCTAGCTAGCACCAAGGCAGGATTCTGTTGCTTTGTCCATATTTGGATCTGGGTCACAGTCGTGGGTGGTAGAACCAGGGTGAGGAAGAGCACTAGCATAGCAGAACTTGTGGCCGCAGTGGAGGGGAGACCCTTCTCACAGTTGCGGGGCAGAAAAGAGTACTTGTGGTTGCTCACAGACCAGAGCACAGGCCAGGAGAATCGTAAATGCTTCTCCTTAGATCATACCACCTTGGAAGAACTGAAAACTTATCGGTCCCTAGAAATATCTCTGAAAATAGCTACACAAAACCCCTGAAGCTTTAGACAGTGTACCTTCCACCCTGGAAGCAAAACCCTACTTTAAGAAATAGTTAAAATTCAAGAAACAGACAGTGGGAAACAATGGAAAAAAGCTCTGACTATAGAAAGTTATTATAGTGACAAGGAAGATCAAAACACACACTCAGAAAAAGGTAGTAAAGTCAAAGCCCCTACATCCAAAGCTTCCAAGACAAATATGAATTGGTCTCAGACCATGGAAGAGCTCAAAAAGTATTTTGAAAATCAAGTTGAGAGAGGTAGAGGAAAAATTGGGAAGAGAAATGAAAGTCATGCAAGAAAATCACGAGAAGAGTCAACAGCTTGTTAAAGGAGATGCAAAAAATACTGAAGACAGTAATACCTTAAAAAATAGACTAGGTCAAACAGCAAATGAGGTCCAAAAAGCCAATGAAGAGAAGAATGCATTAAAAAGTAGAATTGGTCAAATGGAAAAAAGAGATCCAAAATCTCACTGAAGAAAAGAATTCCTTAAAAATTAGAATCGAGCAAAAAATGGAGTATCTTGTTCATGAAACAGCCAGGAGGCCAGTGCCACTATGCCAAAGAGTGTGTGTTAAGGAGCAAGATGTAAAAAGACTGGAAAGGTAGGAGGGGGCTGGGTTATGAAGGTCTTTGAATGCCAAACAGAGCATTTTATGTTTGCTCATAGAGGCAATAGGAAGCTACTGGAATTTATTGAGCAAAAGGGTAACATGATCAGACCTGCATTCTAAGAAAATCACTTTAGTGATTTGAATGGAGAATGGATTAGAGTGGGGAGAGTGGCAGGCAGAACAACTAGCAGGCTATTGTAACAGTCCAGGTGTGAGGTATTAAGGGCCTGCATCAGGGTGGTGGAAGTGTCAGAGGAAAGAAGGAGGTATTTATGTGAGATGTTGTGAAGGTAAAACCAACAGGCTTTGGCAACAGACTGAACATAAGGGGTGAGAGAGAATGACACCTAGGTTGTGAGCCTGGGTGACTGGGAGGGTGGTGGTATCCTAGATAGAGAGACGTTAGGAAGGAGAGAGGATATTGGGGTAAAGATAATGAGTTCGGTTTTGGCCATGTTGAATTTAAGATGCCTATGGGACATCCAGTTTGAGATGTCCAAAAGGCAGAGGGAGTTCAGCAGGGGGGTTAGGGTTGGATAAGTTGATTTGAATCAGCATAGAAATGATAATTATATCCATGAGTGCTAATGATATCACCAAGTGAAAAATTATAGAGGGAGAAGAGAAGAGAGCCCAGGACAGAACACTGTGCGGCACTCATAATTAGTGAGCAAGACCTGGATGAAGATCTAGCAAGGGGGATGGAATAGGAGAAGGAATGATCAGGCAGAGAAGAGTACAACCAGCACCCATGATGTTATAAAAATCTAGAAAAAGGAGTGTCGCTAGGAGAAGAGGGTGCTCAATAGCATCAAAGGCTAAAGAGGGGTAAAGAAGCATGAGGAGTGAGAAAAGGCCATTAGATTTAGCAATTAAGAGATCACTGGTTACTTTGGAAAGAGCAGTTTCAGTTGAATGATAAGGATTGAAGCCAGACTATACAGAGTTAAGAAGAGAGAGGAGAGGAAATAGAGATGTCAATAGGATATACATGTGAAAATGTTCAGAAGGTGGGAGATTCAAACTTAGAGTTCATTTGAGAGATTAGGATTGAAATATATAAAGTAATACAGTCACTGCCACAAGGGACTTACATTCTTCAAAGGAGTTATAATAGTAATAGTAAAAGTTGATTTTATATAGCATTTTAAGGTTTGTAAAGCTCTTTCTATATATTATCTTATTTGATCTTCACAACAACCCTGAGAGGTAGATGCCATTATTATTCTTGTTTTACAGATAAAGAAACTGAGTTTCTTTAGATGGCTAGATGGCACAGTGAAAAGAGCACTGGCCCTGGAGTCAGGAGAACCTGAGTTCAAATCTGACCTCAAATGCAACACAAAACTAGCTGTGTGGCCTTGGGCAAGTCACAACTCCATTTGCCCTGTCCTCCCCCCTCAAAAAAAAAGCAAAAAAAAAAAAAGAAACCGAGTCTCAGATAAATTAAATGATTTGCTGAAGATCATCATATAGTAAATGTCTGAGATGGGATTTGAATATAGGAATTCTTGAACTCAAGTTCAGCCCTTTGGTCATTGTACCATTCTATTTCTCACATCTTTATTTTCTTATGCCAGACAATTTCCAAAGCTATTGTATTATGAATTTAATTTAATTTAAACCTTATACATATATAAACCAATTTAAACCTTATACTTACACACATACACACCACACACACACACACACACACACACACACACTCACAACAGAACACGTCCTTCCCACAGACCATATTTTGATTCATGAACCAAACTTGGCCCTCATTGCTATCAGGCATTTTTTTCCCCTCTGCGTTTACCACTTTCCCATTTCATTCCTCAGAGGGTCTATTCCGAATGTTTTTCTAATTTCCCAAAGACAGAAGGGAATTTTAACCTGCATCCTGACATTGTAGTATGAAAGAATGCACCACAGAGAAAGAGGTGAAAAAGAAGGACCAGTGACCATTTGGAATTCAGCAAGGAGTCCTTTCCCTTAGGAGGCAGAATTGGGCCATCTCAGAAAGCAGATGCTCCTTGTGTGTCAGAGAACGATAATGTGGATTCATAGGTGCTCCCGGATAGGATACCATTAAATGATGGCGAGAAGAAGAGAGATGAGTAATGGTGGTGGATGACTCCCTGTTGAGGAGTACTATGATATCTATTTGTTGACTTCATATGAACAACACAGAGTTCTAATCTCTGGTATTCTAGATGTGAAAGAAAGCCTCCAGAGACTTGTCAAACCTGATGACCATTATCCACTTCTATTGATGTATGTGGGAATAAATGAAGGCTCAGTACAACCGTCCTTAATCCCCCTCTTGGCTCTGCTTCTAATTCTCCAGACTGACTCCATGCCTGAATGTGGGCACCTCCCCCATTTTTCTCCCCACTTCCCTTTTAGTTGCCTTTTGTGGGTATTCTTAGAACATAAACTCCATGAGATCAGGGATTATTTTTCTAATTGTATTTGTATTCCCAGTACTTAGGATAGTGCCTATCACACAGTCAGTGCTTAATAAATACTTGTTGCCTGTCTGCCTACTAGACACCACCTAGAAATGAGGAATCATTATATAAGGCTCTCTGGAAATGGATCACAAGTCTAGCATTGTGAGTGGGAAACCTCAACTATTTGAAAATGTACTAGAGCTCTCTTTGCCAAAGCAGAGATGAATTAATGATTTGCCTTCATAATAAAATAATTTTTTAAAAGGTCAAAGAAGCAACAAGAAGGAGCTGCTGTTTTGAACTTGCCTTTAACCAATAAGGAAGAATTGGTTGGTAAAATATAAATGGCAGGACCATTGGGATGTTCTCACTGGGATGGGAATTAATGACTCTATTATAAATTTACATTAGAGAGAGAGGAATTTCAGTCATGGTTTGATATTGCCTGAGATTTTGGGAGAATAGATTTCAAAGGGTACAGAGAGGAAAGTAGGATACAATGATCTAATATTATGTGAGAGAAGTTGGTCAAGGAAACTTCTTAAAGAGACTGTTCAGAGAATTCCCCTAAACTCCCATTTTATGAGGAAAGTGCTGGACTTGGAATCAGGAAGACCTGGATTCAAATACAACCTCAGATACTTACTAGCTGTGTGATCCTGGGCAAGTCACTTAACTGTGACTTGTGTGTCAGAGAATGATGATGTGGATTCATAGGTGCTCCCAGGTAGGATGTCATTAAATGATGGCAAGAAGAAAACTCCAGTTTCTTCATCTGTAAAATGGTGATACAAATAACTCCTACCTCACAGGGTTCTCTTGAGGATCAAATGAGATACATACAATGTACAAATATGTACAATGCTTTTGCAAAACTAACCTATTACATGTTAGTTGTTACCTAAACTTTGTATCTCTCCCAGCACCTAGCAGAATGGTTTTCAAGTAATAGGGGCTTAATAAACGTTTGTTGAATTTGAATTTGCTTATCTTGCAGCCCCCACATGGAAAAGAGCATAGAACTGCATAAAGTCTACCTCCTACCAGGAGTGTGTCTTGTCCACATCTGCCAAATCCATTTCACAAAACACTCTTCTTGTCACGTCCCCCAAGCCCCTTAAAAGCCTTCAGTAAGTCTCCATTGTTTATATGACAAAATCCAAACTCCTGCAGCCTGGAATTCAAGGCTTTCCACAGTCCCTGCCCATACTTCCTTTTCCAGTTCATTCGCCCATTTCTCTCACATAAATTTTCTGTTCTAGACAGATTGGTTTCTTTAATTATCTCCAAATATACTCTGTGCCTTGGTTCATGCTATTCTCTCTGACTATATGAATGCTCCCCATTTTGTGTGTGTGTGTGTGTGTGTGTGTGCTTCAAGGTCTAGGTCAAAGACTTATCTCCACAGAACTCTCTGTAACCATTTCAACTCATACTGATCATAACTCCTTCAGGGCTGTAATCACAGAGACACTTAGAAACATTATATTGTTTGTAGATGGCCAGGGCCAAGGTAGAAGCCCCATCCCACCATCAGTTACTTAGGTCTCTTTGTGCCCCATTGTTATTTCTGGGTCCCTAGTAATGCAAAACTCTCAGAGAGATGTCTTCCTTGAATTTGTTATCTGTTTCACACTATTGGAACTTATCATACAATGTCTTGCTTTGTAATCTCTTTGGGGGTGAAGGTCTTATTTTTCCAGGGAGGTTGTAAACTCTTTTGGGTTTTCCCCACAATGCCTTAGAACAGTGGCATGTATGTAGTTATAGAGATTCTTCACTTTTTTAATGTCATGAACCCCTTTGGAAGTGTAGTGAAACTTACAGAAATCTTAGGATATGGTTTAAAATGCATGAAATAAAATACATAGGATTACACAGGAAACCAATTATACCAAAATCCAGTTATCAAAATATTTCTTATAAATTCATGGAGCTCAGATTAAGAATCCCTAATATAGTAGGAGCTCAATAAATATTTTATCGATTGAGCAAATGTACTTTTATTGGACAGCCTACAGTATATACACATATGGATTAAGTACCCTTCAGTTCCAAATTCAACATTTTCTGTCTATAGATGAAACTCATATCAGAGAATCTCTCAGATCCAACTCCCTTTTAGAGGCTGTTGGGGAGAGTTACCTCAGCTGGCCAAGAAAAAAAAAAAGACCCAATGCTTTGTTTTTATTTTACTTAATCTTTGATTACATCTTTCTCCACAACACTCTTCATTTTTCTTACATGGTTTAGCTGTCATATCAAAAGGGAGAAGGATGAATTTGACAAAGTAGAAAAGGCATTGATTTTGGGATGTGGAAGAGTTGAGTTTGAGTATCAACCCTGACACTAATTAGCGATAGGAGCCTGAGAAAATTATTCAGACTTAGTTTTCTCATAAAATAGGGAAAATAATTCTCCAATTCAACAAGTATTCATTTATTAAACATTTATGACTGACCAGGCACACAATTCTAGAGATGGGAATAGAAGACAAAAATATATATTTTTAAATCTCTGCTCTCTTTTGTAATTTTTTTAATAATAGTATTATATTTTTTCTAATTACATGTAAAGACAAATTTTAACATTCATTTAAAAATTTTTGAGTTACCAATTTTCTCCCTTCCTCTCTCACCTTCCCCCTCCCTAAGATGGTAAACAATTTGATACAGGTTATATAAGTAATATAACTTATACAAGTAATCATGTAAAACACATTTCCACATTAGTCATGTTTGTCATAGAAGAAACAGACCAAAAGGAAAAAAAAACCATGAAAAAAATAAAGGAAATGAAAATAATATGCTTTGATCTGTATTCATATTCCATCAATTCTTTCTCTGGATGTGAATAGCAATTTCCCTCATGAGACCTTTGGCATTGGCTTAGATCACTGTATTGTTGGGAAGAGCTAAGTCACTCATAGCTAATCATTATATAAGGTAGAATGTTTTCTTGATTCTGCTTACTTTACTTTGCACCAGTTCGTGTAAGTCTTTCCAAGTTTTTCTGAAGTCTGCCTACTCCTCATTTCTTATAGCACAATAGTTTTCCATTACATTCATATACCACAACTTGTTCAGCCATTCCCCAATTGATTAGCATCCCCTCAATTTCCAATTCTTTGCCACCACAGGCAATCTGTGCTCTCAAAGAGTTTGCATTCACCTGGGAAGAAATAACAAACATGTTACATATATTGAATAGAGCCCCCATACCTATGATTTCATTGATAGAGGGAACTCCTTGATAAGGAAATAGTCTGCTAGTGGAGATGGGCATCTTATCTAGACTAGAGAACTGAGAGATTAAGTTAACTTGTCTAGGGTTACAAAACCAGTATGTTTCAGAGGCAGGACTTAAACCCAGGTCTTTCTGTTCCTACGGCCAGCTCATTATCCATTATAGTGCACAGTCTCTCAAGATAAGTAATTACAAACTATATACCAAGTTAAATACTAGTCATTTCAGGGAATTGGGGTGGGGGTGGGGAGGAAAGCACACACAGCTGGGGTGGGTTCTTATTAGGGAAATCCTTACATATAAAAGGGGCTATGACGGGAGCCTTATAAGAGATATAGGATTCTAGGAGACAGAGTCAGAGAGGAGAAACATTCCAGGCCTTGGAGACAGCTTGTGCAGAGGCTCTTAGGTGGAAGACGGAATACTATGTTTGAAGAACATAGAGTGGGCCAATTTGATTGGAACATGGAATATGTGAAGGGAAGTGATTTGAAATTAGTCTAGAAAGAGGTTGGGGCCAGATTGTGAGGCCTTTATATGCCAGACAGAGTTTTTATTTTATCCTAGAGGCAATAGGGAACTTCTCACGTTTCTTGAGTAGGGGAGTGACGTTGCTAGATCTGAACTTTAAAAATATCAATTTTGCTGCTGTGTGTGGGATGGAGTGGGAGCAGGAGTGGTGAGGGAAGGCGGGGGAGACCCTGAATGCAGGAAGACCAATTAGAAGGCTATTGCAATAGTCCAGGTGAGAGGTGATGAGGTCTTAAGCTAGGGAGGTGGGGTGGGTGGTTGCTGTGTGAGCAGAAAAATGGGCACAGAAGTGAAAGATGATGTGAAAGTCACCCACCTCAAAGGACTGTGGTGAAGAAAGGACTATGAGTAATAATAATAATGGTATTATTATTGAATGACTTCTGATCTCTCAGAAGGATCATGTCTGTGATCCAAGGTTTACTTCTCTACCCCTAGGCCATCTTTCATCCTACTTCTGCCCAGTGGGGTGCACAGATTGTGTGCTAGAGAAATACAGTCCCGTTAGCTCCCCTGTTGTACTTCAGAGGCATGGCTTGGAGGTAGAGAGATCCTTGTCAATTTCAGGAATGTACTTGCTCTCCCTCCTTCACTTCCCTCTGGCCCCCTGTCCACCTCTGCTCTCTCTCTCTCCTCATAGCTAATGGATGCCACCCTAGCACTCAGGGTGCTGTTGTGAACTGGGAAGGCCTCCCTCCCTCTTCTAAGTTCCTTCTGCAAGACAGCACTGAATTTGCTAATAGGTGTTAAATGGGAGCATCAAATTTTAATCAGTTTCTTAATGGATCCTGGGGATCCTAGGGAGTTCTCAGAGCCCTGCATTATGCTGCTTGCCTGAGCCAAACTGGACAAGGAGAGTGGGAAGGTGGGGTGGGCAGCTGTATCATCTCATCAGAGTTTCCTGGGAACCTTAGACCTTTTGGAGGGAGAGGCAGGCATGCTGGGTGTAGAGCTGTCTCCCATAATGGGTCAGATGGACACCTTGGCTGCAATTGGGAGAGGTAGTGGTGACTACTCATAGGAGACTCCTCACCATAGACCTCCCACTCTTGTTTTTCCTCAGTGGGTAGCAGGACTGGCAGAAATCATCAATCTTGCCTCCTACCTTCAGCTATCCATGGAACTCAATGTGGTATAGTCAAAGAAATATTGGGTTGGGAGTCAATTGACCTAGGTTCTAATATTGTTGGTTCTGCCACTGACTGTGAGGTGTTGGGCAAATCATTTAGCTACTCTGTATCTCAATTTTCTCTTCCTAAATTTAGGAAGTTGGTCTAGATCATCTCAAGGGTTCTTTCTAGCACTAACATTGTGATTTCAATGGGAAACAGCAACAATTTGGGAGTTAGTAGGCATGGGTTCAAATTTTGCCTATTAACTAGATGATGACTGGGTAAATCACTTGATCTCATTGGGATTCAGTTTCCTTTTCTGTAAGATGAAGAAATTTGGACTCAACAATCTCTCAAGACCTTTTCAGATTTAACATTGAGTGATTCCATGATTCTAGGACTATGATGAACAACACCAGGGTTCTAGAAGAGATTCCTGTGGTATGATGGGTCATTTAAATTAATGTAGGCAGTTAGGACATATCGCTATATCTTGATGCGGGGAGGGGGAGTCGCTCTAGCTAGTGGACACAGATACTCAAGGCTGGCCACAAAATGAAGCATGTGTCTAGAATCCAAAAGAAGCCAAAGAGTCAGGCAAAGGGCTGGAAATACTTGGTGATTGGGTCAGAAAAATTTTTGGTAGGTCCATTTGTAAATATGGTAAAAAGCAGCTGGAACTGAAATTGAAAACTATAGATCTGGAGGGGATCTCTATTGATAATGATGATGATGATGGAGGTGATGATACAATATATTTATATTGTCCTTTCTTCTCTACAGAGTAATTATACCCTGTGAAATAGTCAATGGAATTATTATTGTTATTAAATTCCCATTTTTTAGATGATAAAATTGAGGTTTTGAGATATTGAATTGTTAAAGGACACATATCTAGTAAATGGAAGAGTAGAGAATCAAACCCAGATCAGAAGATTAGAGATAAAAAGAAACAAAACAAAACCCAACAACAAGAAGGCTCCTTAGAGGTCATCAGTCTAATTCATTTTCCAGAGAAGGAAACTGAGGCCCAGAGATGTTAAATGACTTGCCCAGTGAAACATACCTAGTCAGTGACAAACCCAGGATTTGAGTTCTAGTCCTGGGACTCCAAGCTCAATATTCTTTTCATAGCACTCTATGAAGAGATCTACCATTCTACTTTGTAGGCAGATTGGGTATCATTACCATCATTTTACAGATGAATCCATCAAGGACCAGTGACTTTGGGCTTTCTTACCATAGTGAAGTTAGCAAGTTGTGGTGTTGAACTGGAACTAAATCTCCTTCTTGACCCTCCCCAGTCCTGTGTTCTTTTGCTGTGCTATGTAGTGGAGGATTTGGTTTTACTTTCCAAACGAAACAGGTGACTCTGAGGCTCCTGGGCTGTGTTTGCATTACATGTATTCTGAACTTCTTTCTAAAATAAACCTCAAAGTGAAAGGAGCTTCAGGCACCTGTCATGGGAAACAGATGACCTGAAGAGAGCATCAAGGGAAGTTGGTTCATGAAGCCAAGGAAGGCAGGGATTTGTAGGCCAGTGCCTTCTCCTGGGTCTGAGGTATTACTCAGCAACTGAGAAAAGAAAGGTGATCCTGGGCATAGCTCTGTACTCTACTGTCTTCTGATCTCATCAGAGTATTGTGCTTGGTTCTGGGGGCTGCAGTTTAAGGACATTTATTAGCTGTTGAGTGTCTGGAGGTGGACAGCCAGGATAGCAAAGAGCCTTGATTCCATCTTGTATGAGGATCTATTGAAACAACTGGTCATATTTAGCTTGGGGAAGGAAAGACTTTGTAGGAATATGATGATTTTCTTCAAGTATTTGAAAGATTTTCCTGGGGAGGAGAGTTTAGGCTTGCTTTGTTTGACTCCAGAGGGCAGAACCAGGAGTGATAGGGTAGCAGCATGGTATGGTGGATGTGGTGTTCAAATCTGGGTTCAAATCCTACCTACAATGTTTATTGGCTGTGTTATCCTGGGAAAGTTATTTTAATTCTGTGTGCCTCAGTTTCCTCATCTGTAAAATGAAGGAATTGGACTTGATGGCTTCTACGGTCCTTTCCAGCTTTAAATATATAATCCTATTACTTTCAGAAAGAGGTAACTTTAGACTTGATGCCAGGGGAAAAATTTCTAATAATTAGAGCTTTCCAGAAGTAGAATGGTCTGATGGGCTGTCCTCAGAGGTGGTGTTCTTGGAAGTCTTCTTTGGAGACCTCAAACAGGAACACTAAACTTCCCTTCTTTTTAGGAGGATGGATAACCTTTGTCCAAACCCTAAAGGCTTCCACCAAGAATAATACTAAGGGGAGGGAGAATTTCAGGGTTGACCATTGTTATTGCCCCTAGGTGGACAAGGGACTCCTAGAAAATGGAAGGCTGATGGCTAGGAGAGCAAGAATATCTTTAAAACTTGTTCAGGAATCCTACCTAGAAATAGAAGAAATAGAGGAGGAGGGTGAGTTTTGTGGAAGGATTTTGGTTTTTTGCCCCAATGCTGCTTTCCCACCATGTCCTGCTCCATCTCTTCTCCCATTCTTCAGCTGAGGATAGGACAGGAATCAAGTGGCACATGGAAGGGGGGTGGGGAAGCAGTATATTGGGAAGAGCAAAGATCAACTCTCTTTTGTTGCTTCTGGAGCCAGTGAGATGAAGTCCAGACGAGTGAAAGGCTGAATGCAATTTTTGTCAGAGTTCCCTTCACGTCTGTGAATGCAAATCCTGAATTACATGCCATCCAGATGACAGGCTGACATTTTAGCTCCAAACATTCTCCTATAATTAGTAGAATCTAATGCAATACAGGGAATGGCTCCATTTTACACACACATTATCGTAATGCCTTTAAATAAGATAATTGATTATGCCTCTGCATAAGAAAGTAAAATATTCGGTGTAATTAAAACCGGCATTCGGATTCTGGCTCCCTGACAGGTGAATCTGTATGTCACTTTATAAACCCTTAAAGTAATATTCACACCCACATTTGAGTTTCCAAAGTTTGTTTTTCAAATGAAGTTGAGGGAATTCTATTCCAGGCCTGGCTGTACTCCCCTGACTGGTTTCCGGCTTTGGTCCAGGGTCCAGGAGCCTAGCTTTGGAGGACTACAGGCAGAAGTTGTCAGGCTCAAATAAGATGATCTGACAAGCAGTTTGCAAACCTTAAAGCTCTCTATAAATGCAGTTATTGTAATTATGATCATTGTTGTTGTGATTGTTGTTAGCTCCCAGCCTGGTGACAACTTCATTCTGAGACTTCTACTGCACTTCTGAACTCAAGCAATGGTTGTAGAGGAGTATTAGGGGGTGCTGGTAAATGTTTAACAACCAGCTCTCTAGGAAGGAAAAATTTATGCACACACAATTTGAAGTTTAATCTACATTATTAATGCTTTCTTAAGTTTGGACCAGCACTTTTTAAACTGTGGGCTTAAATTTGGCAATAGCAAAAGGTTTCTGAACGTGCAACGACCAAAAATTAATTAAAAATCAAACATGTAATGAATCTGAGGTGTTTCTGGTAGTGCCTATGTTGCATTGTGCAACTTTGAGGCAGCTTGGTTCGGAACACAAAGCATGCGCACTTTGCACTGTGAATGTCCTCAGGTCACACAATGCTGACAAACAAAACCTAAAAGGGGTCAGGAGTGGAAAAAGTTTAGGAAGCCCAGGTCTAGACAATAAACAAAATAATACATCAAACCTTGAATCATAGTGATTGCTTATTTCAGAGGTGTGAATGCTCACATTGAAACTTTAAAGGTTGGTCCTCACAAGCAAGTGAGAGCTGACTCTAGCACTCCTGCATGTAATCAATCAATAAACATTTATTTAAGAACCTACTATATTCTAGTCACTGTGTTAAGTGTTGGGGATACAAAAAAAAGAGGCAAAAAACCAGTCTCTGCCCTAAAGGAGTTTACAATTCAATAGGGGAGATAACATGTAAATAAATGTAGACAAAGCAAGCTATATGTAAGATAAATAGGAAATAATTAACAGAGGGAAGGCACTGGAATCCAGATGGATTGAGGAAGGCTTCCAGTAAGAGGCAGCATTTTAATTGGGACTGAAACAAAGCTTTGGAAGTCCATAGGCAGAGTTGAGGAGGGAGGAATTCTCTTTTTCTTTGTATTACATAGAATGATGGAATGTTCATTCTGGGAGGGATCTTTGGGACCTTCTAATTAACTCTCTCATTTTAACAGTGGAGAAAGCAGAATTCCAGAGAGGTCAAGTAACTTTCTTAGTGTCGTACAGGCTAACCTTCCCCTGACCCCTTGGCCAATGTCCCTAAAGCAAGAAATCCCAAAGCATATTCTAGTAGAAATATCATTGCATGTGACTCAAGAGACCTGACTTTTAGTCCAGCTTATCAACAAATCCAAGATCACTCCTTTTTGCCTCCATTTCCCCATATGTGAAAATAAAATTACAATGCTCATCCTCTCTTTATCTGCATGTTATCTCCCCAATTAGATTGTAAAGTCCTTGAAGGCAGGCTGTCTTTTTCTTCTTTTTGTATCCCCAGATCTTAGCATAATGCCTGGTACATAGTAGGTGCTTAATAAATGTTTACTGATACACAAGATATACACGAGGTAGTAGGATTGATGTCCATATCCTCCACCAAGAAGGCAGCTAGATGGCTCAGTGGATGGAATGCTGGGTCTGGAGTCAGGAAGATTTGAGTTCAAATCAGCCTCAGATACTTACTAGCTCTGTGACCCTGGGCAAGTCACTTAACCTCTGGAAGGTAATGGCAAACCACTCAGTATCTTTACCAAGCATCTTTATCTTTACTGTGGTCCATGGGGTCACAAAGAGTTAGACATGACCAAACAACGATAACAGTGAGGTTATATTATATCCATGTGAAAGTACTTTGAGTTCTTTGGTAGAAAGTGGGAGACAGTGTGGATCTCTGGACACGAATGGGCATCAGGGACTCAGATTCTGCTCCTTACTTTGCCATTAACCAGTCAACTCCATAGAGCTTCAGGGTCCTCACCAGCAGCCTGGGGTTGTGGTCGGGATGTAATGATGGGTTGTATGTGAAATGTAAAGTAGTAACTTCTAGCGATTCCATGGTAGTGGTACAATCTTCCTGGGTGGTCACTTGGTTGATTCAGATAAGTTTACATATAGCTATGGAAATCTCCAGAGGGATATTACAGAGTGTCTTGGGGGAGAAGGGGAAGGGAAAGGGAGTGAGCATTTAACATGTGATTATTATGCATCAGACACTGTGCTGAGGGCTTAATAAATATTATCTCATTTGACTCGTATAACCACCCTGTGAGAAAGGTCCCCTTATTGTTCCACTTTTTATTGTTGAGGAAGCTGAGGTAGATACAGGTTAAGTGACTTGCCAAGGATCACACAGTCAGTGTCTGAAGCTGAATTTGAATTCAGGTCTTCCCCATTTAAGGCTTTGTTGCCTGGGTCACCTAGCTGCCGCTTGTGACATCTTATAATGATGCTGAGTAATAATAGCACAATATTCACTACCTTATGATTTTACAAAGTTCTTTGTATATTTCTTGATTTGATTTTCACAATAACTCTGTGAGACAAATATTAGAAGTCTTATCATACAATTTTACAGATAGGGAAACTGAGGTACAGAGCATTTTAATGACTTGCTTAAAGTCATACAACTGTTAAATCCCAGAATTGGGACTTGAAGTTGGGCTTTCTAACCCAGGTTATAAATCGAATACTATTTCCATTATATCTTGCTCCCTGTCAGTCAGTCAGTGAACAAGCATTTATTAGATTCCTAGTATGTGCCAGCACTTTGCTAAGCATTTGGCATAGAAAGAAAGGCAAAATGTAGTTTCCACTCTCAAGAAGCTCATTGTCCACAGGGGCATCTGTATTGATAGCCTATTTCTGGAATCTCAACTTCTGTCTTCTTAAATTGGCTAGTTCTGGATGTTGTGTGTAGGGTGGGATGGAAGCAAACTTTTTCCCCATGTGATATCACACTAGGAGATGGGCCTCAAGCTGTTTCCCCTGGGAGTGGTTGAAGAGGTTGTGCAGGATCAGTCACACTTGGTGGGCTAACTCTCCAGGTGACCTCTGTGACAAAGCTTCAGGGCACTTAACTGTTCTGGGAGCTGTGTTCTGCCCCACGTGGAAGCAGCTGTTGATGGGGCTGTTTGGCCTGTCAGTGAAGGAAGGCCAATGATTTGTTCTGGGAAGACTACTTAATGTTTTTGTATTAAAAAGGAGGGGAAGGATGAAATGTTCAGGAGCAACCAGTTCTCTCCTTGTTATCTTCTAAGTCCTTTTAGTGTAGGAACATTGGTCCTGGTTTGTTTTAGTAGAATTGGGTTGTGCCAAGACCACTGCTCTACATTGACCCACTCCTTAAAGTTGTTGGAGACCTGCCTTTTTACTTCCCTTAGTGTGAACTCTGTGTCTTGTCTTCGGTTAAAGGCTTCAGTTAGTATCTTAGGACAAAGGGCTGGTGTCTGTGTTACCAGATGGAGGACACTTTAGAAAACTTCTATGGCCTGTGTATTTTTGCTAAGTGTAAATGACTAGTGAAGGTCCCTCTTCCCTTAAGCAAGTCAAGTAGTACACATGGTGGTCGATGATGAGAATTAGTTCTCAGACTGGGATCAGAGAAGGACCCAAGGTGAGAACTGACATTAACAGGAGAATGGGTAGCATAGATGGGGCAGAGTGGTTAACAATGGCTGATACAGTGCCATACATTCTATGAACATCAGAAACCGATATCATTGTATCAGAGGAAAAGAGATTAAAAAAGAGGCCTTGCCATTGCACCTTAAGGAACATGGAACTTTTCCATCTGACTTGTGGCTGACAGTTTTCACATCTATTGTCTCTCCCACTGGAAGTGAGAGCAGGGCCTGTCTTAGTTTTCTATGTGTATCTCTAGCAATTAGCACAGTGCTTTGTACACAATGAGAGTTTGATAAATGTTCTGTTCATTCATTTATTCATTCATTGGTGGGCAAGATGGCTGGTGTTAGGGATCTGCCCTGAGACTGGAATTGGCCCACAGGGTCAGTCTCAGGAAAGGTATCCTCATCACCTTGCCCTCCTAAGTTCTGTAATTTTAACCAACTGGGTTAACCAGCCACAAGTTAATTTACTTCCCTTTCTCTGAGCCCCGCTTTCTTTACCAACACCCTAGGTTTGTTCCTAGGATTTAATGGTATGTTACACATGAAATGCGAAGTATTTTACCATGATGACAAGGACAGTGTGTTTGGGGGAGGTCCTTTCCCACAGGGGATCTATTTTGACCATTGCTGAAAGCCTGAGGGGACCAAATTTACCTCCTTGCCTTTTAGGAGAGTTATTTGATGAATCTTTGAGGATTAGACTTTCCATTTTCAATAGAGGAGAAAAAAGTAGAGCCTAAAGAATCATTTGTCCAGAGACAGGGCAGAACACATTTTAGAAGGCTAGCCATGACATGATTGAAGAGAGAGGTAGGGAGAGATGGTAAAAACCTTCAATTCAGAGCTAATGCTTCCCTGTATCAGGAACAGGGTCACCTTGGAAGAGGTGTAGATTTCTGTTTTGGATTCACCTCATTGCCCAGGCTGGATAGAACTGCTATCCAAGGTTGTGATAGCTCTGAGGCGCCCACTGAGGGCATTAGCAGGTGACCACGGGCCTGATGGACTGCCCGGGAAGCCATTACACATAGCTTGGAGCTGGGCCTGTGGTCTGCTGTGTGGTGCACCTAATTCCTCTGAGGGAGAGGAAAAACAGCATCAGGAATGCATCATTCCTTTAAAAGGGTTGGGAAGAAAACCTAAGCCAAAGAGCAGTGAATCTGGATTATTTTTAACTCCAGTGGATGAGGCTGCCTCCTGCTGCTTTTCTCAATGGGGGTCATGTCTGAGGAGAACTGGTTGTGTTGAGTTGGGCTATACAAAATGATCTGTTAGTGTTTGTTGATCCCCTAATTGCTTAGACTGTTTGCTTGGCCACTAACGTGGTGTTTCGTAGTCATTTATAGGGCCAGGAATTCTGTTACATCTTTCTTGGAATTCTCAATCCTGTTTCCTGACTCCCTGTAGATATCACCATATATCATGAAATAGGTTGGAATTAATAATGTCCAGGAGTTTTCTGATTCATATTAGGACCCCCCCTTGTTCCCTGCCTTCCCTCTCCAGGCATCTGTGGGTCATCAAGCTGAGTGGAGGAGCTATAGCATGCCCATGCAGTGGGCAACTCATGTTATCAGGTGATGAGTAGAATATAGTATCCAAGACTGCTGGACTCAGTAAATCCTGCCATTTACTTCTGTTCTCGGTATATCTTCCTGTTCTTCATATGTGACTGTGCCTGAAACCTAAATAACTAAAGTCTTCTCTGATGTGGTTGTCATCTGAATGTATTCTCTCTAGCCAAAGGGATAAATCCTTCTTCCTTTTATAGGATAATGGTTGATCTCTGGTAGTTTACACTCATGGCTCTGTTGACATGTCTTATATCTCTGCCCCCTGCTGTGGTCAATAACTTCTATACCTCACTGAATGTAGCTTGAGGTGCTGTGGAGGCCAAAAGGGTTTTGTTTACCTCTGGTATACTTTAGCAGCTTCTGATATGGGAAAAATGAGGCAGAGAGGAGGGACGACATTTGCTTCAGTGTGATTGAGTCTGAAAAAGATCCAGGTCCTGGAGATGTTGCTTCACTTTACTTCTCTGTCAACCTAGTTTCTAAGAATTTCAGTCCAAAAAGACTGGGTGTAGAGATCAAGACCAGTGGGTCTTCAAATGTTGTCTTTTGTAGAGTCTAGTCTTTTCCAGGAGAATGTAGGACACTGAGGGTTTGCAAGAAGTAAAACGTTTGTTAGTTCCATCCTATTGTCCTGATCCTGAAGAGTCTAAATAGGAGGCTCAGAAAATTAGGGGAGTAGGTATGCGTGTCTTTCTTTTGGGTTGCTAGGAATCTGTACCTTCCCCCATTGCCATTGTCCTGGGGCCTTGACTTCAGTTCTTTCCACTCTTCTGCCCTTCCCCCCACAATACTTCTTATCTCAGCTTAGGAAAATGATGGGTCCGTGGAAATGCCAACTCTGTATTGCAGTACTTTTCCAGAAGGAGATAGGAGGCAGTCCTACCTAAAGGAGCTGCTAGGACCTGGCTATCATGCAGGGTCACCTGACTTTTTTTTTTTTTACTTCTCTAGCAAAATTTGCTTGGTGATTTGATATTAAGGGCTGGGAGGGGGGGAGTATCTGTGGGGTCTTCTTCTCTCGGGGTTGTTGTGCCTTGCTCACTGAGCTATTCATGCTCTCTACAAGAAGTCCTTGGCAGAGGGAAGGAAAGAGAATAAACATTTATACAGTGCCTACTATGTACCAGGCACTGTGCTTAGGGCTTCACAAATATTGTCTTATTTGATCCTCACAACAACCCTTTAAGGTAGGTGCTGTTATCCCCATTTACAGCTGGGGAAATCTAGGGAAACAGAAGTAATTGACTTGCCTAGGGTCTCACAGCAAATGTCTGAGGTCAGGCCTTTTTGACTCAGGCCAAGTGCTTTATCCACTGTGTCACCAAACTGGGAAATGTGATGGGAATGGGAGAGGAAAGGGAGGAGGAGGAGGAGGAGAAGAAGGAGGAGGAGGAGGAAAGAGAGAGAGAGAGATAGAGAGACAGAAAGAGAATGGAAGGGAGGGAGAGATTGAGAGAGAAGGAAAAAGATAGAGACATAGAGTGAAAGAAAGAAAGTGAGGGGGAGAGAGCAGAGGAGCTTGTATTTCTCCATTGCAGGGGAAGAGGACCGGCAGTATTTAAAAATGTCACTTAAAATCCCTGAAAGAATAAGCTGTTAAAACAACCACACACACTCTCCCCAGTGACGCAAGTCAAAGAAAAATGCGATGTAATTAGTCACTGGTTCTGAGTAGGAGGCAGGCTGGGAGGAGGGAGGTAGAACAACAGTCAGAGAATAGTGGAACACCAGGGAGCGTTGGCACTGTCACCCTCCTATTCTGTGGATCACCCACTCTGGGGCAGCTTCCTCCATGCTCAGGGAACTTTCTTGCCCTCTGACTGCCTTTTGGGTAGATAGTCTGTCTTTGTTGCTACCTGCCCCTCTCCTCTAACAGGAGGAAGAATCTTCCTATGTGTCTAATACACTCAAGATTCTCTGTAGGTCTTCGAGTTTCGGCCAAGCTTTTGGGAACATGTGGGGAAGGAGGAAGAACAACAGGGGAATTGTGTGTGGTTTTTTTTTTTTGATGGGAATTTGTAGGAGAGGAAAACTGTTCATCCTTATGGTTCTACCCACAGCTTCAGATCCTCTTGCTCGCCTTGTCCTAAATGTACATGGTTTTAATATCAGTGACTGTGGCTTAAAGAAAAGGGTTATAAAATCACTAGGATTGTAGATTCAGAGTGGAATGGATTGTAAAGGCCATCAAGTAACAGCCCCTCATTTACAGATAAGAAAATGAAGGCTGAGAGAGATTAAATGGCTTGTCCAGGGTTATATAACCAGTGTTTGAACTTGGTCTTTCTGATGCTAAGCCTGAGATCTATCCACTGCGTCACCTGGCCACCTAGGACCAAAGGCTGAGCTTCTTTCTTTGGAGGGGAGGGGAAGGAAAGGGAGTGATAATCCCATATTGAGTCTGGAAGGCTGTTCTTTGTAATACAGTCGTGGCTCACTGACAGAAAGGAACCATCAAAGATCACTTAGCCCATCCACCCAAGTCCATAGACCCTGCAATCATGGCTTAGAACTGGAAGGGACCTTTGAGTATCTCGTCCAGTCTCCTCATTTCATCAGTGTGCAAACCAAGAGCTGAAAAGGTCAACGTCATGCAAATTGTCAATGGCAAAGCCAAAATTTGAACGCAAGGTCCAGCACTCTTGAGAAGGGTCCTTGATTTTTGTACTATCACAGAATTTAAATCTGGAAGGGGCCTGGAGATCATCTAGTTTGGAAGGGTCCAATATGCAACTCGTGCCCACAATGCTCCCAAGTGCAGCTGGAACCAGATTAAATTGTACTTGGGAGATATTTCCCAAAATAAATAAAAATACAACAAAACATAGATAATATTACATTTTAAAACTAAGTAAGTATGCAGCCCCTTATGTATGGATCCTTGTGTATGGATTACTGGCCCTCTTTTCTATTTGAGTTTGATATTACTACTTTAATCCAACACTCATTTTACAGATGAAGCAACTGAGGCCCAGAAAGGATTAAGTGATTGATTTGCCCAACAAGCAGGTTATTGGTAGAGCTGCCACTGGAGCCCATCCCCCCACTCCCACTGGGTTTCCAAAGGAAATTCCATTAACGACCCTCAGTCAGAAAATTCTTCTCTAAGGCCCATTTACTTTCCTTTTCTTCCTCTACTGAGATCTGATTTTCCTTCTCTTCCTACTGGTAAAGGAATGATTATTGCTAAGAGGCCCCCAGTGAAGGGTGCACAGCTAGTATGTATTAGAGGTGGGATATGAAACCAGGTCTTCCTTAAAGGTTATCACATCTTCTTAACTTTGAAGGCCAGCACTCTGTCCACTACACCAGACTACCTCTCGTCTATCTACTTCTCTCCAGCTACTAAATGGCATTAGAACTGGGCTCCTACCTAGGACTAATGCCCTGGCCATCCCCTTAGGATTTTTGCAGACCATATACAAGGGTAGTCTCTATTCTCACCATTCTTAAGCTCTCATGTGACTTGTTTCTTCTCATTTTTCTACCTCTCCTTCTCCCTCTCTTTCTCCCTCACTTCACCCATTGGGTGTCCAATCATTTCTTCCTTTTATTCCCTTAAGAGCACATCGTCTTCTTCCTTTTTGGGCAGGATGGATCTTGTTATTCTGTCTTCACAATCTTCTCATTAATTCAGCTGCAGCTTACTACTATCTAAAGGGATGCTTCTCTCAAACCTCCCTTGTCAACCTCCACCTCTCTCCCTTGGTTTGGTCTTGTGATCCTGTTGGTCTCACCAACATTTCCTCCTGACATTATTTCCAGGACTCAGCTAAGACTCATGATACTAACTAGCATTTACCTAGTGCTTTAAATCTTGCAAATTATTTTGCTATCTCATTTGATCCTCACAACAACCCTGGGAAATAGGTGCTATTATTATAACTCATTTTATAGATGAGGAAACTGAGGCAGACAGAAGTTAAATGACTTGCCCAGGGTCACACAGCTACTAAGTGTCCAAAGATAGATTCTGTTGGAGCTAGATTCAATATTCTATTCTCTCTATCACTCAGCTCCTTCTGGGTTTCTTGGGAATAGTCCTTTTTGGCTGGACCTTAGAGGATCAGGTTGACAGAACCTTGGGTGGGGTAGACTGAGAAATGTAAAGATAGATCCAGTAAGACATTATGATAGCCCGATAGGGCTTGAAGTAAGAATAGAAATGATGTGGGTGGACTCATATATTATTTAATAATTACATTTGTATAACACTTTAAGAAGCACTTTCTCATACATTATCCATTCGATCCTCATAAAAGCACCAGATTCCCATTGCATGGATGAGGAAACTGAGGTTCAGTAAATTAAGTGATGTGACCAAGGCCAGCCCCACAGGTAGTTGCTGAAATAATTGGGTTGACGATGTAGATCTCATCACTGGTAGGGAGTTCAGGGTTCTTTCTACCACATAAGTAGAATTTCCTCACTTCCTTCAAAGCTCAGTTCAAAATTTGCCTTTTACGCAAAGCTTTTCTTGATCCTCTCATGCTGCTGCCTCCCTCCCTATTACCTTGTTTATATTTTGTATATAACTATATATGTACATTTGCTTTCTTCTAATAGAAACTCAGTCAGTTAACAAGCATTTATGAAGTGCTTACCACGTGCCAGGCACTGTGTTGAGAGGTAGAGCCAGAAATGGAAAGGAAGAAATTGTCCCTTTCTACAAGGAGCTCATATTCTAATGGGGGAAATGACATATAAATAACTAGGTAATACAAGATATACATATTTCATATATATATACATACATATATATTTATGTGTGTGTGTGTATGTGTAGATGGGAAGTAATCTGACAAGGGAAGGCACTAGCCATTGGGGAACTCAGGAGAGGACTCTTGTACAATGTGGATTTGAATAGATTCTTTTTTTTTGGAAGGAGAAAGGCAAGGCAATTAGGGTTAAATGACTGCCCAAGATCACAGAGTTAGTAAGTGTGCCAAGTGTTTGAAGCTGGATTTGAACTCAGGTCCTTCTGACTCCAGGGCCTGTGTTCTATTCACTATGCCACCTAGCTGCCCCAATTTAAACAGATTCTTAAAAGAAGCCAGGAAACCAAGAGGTGGAGATGAGGGGGTCGATCTTTCTAGGTGTGGCAGCTAAGCCAGTGAAAAGGTACAGAGATGGGAGAGATGGGAAGAACAGCAAATAGGCCAGTGTAGCTGGATTGTAGAGTGTCTGTGTATGGGGAGGAAAGGGGAAGTATTAAAAGAGAGGAAAGATAGGAAGGTGCCAGGTTAAGAAGAGCTTTAAATACTCAACAGAGGAACTTATATATGAACCTGTAGGTAATAGGGAGTCACTGGGGGTGGGGGAGAATATATGTACATATGTATATTTACAAATTTCCATATTATATTAAAAATACCTATATGTACAATGATGCACCCAATTCTGCAGGTGTCATACTAATCAAAATGCTGAATAAACAACAAATAACTGGTTGAAAAATACTTTGGTAGCTGAGTAGAAGATGCTTTGAAACAGGGAGAGACTTGAGGCATGGAGACCATTACGAAGACCATTGCAAGAGATCAAATGATAGATAATGAGAACTTGAACTGGGATTGTAGCTTTATGAGCTGAGAGAAGATGTATTCAAGAAATACTGTAAAGGTAGAAATAACAAAATTTGACAACAGATTGGAGATATCAGATGAATGAGAATGAAGAATCAAAGATATGAGCTTCTTAAGGGCAGAAATAATTTCATTTTTGTCTTTGTATCTCCAGAGCAGCACAAGTGAATGTTGAAAATTATTACAGTGTGTGTCTCCCCAAGTCAGGAAGCATATCTTCTCCTCTACCTCCTCCAAATTCAGTTTAGAAATGATAACCTTAATTTGGAAAGGCCAAGGTAACCCATTGCATCCTGAGCCATCACCAGTCATCTTGACTTATGCCTTATCACTGGACTTTGATGACTCTGGAGAGTGAGACTGATGACTTTGTGTAGCTCTGCCTTACTTAAATCTAATTCATGACCAAGTCAAGACATCACCCTTGTGACGTCATTGGACAGCCCAGTTCCCGGTACACAGCGGTCAGTAAATAAACGCTTATTGATTGACTTAGGAAAGCATGCCTCGTCTCATTTTACCTAAGTAACTGGTTCTGAGATTTTCCTTGGATCCAAGATTTCCCATCCTGAACCCTAATCATCAGGCCCTACTTGGTCTCAGGTTTCTTTGAGGGCAGTCTGTATAAGTCAGTAGGGCTTGATATTTGCCAGTCACTTGTTTTCAACAAAAATAGTGCAAATACACGGTCCTTGGCATTATTAGATGTCTCAACATCACAAATTGATTGATTTTATCAGTGGCATTGATGTGAAAGAAATCGCATCACTTTTTCCATTTGTACCCTAAGGCCCATGGGACTTTTCCAACTGACTTTCAGGTATATTATCTCTCCCATTAGAATGTGAGCTCCTTGAGAGCAGGAACTATCTTACTTTTATATTTTCATCCCTAGGACATAGTACAGTGCTTTGCATATAATCAGTGCTTAATAAATGCTTTTTTTTCATTCATTCATGAATGTTGGAGAGTAGATCTCTGACAGAGAAGTAGAGCATTCACCTGTAAAATTTCTTCCAGCAAGGACTATTGGACTAATCAGCACAATGAAACTGACTTTTTGTCTTTGTTCCAGGATATGAAAGCCCCATGGATGGGGAAGAAAGGAATGGGAAAGTCAAAAGTCATATTGTAACTGTTATAGCAGTTACAACAGCTAGAATCATTCTAGAAGATTCTGTTCTCTTGAATGTTCATTTCTCACCACTGTGGAGTAGGCACTGAGATTTTTTTTTCCATGTGCGACAAGGACTGTAGCTTTAAAAATTCATATTTGGTCTTTCCCTTTTTGTAATGGCTTTAGGATGAAGTGTGGGGCAGTAGAATGAGTACCAGGTTTAGAGTTGGAAGACTTGGGTTGGAATTTAAGCTCTGTTCATTACTCCTTGTGTGACCTTGGGCAAATCATCTCTTTTCTGTGGGTATCAGTGTCCTTATCCAAAAATTGAGATTGTATTAAATCATCTTTAAGGTTCCTTCAAGCTCTAAATCCCATAATATGAGGAGTCCAGAAAGTCAGTGATTCAATGAAATGAGATCCCATTATTGGGAGACCCCGAGTTCAGAAACAAAAAGTTCAGAAACCAGGGCTCTCTTTTTCTTATTGGCAGTTTGGTTTTTTATCTGCTATTTTCCCTAATGATGCCTTGTCTTTCCGGCATTGGGCACTTGCAAAAGAAGATGTGATTCTGCTCTGTGGAATTGTGGACTGTGAAGTCTTAGCCCTGGTACATAACTGGTACAGTTTAGAGAGAGAGGGGGGAATAGGGATGTGCAATGAGGAATGATAATGAGAAGGTATGGGAAAGGACCTCTTCACTTTTTCTTAGCACAGAAGAGAAAGTGGTAGCTTAGAGCAAATGCCTGCGTTTAAGGTCAGTTTGCTTCAGGGAGTCAAGTACATTATTATTATTAATGCAACAAGTACTGAATTTGCAATCATAGCACTTGAGATCTGGTCTTGTCATTACACTTCATTCCATATTTCATTTCATTGTAAAATGAAAATAATACTTGCTTACCTTACCTTAAAGGATTGCTATGAGGATCTGTGAGATAATACATGTGGAATACTTTGTAAGCTATACAATGCCATATAAAAGTAAGAGATTGCTATTATTATTAACTGTCTTAATAGGATAATAAACTGTCTTAACAGGACTGTCTTCCTGGAGGTCTTTCTACCCTGCCATCTGAACCATTCCTATTCTCTACATAGGTAGAAGGCCTTGTAGAGTAAATCCTCTATAAGCAGAGGGGAATGATTGAGGGAGACAGTAAGAGACAATGTGGTACAGTAGAAAGAATGTTAGATTTAAAGTCAGAGGACCTGGGTTCAAACCTTGCCTTTGTAGCTTACAACCTGTGTAACCATGGACAAGTCATTTAGCATCTCTGGGCCTCAGTTTCCTAAATGGTAAAGTGAGAGGTTATATTAGGAGACCCAAAAGGCCTCTTCTAGGTCTCTATGTAAGGAGTCCCTCTCAGTGAGGATGGGGGTGGGGGTGGGGAAATCCTCTGGTTAGCTGCACGGGCATCAGATAATTCCTTCCTTGAACTCTTTTGGCATGACCAGAGGTGAGTCTCCCTTTAATCTCCCTGCCACTGTCCTACTCCCCCAAGCCCTGGCTCATCAATTCCTTCACTAAGAGAAGCTTTCATCACCCATGTCTCCCTCACATGTAGAAGCCCACAAAGTTCCAAACTGCCTTGAGTTAGCGTGCGGATCCCCAGCAGATAGGCGAGCTCAGCTCCATCTGTTCCTCTCGTCTATGCTCTGCCTTTGAAAGTCATTGTTGCATAAATCTCAGAGTCAGAGAAACCACGGCGGCACCTGGATGTTGTTTAACAGATGGAAGAACACATTTCTCAAGCAAACAGCTTTCCCTTTCCTTTCCCATGGACACAAGAGTATATTTTAATTGAGGATTTATATTTGCACCCAGTGCTCACATTTTCTCACGAAGCAACTGCACATTTCAAAGAGGTGGGGAGTCTAAGAGGAGGGAGAAGAAGAGGGAAAGAGACTTTGGTTGTTCTGTTTTCACCTTTCCGTGGTTCTCCCAACCATGGACATATCTCAAGTGGGGGCTTAATGTTCTTGCTCCTTCAACACTTACAAGATTTTGGGCTGTGCTCCCTTAGAAAAGCTATACAAGCTAACCAAGGGTAGAGCAGGCTAGGATTCAGGAAACCCCTTCAGGACCATTACCACACTGGAGCATTTAAAAGGCACTACCCTACTGGAGGGAGCCCAGACTCCATCTGGAAGTCCCTTCTCCTCCCTAGTTATGTATGAGGCAATACATTTCAATGTGTCCCATTGCCATGTGTACTATTAATATGAATTACAGCCCGGTCCTACTCCTAATCTTACCACTGATCAGAAGCATTCTCTTAGTTCTCATTGAAAAAGACCTTAAGAACCATCCAGTCCAACTGCCCCAATTTCACAGAGGAAGAAACTGAGTCCCAGAGAAGGTTCAAAGATAATTGATGTAACCTGGAAGGGACCACAGAGGCCATCAAGTTCAAGTTTTCCTTTTTACAAATGGCAAACCTAGGTCCAGGGAAGACAAGTAACTTGCTCAAGGTCACAAAGGTAGTAAGCATCAAAGGTGGGATTTGGACCCAGGTTCCTTGATTGAAAAGCCAATACTCTGTCTACTATACCATATGACATGACTAAGCCAAGGTCCCACAAGTAGTTTCTGTTGTAGAGGCTACATTAGTTGATTCAAAATTCATTGTTTTTTTCATTATACCACAATGCCCTACCATTCAGGGGCTCTTTCTGTGGAAGGGGTTAACAAAACCTCCTCTCTACTACTAAATCATGTCACTGTTAGAATTAATGAGGCCAATCCCCAGTTTTCCACCAAATCTCCCATTCTCCAACACATACTATGTGAACCTGCATGCACACAACCATAGGATTCTGGTCTGTAACAGTGAAGAAGATAGCTATCTCTAGTGTCCTTATGTGGCTTTCCAAGAAGGAGGAGAGAATGTTTCCCCCTCTTACGTTTGGGCATAAAGTCATGGTGGTGACAGTCCTCCACCAAAATGCAAACTCATTTATGTACATGATGAGGCTTGGCCTATGGCTAAGTGGGCACGGAGAAGCCAGCAAAATTGTCTCTAGGTTAGCTGGTCTCTCTATGGCTTTGCAGAGCTCTTTGTTTACAGGCCTGGGCCCTGCAAGAGGAGAGATTGTGAAACGTGTTGGTGAAGAGAGGCCATGGGAATTGTTGTTGGCCACTGCCTGGGGTTGCATAGCTGGCAGCATGGCTGGGTTGGCAGGCACAGATGGGGGGCAGGATAAATGTTTAACAACCAGCTCTCTGGGGAGGGAAAAGTACGTCCAATACACTTTTAAGTTTAATCTGAATTAACATTTTTTTCATTACTTTATTAAGTACAGACCATCAACAAAACAAATCAAGCCTTGAATTGCAGCCATTCTAAAAGTATAAATGCTCATACTTAAAATTTAACAATCAGTTCTCTAGCCTATATGAGTTGGTTGCAGCACGTGCCTGGGTTGGGGGAAGGGTGTACCTGTGTTATCTGATTCTCTATCCAGGAGACAAGTGATAAGGCAGACTCTCTCTTCACTGAACTATGGAGAGTTGTGCTTTTCAAACCCTGAGCTTCTTGGAGATGAGGGCACATCGAAGTTTCCCAGCAGGTCCCTGAACTGCTTTTAGAATGCACATAGTCAACTATGGAACAGGAAAGGGTTATGGCAGCCACAGACAGAGGAGTCAGACAAGAGGATCAGAGGGGTTGTGGTCAGAAGGGCTCCATTCCCATGCAGAGGTCCCCAGAACTGCAAAGAAAGGGACCCACCTACCCTTAGAACTCTAAGAACTCATGGGTCAAATGCAACTTTCCCAATTTTTTAAGACTGGTGGCTTGAGGACACATCTAAAGAATTCTATTCTTGCTTGAAATGTGTAAGGATGATAGAGTCTTGTGAAAGAATATGCCAGTCTTTGATGACCTCCGAGGTTCAGGGCTCTGGCTTAGTAGGTCATCTCAAGCAGGATTATTGAGCATATGCTGATGAGGCAGGAAGGACACAAGAGACAACCCAGTAACCCTTAACCACCTCGACCTTCTACTCCCTCAATTGCTGTGCTCCATTTTCCAACCCAGTGCTTGGTGCTCCTCGACTAGCTCCTGAACCGTCTATTTTGTCCCCCTAGGCCACACATGAGCTTTAAATCATGTCACAGTGGACTCTGGAGGTCAAAGCAGGGAACTGTTTCTCCTCTTGGGCCCTGTCTCCTTCCCACTTCAGTCACTGACCTCTCTAATCTCTTGGGCTGTAGAGAGGATGAATAAGAATATTCCTGCAAAGTGTGCAGAGCTCGTCAGAAGGAATGCCAAAAGAATCAGACAGCTCTATTCTTAACTTTTCTGTAATTCATTTTCCCGTCTGTCAAACAAATGTATTAATTACTAGGTTTCCTCCGAGGCATCCTGAGGCAGCATCGGTGCACAAGGAGGGCTGGGAGAGCCCATGGTGCAAAAGTGTTGCGTCAACATCGATGTCCTTTCATGGGTTGGCCCAGGAAGCTGACTTCCCTGCAAGGTACTGGAGGGTTGTTCCTTTAGGAGCTTGATATAGGAGTATCACAATCCACTTCCCGACATCATTTCCCTTAGATGAAGACATAGAGAATAAGAGAATGTAGCTGATATACTTTGAAGTTTGGAGGAACAGAAGCCCATCAGAGAAGTTCACAACCTATTCATGGGTCTTGTAAGTGATAATAATATACCTATCTCCTAGGTGGGATAATGTATGTAAGCCTTTATATAAATGTTAGCCATTATTATTAGGGGAGGTTAGGCAAGCCCATAAATAATTATAATACAAGGGAAAATATGCCAGGAGAGAGAGATAAATAATCTTGCGGAATTTAGATTATAAAAGTTGGCTTCCAGTTTGGAAAGAAGAGAAGGGCAAGATTTTGAGGAGGGGAGAGTATTTGATCTGGACCTTGAAAGATGAGTAGAATTTGAAAATGTGTAGATGGCAAGTGGGAAGGATAGATATGTGTGTGTGTGTAGATATATACACATATATATGTACACACACATACACACACATATATTTATATACCAGATGGGATATAGTGCAAACAAAGGGAGGCAAGAAAGCATAAAATGTCCAGGGAATGGCAAATAGTCTGGTTTTGTAGGAACACAATGTAGGTGAAGGAGAGTAGTAGGAGAGAGAAGCAGAAAGTTAGGCTACAGTCGGATTATAGAAGACCTTCAACAACAGATGAAAAAGTTTGGGCTTTAGTTGGTAGGTAATAGAGAAGGCAATCAAAATTTTCAAGTGTGCACGTGTGTGTGTGTGTAGATTACATATGTATATATTATATATAGTTTGTATACACACATATACAGACATGTAATGATCTCATATATTATGTGTGCACACATATATTTAATATATGTCTGTGGGCATACATATATCACCCACAATATATATGTATATATATATGATGGGATTATCATTACAAACAATAATTATTGGCAATTATGTACTGGATTCTATCAGTCTCCTTGCTAGGCCTGACTCCCAAATTACCACCCTGAGGAGTTCTCTCTTGTTGAAGTCACACCTCCCCCTCTGCCCCCTATTCCCTCCTCACCCCCTCAGCTCTCCTGGTTTATTACACACCACAAGAACTCTTGGAAATGCTGCGACATTGAAGGCAGATGTATTTCCTGGAACATCTTCAGCTGACTGCTAGCTTGGGGCGTAATAACCTATTTATCACATGTCTCTGTCATAAATAGATTTCCTTTCCTGAGCCTGTAATCCAGGGCCAGATGCTTCTGTAAGGTGGTGAAAAAAAAAATCCTATACACTCCAAGAAGGGGAGGGACTGCAGGGATGGGTCAGGGGGAAACTCTTGCTTATGGCTTGTGTGACAAACCGGAGAGTGACTTGGGCTCTTGTAATTCTGCAATGAAAAATAAGAGTTTTTGCTCTTTTCTTTTCTCCTTCTTTAACCTCTCTTTCCCTTGCAGCTTACCTCAGGGAGCTCATTCACTCCTTCACTGTTCCCTCTGCCTTTTTCCTTGCTCCCAACTGCTTGTTCTTCCCTGTGATTTCTCTTGCTTTCTGGTGTTATTGACTGCCACGGGGCATCATGCTGAGTCAAGTGGCACAGTCGATAATACCTGCATGTGAAGTTGGTGCCATTGGGCTAAAGGAGGAGGGGGCCTGCTAGTAGGTGCCAGCAGGTGGGGAGAGGGTGCCCTGAGCTACTTTTCAGTTGCTCTGAGACATAGGGTAAGAATAGCAGGGGGCCCCCAGACCAACTTGCAGAACCCCTTAGGGGACAGCCAGCCAGCCACATGGAGTGACCAAGCAGATCCCAGAGAGGGGAAAGGGATATCAGCCACGCTACTATAATCTTGGTCCTGTTCTTGGTTCCAAGATCTTCTGACTCTGCTCTGGTTAAGACAATGTGGAGGGGAGATAGGAAATACTTATTTAGTGACATAACCTGGGCCTAGACCCATAAAAGTTAGTGATCATTGAATTATAGCACTCTGTCTCTGTCTCTCTCTCTCTCTCTCTGTCTCTGTCTCTGTCTCTGTCTCTCTCTGTCTCTCTCTCTCTCTTCCACACACACACTTATACATTTTTCTCTTTCTCCCTCTCTGCCCCCTCACTTTCTCTCTCTCTCTATCTTCTCATCTCTCTCTCCCTTCTTCCTTTCCCCCTTCTCACTCTCAGCATCTGTAAAGGGCCTACTATGCACCAGTCACTGTGCTAGCTAGTGGTTCTACAAAAGAAAAAAAAAGAAAAAAAAGAAAAAATCCCTGCCTTCAAGGAACTAACATTTTATCAAGGGTGACCACCATACATCTATATATCTATATCTATACACACATACAAATATGTATATGTGTGTGTATATATACACAAGCACACACACATACATATATATCCATATACCCACACACACAATTATATACAAGATAGTGTGGGGTTGGGGGAGGGAGGAAAGGAACTAGTGCCTGGCAAAATCTGGGAAAGCTTCTTATAGAAACTAACACTTGAACTGAGCTCTGCAGGTAACTAGGAATTCTAAGAAGCAGAGGTGAGAACAGAGTACCTTCTAGGCATATGGGACCCAGGTTGTGTGCAGGTATAGAGATGGTGTTAAGTTTGTGTAGCAGCACAAAGACCTGTCTGACTGGGCTGTGGAGTGTGTGTCAAGGGGAGTAATCAATAATAGGGATAGAAAGATAGGTTAGAAAGGATGCTTGAGATGGCTAGTGCCTTTTTGTTACAGATGAAGAAGCTGAGGTCTGATGAGGTTAAGTGACTGTTGAGGTTATACAAGCAGTAGCAGAGGCAGGATTTGGACCCAGGTTCTCTGATTTCTCTTTCTGCTCTGCCATGAGATATCATATAATAGTGTCATCTGTCTGATGGGAGATTCGAGTAAATCTCAAGTGGAAGGAAGACAGACAACCTATTACTGGGTGAATTTAAAGAATAGTTAGACTTGGGGGTCCATTGACATCCTTTAGGGGTCTGAGTTAGGGTCGTCCTCTAAGAGGAAGGTAAACAGAGGTTTTCCTTGGGCCTGTTGTTGTGATTGTCCCTTCAAAGCCAACAAAACACTTGACCTGGTTTCCAGGCTCCTGGGTTGTGCTCCAGTGTTACCTTCTACACCAGCCATGGTTCATTTTCTGTGCACGTACAGGGGCATGAGGGCTTTGCCACCTACTTCCTCTGAGACTTAGGGTCAATTCACTAATCATCTTTGGGCCTTAGTTCCTCAACTGTAAAATCAAGGGGTTGCACTGGATGACCTGTAAATTTCCATCTAGCTCTGTAATTATGAACCTGTGATATGGGGAGAGGAGCATGGAGGGCCATGTGGAATCTAGGTGGGGGAGGAGCCCTGTATATTGCCTTGTTTCTAAGTAAAGTTGGTTATGGGGCAATGTGACCTGGAAGAAATGGAGGAGATTTTTTTTTCTTGAGAGAAGGGGATGAAATAGGGAAATGAAGGGAAATTGTGATATCTCATCTCATGGTGACAGAAAATAGATTACTCTTGCCCTAGAGGGTCCAAGGATCATAGGGTTTAGAACAAAACAGGAAGTTAGGTCTAGTCTTATCCCTAGGTATCATGGTGGAGAGAACAATGAGCCTTGAGTCTAGAAGACTGAGTTCCAGTATAACCTCAGCTGCTTACTAGTTGTGTGACTGGGCAAGTCACTGTTTCCCTCAGTTTCCTCATCTATAAAATAGGCATAATAATAGCACCTACCTTTTAGAGTTTCTGTGAGGATAAAATGGAAATAATAATAATTAATAATGATAAATAACAGTAAAGTGCCTGGCACATGGTAAGTCTACATAAATATGAACTATTATAATCACACAGATGAAACAACTGAGTCCCAATGAAATGACTTGTTCACAGACACAGAGTAATTAACAAACCCTTATTTGGACCCTTTAAAAAAAACCAAGGAGTGGGTAGGTGGCATAGTAAATAGAGCACCAGCCCTGGAGTCAGGAGGACCTGAGTTCAAATCTGGCCTCAGACACTTAACACAAAAACTAGCTGTGTGACCTTGGGCAAGTCACTTAACCCCAATTGCCTTCCAAAAAGCAAAAAACAAACAAACAAACAAACAAAACCCAAACGTTAAATCCAGTGTGCTTTCCTCTGTGTACCAGATGGCTAAGAGTATTTCCTGGCAAGTGAATGGGGCACACAGACAAGCCAATTTAGGGTAGGTTTGTGCTTTGGGATGCAGGCCAGGCTTGCTTGACCTTGGCTGTAGGAGGAAAGCTGGGGATTCCCACATCTCCTGGGGGAAATGAATGGAGAAGGAGAAGATGCCACTACTCTGAATGGAGACCCTTATTTTGATTTTCCAGTTTTCCTTTAACCTGTTTTCTAACTGAGCTTTAATTTTCACCAATTACACATTGCCATCAGCATCAAAGCATCTGATATGGATGATCAAAGACGCCACCAGCAACAGCTGTCTGTCTCTCGGAAAACATCCATAAAACAGTCCCTGGCATGGAACAGATCACCTCAGTCCTCTGTAGACAGGTCTTTTTCTTGTGATTTTCCAACTGTGGAGTTTAATGGAGAGATTCTTCATTTTCTTCTTTCTATTCTTGTTTCAGCTTGTTCTCATGAGAACATTCACTGAGTGCCCTTGTAGTCACAGCACTATAGAATGCAGAGAAGACCCAGAAGTACCCTCACAGAACTTATTTCCCTTTTGATCAACACAGACTAAGCTTACAAATGAAAGGCAGCATGTCTTGGTGGAGAGAGTGCCAGAACTGGAGGCAGGAAGACCTGAGTTCATTTTATGTCTGATATTTACCAGCTTTGTGATAATGGACAAGTTATTGAAATTCTCTGACTCTCAGGCAACTCTCTAAGTCAAGAGATCTTAACCTAGGGTCTGGTGACCCCTTAGACAGATTTTGGGAGGTCCATTGGCTGGGATGAGAAAATATTTATTTCTATATTGAGATTAAATTATTGAAATTGAAATTAACTCAAAATATATTGGTTTCCTTTGTAATCTTTCTTATTTTTTATGCATTTAAAAACATTATTCTAAGAAGGGGTCCTTGGTTGTCCATGGCATGAAAAAGGTTAAGAGCTCTGCTTTAATTTATAGAAGGGTTTATTGGGATCCTCTGATGCTGACCTACATTAGCAATCATTAAAATGATTTGATACTGGTAAAAAAATTAGAGAGATTTTTCAGTGGAACAGATTAAGTACACAAACACAGAAGCCAATAAGCAGAATGGTCTGGTTTTTGATAAATCCAAAGTCCCCATTTACTGGTGTAAGGACTCCCTATTTGATGGAACCTGTTAGAAAAAACTGGAATGCAATCTGAGAGAAATTAGACAAACTTCTCACATCATTGATCAAGATACATAACTTAGACATCATAACCAAATTAGAGTGTCAAGGAAGAAATTACCTTTCCAGTCTATGGCTGGGGGAAGAGTTCATGAAGTAGGAAGGATCCCAGATGACATAAAATGGACAGTTTTGATTATATAAAATTTAAAAGTTTGGACACAAACACAATCAATGCAGTTAAAGTTAATAGGGAAAGGTCATTGAGGAAACAAATCTTTGCATAAAGGTCTCATATCCTGACAAAGGTTTCATATCCAAGATATATATGCTTTTTGGAGGGGCAATTGGGGTTAAGTGACTTGCCCAAGGTCACACATCTAGTAAGTGTTAAGTGTCTGATGTTGGATTTGAACTCAGGTCCTCCTGACTCCAGGGCCAGTGCTCTATTCACTGTACCACCTAGCCACCCCCATATCCAAGATACATATAGAAATGATTCAATTAAAATTTTAAAATTCATTTTAAACATATACAAAATGAGAAAAGAAAAAAACATTTCCATGTACACAGCAAAACATGAGAGGATTCAACATAAAACAATAAATTTCCATTTCAAGAAAACCTATGTAATAAATATTATACATTGTTTTCAAAGCTACCCAGCTCTTCTGTGCTTCCTTCTAGGTTTTCTTTTCTCTGCTATACACTTTTTATTTTATTTTATTTTCTCCCCTCTCTTGCCCTATAGAAGGCTATAATCAAATGCTAATATATAGACATATACCTACATATCTATAAACATACATACATATATACATATATGTAAGACCATACTATGCACTGATTCAAAGACTGGGCAATTGAGGTTAAGTGACTTGCCCAAGGTCACATGGCTAGGAAGTGTTAAGTGTTAAGTTAACACTAGGAAGTGTTAAGGCCAGATTTGAATTCAGGTCCACCTGACTCCAGGGCCTGTGTTCTATTCACTGCACCACCTAGCTGCCCCAGGAACAAGCCATTTTCTAAGGAAGAAATCCAAGTTATCAACAAACATGAAAAAATGCTTTAAATCACTAAAATTAGAGAAATGCAAATTAAAATAACCCTTTGGTTCCCCTCACACCTATCAGATTGGCAAAGATGACAAAAGAAAAAATGACAAATATTGGAGAGACTGTAGGAAAACAGGCACACACTAATGTGCAGTGGACATACTAATGTCTAATATTTGTCACACACTAATGTGCAGTGGAATTAGTCCAGACATTCTGGAAAGAAATTTTCAACTATGTCCCCAAAGTCACTAAACTGTGCATACCCTTTGGCTCAGTGATACTACTATTTGACATATATCCCAAAGATATCAAAGAAAGAATAAAAGGATCCATATATACAAAAATATTTGTAGCATTTCTTTTATAGTAGTAAAGAACTGGAAACTATGGGATGTCCACATATTCAGGAAACCAATTATGATATATGAGTGTAAAGGAATAGTATTGCACCATAAGAAATAATGAAACGGACAGGTTCAGAGGAAATTAGGAAGACTACTCTGAACTAATTCAGAGTGAAGAAGCCAGAATCAGATTAACAATTTATACAATGACAACATCATAAAAAGAAAAGCAGCTTTGAAAGACTTTAGAACTCTGATCAATGTTAGAACAGATTATGATTCCAAATGACTGAAGATAAAGCATTATTACCCATCTCCTAAAAGGGAGGCAGGGACTCAAAAATGCAGAATGAAACACATATATTTGTACATGGCCAATGAAAGGATCTGCTTTGCTTGACTATGCATATTTAATATGAGAGTTTTATTTGTTTTTTTCTCATTTGTTCAGTTAGGGTGGTGGGAGGGGGGAAGGGAATGGGAAGAAAAGAAAAAAAGTCTGTTAACTTAAAAAATAATAAAATTAAAAGAAAAAAGAAGTCTCACTTTAAACAATTATGACATGAAAACCTGGATCCAGAAAATAAATGCATTAGGGAACTTGCTTTATAAAGAAATTGTTGCTTTCCAAAAAGATTCCCCCATAGGATTATTGAAAAAGTTCTCCTAAGTGTCTTTAAAATATAATTTCATTTAGTTACAATTTTTCAGGAATGTAAACTCCTTGAAAACAGGGACTGTTTCCTCTTGTATCTCCACAACCTAGCATATAGAAAGCATTTAATAAATACTTGATGACTACAGTTTAGAATTTCCTTCCCTAAGTTGTCTCCACTCACATAAGGTTTAGTATTTAAGATGAAAGAGTAGCCTCTGGCACATGAGGATTAAGTGACTTGAGGGGGATGGAGTGGAACTGTAAGTATCACAGCTGGGATTTGAATACAGGTATTCTTGACTCTAGGCCCAGTAGTCCACCCAGGACATCAGGTTTCTTTAGTAGGGTCTTTAAAAAAAATTAAAATAGGGGGCAGCTAGGCTGTGCAGTGAAGAGAGCACTGGCCCCGGAATCAAGGACCTGAGTTCAAATTTGACCTCAGATGCTTAATACTTACTAGGTGTGCTACCTTGGGCAAGTCACAACCCCAATTGTCCTGCCTTCCTCCCTCCAAAAAAAGACCAAAAAAATTAAAATATTTTTATTTTCAGTTTCAAATTCTCTCCTTCCCTCCCCCTCTTCTCCACCCATAGAGAAGGCAAGAGATATGTTACCCGTTATACATATGAAGTGGTGTAAAACATTTCCACATTTGCTTAGCAGGGTCTGAACAGAACATATCTCTTGCCCAAAGTGGAGAGGCATAGAAACTGGACCTGAGCTATCTTAGAAAGCTACCTGGGACATTGAGAGCTTCAGTAATTTGCTTAGGGCCACACACAGTATGTGTCAGAGCTAGGATTTGAACTTGGGTCTTCCAGGTTCCAGGGCCAGCACTTTATCCAACGTGCCATGCCGTGAAGCACTATCTATTTACCAGGCACTTGGATTGTTCCCCAGACAGTTACCCTCCTCACCTAGGGAAAATGGCCAAATCTCACTTTCAACAGATTTTTTCCATCTCACTGTTCTAAGGAGCTATTATGGCCCTCTTCTGTCATTCCTGCAGGCTCAACTTGGATCTGCCTACTCTCTATGTGTTAACACCCTTGGCTGAGATTGAGCGAGGCTTGTAAATATTTTGGGGTAACATCTACCAGGAAAGGAGTTGCAGTTTGGTGTAGTAGAGTGTATTGGACTTGGAGTCAGGAGACCTGGGTCTGATACTTGGTAGGTGTGATCTTGGGTCTTGGTTTCCTTGTGTGTAAAGTGGGAACGGTAATACCTATACTACCTACTTCACAGGTATATTGTGAGGAAAGAACTCTGTAAGTCTGACCGTGCTGCATTCCTCACTGGTGGCAACTGACTATCAGAGTCTAAGAAAAATATTCCCTCTTGACTGACTTGCTAAGGGACTTTGAACAAATCTCTTCACCTGTCTCAGCTGAATTTTCCTCATTTCTCATTTCTAAAATAAAGTATAATAGCATAGCAGAAAGAGAGTTGGGTTTGGAGTCAGGTGACCTGAAATTGAAGTCCCAATTCTGACACTTAAGTCTTATGTGACCTTGGACATGTCTCCCTTGGATTTAACCTCTCTGTGCCTCAGTTTCTCTGTCTGTAAAATGATAGTGTCAGACTAAAGGACCTTTCAGGTCCATCCTAGCTGTGTGTCTATGATCCTATGTTCCTATAGCATAATCCCAGGAGTTTTCTTTCTCTGTATTATCTCCCAGTGATCTCATGAGCTCTTATGGATTTAACTATCATCACCAATGTATATGACTACTGTGTATATGACTCCTAATCTACATAGCTTGTGTGTGTGTGTGTGTGTGTGTGTGTGTGTGTGTGTGTGTGTGTGT
>NW_027186296.1:64567106-64585736 GCF_028583685.1 Petaurus breviceps papuanus | reverse complement strand
TGTGTGTGTGTGTGTGTGTGTGTGTGTGTGTGTGTGTGTGTGTGTGTAAGGGTTGAGGGGCACCAAATTGAATGAGATTTTGGAGACAGAATCTCTGGCTGGCAGTGTCTGAATCATAGAATATTAGGGACTGGAAGGGAACATAGAGATCCTCTAATTCAGGAGCTCTTGACTATTTTGTGTCACTGACCTTTTTAAAAATATGATTAAACCTCAAAAAAAAAAGAAAAAGAAAAAAAAGAAATTTAGATGATAAGTTTATTATATATTCAAAAGGAATGGCAAATTGCACATAATATATTTGCAGTTTCATGTGCAATCATCTTTTTATTATACTGTGTTATGGAAATACTGTTTTATTACATAAGTTAAAAATAAAATAAATGAAAAAATTAAAGCCGATGGCAGCTAGATGGTGTAGTGGATAGAGCATTGGGTCTAGAGTTGGGAAGACCTGAATTAAAATCTAGCCTCAGACTGGGAGACCCTGGGCAAGTCACTTAACTTTTGTGTACTTCTCTTTCTTTAACATCCACTATCTCTTGGGTTGTTGTGAGCATCAAATGAGATAATATTTGTAAAACACTTAGCACAGTGCCTGGCAATTGGTGCTTAATTCATGCTTGTTCTCCCTCCCAACCCTTCTGACAATAATCGTTTTTAAATAATTGAAGGAATTATTAAATCTTAGTTAGGGGCTTAATGAAAATAAAGCTATTTTTTCCCATTCAAATTCATAGGCTACCTGAAATATGTCCATGGATCTAAGGACTCCAGGTTAAAAACCCCTGCTCTAACCCATTCTCTCATTTTTAGGTAGGAAAATCCTCTGAGGCCAAGAGAGATGCTGATGCTACATTCCCAAGGTCACCTGAAGGGCTCAAAGTAGAGCTGGGATCAGAATCCTCCTGTCCAAAGCCAGGACTGGGGCTGGGCAAAATGGACAACTCTCCAGGCACAAGACATAGGGTGTGTGTGTGTGGGGGTGGAGTGTGTACAATGATGGACATTTAAAAATATCACTTTTTATAGTGCCCATATTTCTTACACCTTGAATATACTATTCCTCTCAGGGGCACACAGGCATTTATTTTATGGTGAGTTATGTTGAATATATTAGTGAAGGCTCAAAGTCACTGATAAACAGTAAAACACAAGGGAGTTCCAGTTTCAAACCTTGCCTGGGCTGGGGCTCTGTGATTGACTCCCAGTCTGGCTCTTACCACAGCTAATCAAGCATGCTTCAGAGGTGAAGTTCTGTCTTTCGTCTTATCACTTTCTCCCTGTCCTTTCCCCTCTTCCATCTCATAGAATTACAGGGTTTAGAAACTTGAAGAGGTTGAGAGAGCATCTCTTCCAACCTCGTTATTTTACAGAGTCAACTCAATTCAGTTAACATTTATGAAGAGCCTACTATGTGCCAGGCTAGAAACTACAGATACAAAAACATAACAATAGTAACCAAGAGTTCTTGCCCTCAAGGGGCTTACATTCTAATCTTCCATAATAGTAACTGACATTTTTATCATCAAACAATTTGCAAAGGACTTTTATATACATTATCAGTGTCAAAGGGACGAGAACCACAGTTTTCTAAGGTGGGTACTGCAGGTGTCATTTTCCCAATTTTATAGGAAACAAAAGTCTCAGATAAGCTTTCTTGCCTATAGTCACACACTGAAGAGCCCGAGGGAGGATTTGAATGTAATGTTTTCCTGGTTCCAAGTTCATCCCTCTATCCTTTTCATCGTCCTGCTTCACAGATAAGGAACCTGAGGCTTTGTCCCCTGACTTTCTCCCCATTTTCTGTTTCTAGTTCAGGCCTTATTTCCCCTGACCTGGGATATGTGGGACATGGGCAAGGGGCTGCTAAGGGGAGATGAGGAATCTGGGCTGGGCTTCACTATGTGGTAACCAGCTTAGGCGGAACAAGGACAGACATTAAAAACCCATTTTCTCACTGGGCATAAATAATTGGCACAAAAGCTCTAAATCCATAGCTGTCAGGTGAAGTCATTTCCGAGAGAAAAAAGGATGGGGGAGAGGGAGCCTGAGGGGGAGTTAGAAAAAGAGAGAGGAAAGGAGGGAACAGGGAAGGGAGGGAGGGAGGCAGGAGGGAGAAGGGAGGAGGGAAATGTAAAACAATGAACAGAAGACAATCAGCATGGAGTTCTCCCTTACTGTACCTCGGCTTCTCTGTCCCTTGGTCCCAGTTGTTGCCTGATATCCCATTCTACTATTCTATAATTTTTTTTTTCCTGGGGAAAATGGTGGCTCCTGAGGTGGTAGAGGAAAGGAAAGACTGCTCTGGAATTATTTAATGAGCCAGAATGAATTGCATTTGAAATCATTTAAATGGGATCTGGGAGCATTTAACTGCAGCCCGGGAACTTAACAAGAGTGGGAAAAGATCTTTGTACTAATTGCTGGCAATGATATACCTACAGAGAGGGAACGTACAGCAATTAGTAAACGAGTCTGTAATTTCAGAGTCTGGTCCTTTCTTGCCTGGCCTGTTAGGAAGCCACTAGGTTCCTCTGCCTGGATGAGGGATGCTGGTGGTAGTAAGGGGGGGAGTGGTGGGCGGGGGGCATTGTTGAGGAGTGGGGTGGGGAGGGAGCTGAGGTTCCACCTGCAGGTGGCAGGCAAGGACTGAAACCAACAGTAACCAGATTGCTGCTGAATGTGACCTGAAGCTGGCAGGGGCCAGAGTGGAGGGGTGCTGGCACCTCATTCTAGCTACAGAACAGATTTTAGTGGTTCCTGGCTCTAAAGGAAGGTACTAAGAAGTAGACAGTGGGAAGAATTGCTTGGAGAACTGTTAAAAGTAGCTGGAGAAGCCTTCAGTTTGAACCATGGCTCCACACTACATACCTCTCTAAGCCCTAGTTTCTCATGTGTAAAATAGGTTAATAATGGATATGTTAACTATGTCCCAGGAGTTGTGAGGGAAGTGCTTTGCAATGTGAGTTGTTATTTTCTGTATTTTTTTTTTTTTTTACTATAAGTCTGCCACTTCTAGGAATAAGAGGTTGGAGCTGGGGAGTGAGGTGTTGGTTATCCCAATAGAAGATAACCACTTGTCCATAGGGATTATCATTGCAGTGCAGGCATAGGCTGGGAACCCTTTCTGGGCTTTGGAGGTTTTGGTGGAGGCTAGTGCTGCTGCCTGGTGCCCAGCTCAGGCGGTGTAGTGTATTTAGAAAAAGCACTGGACTGGAAGTCAGGAGATGTAAATTCTAATCTGGGCTCTGCAACTAACTTGCTATTTGCAATTAAATAAATACTTTCATGTCTCTCTGAGCCTTGGCTCTCTTATCTATATGGAAGTTGGCTTTGATGGTCAATGGAGCCCCTTCTTACCCTGGATTCCTGTTACTCTTTTATCTTACAGAGGGTACCAGTAAAAGAAAATGTGTTTGGGTACATATTGGGCCCTAATGTCAATGTGGGGGGGTTGGCAAAACAGGGCACATGGAAACTGCTGGTTCTATTGCACTGTATGCGGAATATGTAGAATGGCAGAATCAAAAACCATGGGTGATTTTAAGAGCTCACAGGGTGATAGCTGTTTATCTTATTGCAGTAAATCCTTTAGGCTAAAGTTCCTACAACCTATCCTCACCCTTTAGTTAGGAAATTCCTAACTCGTTTTTCTTTTGCTAAAATTTTCTTTTGCAGCAGAAATTTCTTCTTCTTTTACTACAGATAATTGTCCTTTGGAAGATTAAGATCATAGGTCTAGAGCTGGTTGTTGTTCAGTCTTTTCAATCATGTCTGACTCTTTGTGATCCCATCTGGGGTTTTCTTGGCAGAAATACTGGAGTGGTTTGCCATTTCCTTCTCCAACTCATTTTACAGATGAAGAACTGAGGCAAACAGGGTTAAGTGACTTGCCCAGGGTCACACAGCTAGTATGTTTCTGAGGCCAGATTTCAGACTCAGAGAGATGAGTCTTCCTGACTTCAGGCTTGGCATTCTATCCACTGCACCACCTAGCTTTGAGCTCTATCTATCCTCTCATTTTATAGATGAGGAAACAGAGGGTCAGAGAGAGTACACAAGTACACAGAGGTAAGTAGGAGTAATAAGTAGGAGAGGCAGTACTTTAACCCAGCTTTCCTTACTCCAAATCCAATGCCCTTTCTGTTGTCCATCCTACCTCTTCTTTAGACCCCATCCGACTTTCCCATAGCGTCCATATTTCCAGGACTGTGCTATGGAAAGGAATCAGAGGTGCTGTTTTATAGTTTTTGTCTTAGACCCTGCATTTTCTGAAGCATAGTCACTTGTCTCTCCTTAGTGATATTTGGATTTTGAATTTTTTGAATGAAGTTGATGTTACCACCCTGTTCAAAGTAGCACCATAATTTCTAAAAATAAATTATATTGAAGATTTCTACAGTAGGATTACTGTCTATATATCTATATCTACATGCTGCTAGAGGAAGCAGCTGGTAAACAGTGGATAGAGTACTGAGCCTGAAATCATGAAGACCTGAGTCCAAACTGGGCTGTAGACACTTGACTAGCTGTGCGACCCTGGGCAAGTCAACCTTTGATAGCCTCAGTTTCCTCAATTATAAAACAGGGCTAATAATAGCACCTTCCTCAAAGGGTTGTTGTGAGGACCAAATGAGATAATATTTGTAGAAGAGCTTAGTACAGTGCCTGAATAGGTACTATATAAATACTTATTCCCTCTTCCCCTCCTTCCTCACTCCTCATATTTCAACTCAATAAATATTTGTTAAACTGCTACTGTATGTAAAGTAATATGCTGGATACCACATGAGGTACAAAGTTTAAGGAGTATTTAGGAAACATTTGTTAAGCTGGTTACTAGGTGCTAGGCACTGTGAAAACAAATGGAATCAAAAAGAAAGACTCTCTCCTGCCTTCAAGTAGCTTCCATTCTAATGGAGGAAGACAACACATAAAAGGAAGCTGGAATGGGGTGGGGTATGGAACAGAAGATGAATGTATCTGGAGTGGGAATATGGTAGACAAGTCTGGAGTACAACCTGGCGAGAAATGAAGACATGGCTGGCCTGGGAGCCTTCCTTAAATGGAGGTTCTGGAGGAACCATCCAATCAAATGGAAAAGCCATAGGGGAAGAGAGCACATCCAAGGTGTGTATGCCGGGGAAGAGTGATCTTCCAGATTGAAGAGGTTTCTAGGGTATGGTGAGACATCTAGAGTGCAGCCTGGTGAGAAATAAATAAGATAGCTCCTGCCCTCATGGGGCATGCAGTCTAGGTGGGGGTGAGGGATGGGGATGAGGCAAAAACACAGATAACTGTAATTCACAGTATCCAAATATAGGAAGGATCTGCGATTTTGTTAGTGGGAGATCTCCACCACCATTGCAGATTGCAGATCTTAGGGAGATACTTAAGGTATTTAGGAATTAAATGACTTCTAGGGTACCTTCCAACTCCCCGATAATATCAGAGGCAAAATCTGGACCAAGCTGAGTGCTTCATTCATCACCCTATGTTATCTCTACAATGTATAATATTGCATGATAAATATGCTAGAGAATTACAATAATTGCTAACATTGATATAGTGTTTTAATGTTTACAAAGCACTTTACATATATTATCGCATTTGACCCTGAGATAAGTACTATCATTCATCTGCTTTTTTTTTTTGTTTGTAATTGGGTCTCCTTATACCTGACCCCACTACTGATCAACATGGGGGCTTTCACCTGCTTTGTTTCTTACCTGGGCTGGTTTGCCCCTTCTTAGGCAGCTTGGTGGCTCCCTCCAGAGAGGGGAGGGAGGAAGGCTCATCATGTTGGTATCAGACTTAGTATAGACATCTGATCCTCTTTAACCCTACTGTTGCTCAGAACTCCTGAAATCAAGCAATTTACCAGCCTCAGCCTCCTTTGACAGCAGGGGATTACAGATGTGACCCTGGGCTAGTCACTTAACCCTTAGTTCCTCATCTATAAAATGAGCTGGAGAAGGAAATGGCAAATCAAGTATCTCTGCCAAGAAAACCCCAAATGGGGTCATGAAGAGTCAGATGTGACTGAAAAACAACAGATGTGCACCTGTACACACTGATCTCATTCACATTTTACAGGTGAGTAAACTGAGACTGAAAAAAAAAAGGTTAAAGGACTTTCCCAGAGTCACATAGCTAATAAACATCTGAGGCAAGACTTGAACTCAGGTCCTTCTGACTTTAAACTCAGCACTCTAGCCACTATGCCATCTTCCTGCTTAGTATAGTGCCTTGATGATAGACACTAAATAAATGATTTGCCCAGGCTCACACACCTAGTAAGTGTCTGAAGCAAGATTTGAGCTCAGCCCTTTTGACTCTAATTCTAGCTAACCCTAACTAGCTGCCTCTACCAAAGAAACTACGCTCAGTGAAGTCCAAAGGTAGAAAGTTGGTACTAACAGGAAGGATGGGGGAAAGGTTTCTGGAGGAGGTCACATTTGTATTGGATTTTAAAAGTGGAGTAGGGATTTAATAAGTATAGAGGGAGAGGAAGTGCATTTCAGGAACTGGGAACAGCATGAGCAAAGGCAAAGAGGCTGGAAAGTATGTTTGTGGATTAGGAAGAGTCTGGATAATGTATGTGGGGAGAGGAATTGGCATAAGACTGGAAAGTTGGGGGCTATAGAAGATTTTGAATGAAAATCAGAGGAATTTAGCTGGTATTTCGTAGGTAGCAGGGAGCCTTGTTTGTGCGAAGGATTTTGCTATCCATGACTAAGTTACAGAGCTTGCTGCTTCCCTTTGGTCTTATCCTACCCTGCACTGCTATGATTCTTCACCACTCCTTCAGAGTTATGTGACTGCTGGCCAAGACACTTGGGATATTTAAATGAGAGTAGAGGAATTCACTCGGAAAAAAAGGTAGCAGTTTTTGTAATTATTAGTAAGCACTTTGGTAGTACTTTATATCTGCAAAGGGTTTTGCAATTAATTTTATTAGTCATTTTCATCCACTTCCAAGATTGGTTATCCCTCCTGTTCTTTTTACGGTCAAGGACAAGGTCTCTTATCCTTTTAGAGCGGCCTAGGTTTTGAAGATTCTATTGGCTGGTTTTGCAAGAGGAACTGAAGATCCAGAAAGAGAAGTTGACTTGCTGAGAGTCGCACAGCACCTTTGATGGAGGAGATGGTGAATACTGGAGTTGACACACTCTGTGTCACCTCCTGACTTTCTGTAGATGACCTTAAGAGGTGTATTCTGCCAATGGAAGCTTTCATTGGTGATACGATGAGTCTCCCCTGTGGTTTTCTAGTGGGGATTTTCTTTGGTAGCCTCTGTAAAGCAGACTGGGTAATTCCCAGGATACCAGGTGTCTAGGCAGTGTTTCCAGGGCTAAGAAGCCTTTATATGCCTCCTCTACCTCCTAAGTCCAACTCCAAGACATTTATTAAGCAAATGCTTATTGAGGACCAGGTAATATGTCATGTTTTTAGACTGCAAAGGCAAAAAACAGTTTTATGTGCAAGAAATGTCGGTTACCCCATAGGTTATGGAGTATGGTACTGATGGACCTCGTGTGAGTCCCAGCTCTTGGGTGAAAGTATTTTATCCTTCCAAAATTTCTTTTATAGTTGTAATGGAAGATGGAGGGTCTGATATAGTAAATATAGTAGAAAGAATTCTAATTTTAGAGGCACAGACTATGGGTTCAAATCCTGGCCTTGTTACTTACTAGATGTATAACCACAGGCAAGTCCTAGATCTGAAGTCAGAAGACATGAGTTCAAATCTAGCCTCTATTACTCACTAGCTGTGTAACTCTGGTCCAATCACTTAGCCTCTGTCTCAATTTTCCCAACTGTAAAACAGGGATAATGATAGCACTTATCTCCCAGGGTTGTTGTGAGGATCAAAGAAGAAGGTATTTGTAAAGATGCTTTCCCAACCTTAAAGTACCACCTAAATACAATGATGATGATGATGGAACTTAACTTTTCTTAACCCCAGTTTCTTCACCTGTAAAATAAGGCTAATAGTATCCATAGTGCTTACCTTGCAGAACTGTTGAGAGGTGGAAATGAAATGAAAGTTGGACAATCTGTAAATAGAAGAGCTAACTACATGCCAATTATAAGGGGCAACTTTGGGTAAGTCACTTTTATTCCATGGGCTTGGGTTTCTTCACCTATAAAATCATAAGTGTTGGAATAAAAGGAAAATCCTAAGACTATGAATATTTCGGTATCTCTTCAGTGACCTTGGGTAAGTCACCCATTTCTCTGTGGGCCTCCTTTTTATTATCTGTAAAATAAAGGGACTGAATTCAATGATTTCTAAGGCCCCTTCTAACTCTATGATCCTGTTATAAAACTGGAGGAGTGACAAATAGGTGCCAAAGGAAAAGATCTGTCAGGATTTCCATAATAGTTCAGCTATTTAGCCTGCCTTCTCTAATTCTCTGTCTCCCAGAATGTGTTCTTTCTGTAATTCAAACCTCTGCTGTCCCTAATAATATGTAAATGGCTCTTTTTTCTCTCCTTAAGAGGACTGGCATTTGTTTCTCAGGTTTTGATGGAAACAAACTGGGGGAGCCTTCCCTAGACAAATTCCAAAATAGACATGTCTGAGAAATGTGACTTTCATTCCTAGGACTTGCCCATTTGGCCTCAGCTATTACAGGTGACCTTATTAAAGACTTTCACTATTTGTGATAGACCTCTTCCTTCCCTCCCCCTCATCCCTGACTTTCCCATATCCCCTCACTCTCCCTCTCCCCATTCCCACCCATCCCACCCTTTTCTGTTCCCTTTTGTGTCTCAATCAGCTTTCATCTCCAAGAATCCTATTCAGCAGCAAATCCCTGAACTCTCTAATTGAGATCAGAGATAAATATAGTGGGGGAAGGGAGGAGGAGGAGAGAGAGGAGGCCTAGTTTTAATTTGCAGCATTTCCCATTAATAACAGCTTCTAATTAAAAAATCTCCATCTTCTAGCCTCCCAAGTCCAAGGGAAAAATCTCCCTAGTTCTGGCTGGCTAGAAACTTAACTTGGGTGAATCGGGAGCAGGGATTTTTGGAGCAGCCGAGCCTACTCTGTCAGAAGCCATAATTAAACAGGAAAAAAATGAATATAGTCAGACCTCATAGGGATTCCTCTTCCATGAAACCCCTGAATATGCCCTTGTATTCATGTGAAAACATACTTATCTTAGCACAGGGGTACCTGAAAAATGGCTCATTCCTTCATTGATATCCATGTATGCCTTTGAATATCAATAAACATCTATTAAATGCCTATTATGTGTCAGGCACTATGCTAAGCACTGGGGATGCAAAAAGAGACAAAAGACTGTCCTTATCCCTAAGTACCTTACAATGAAATCAGTGAGACAACATGCCAACAAATATATCCAGGAAATCTATGTAGAAAACGAAAGGGTAGCCAGGCATATGGGTGCCATGACTACAGTAGGGTGACCAGGGCTTTGCCCCAACTATTGAAATTAAGAAGGTACTGATAGCCCTTACACCGATAGAAACAACTGAGTGTAATACCTAGTAAGCAAGAGTAATTAGTTAAAACAGGAAGCTACAGATATTTTTTTGGAGGGCAATTGGGGTTAAGTGACTTGCCCAAGGTCATACTGCTAGTAAGTGTTAAGTGTCTGAGGCCAGATTTTAACTCAGGTCCTCTTGACTCCAGGGCCAGTGCTCTATTCACTGTGCCACCTAGCCACCCCAGAAGCTATAGATATCTTGATAGCTCCCTTTCCCCACTTCACCTCACACCAATGGCAACTCTACAGTTGAGTTCCTTCCTGGCTAGACCCCTGTCTTGCTCCCTCTATATCCCTCCCCAGCTACCTTAAGGTGTCCCAGGATCTCTGTCTCTTCAACACAAGATGTTATCCTGAATTCTCCCACTCCACCAACTGAATTTGTCCATAAAAGTTTATTTTGAGGCAGATTTCATGCTGCTTGTCCTGGGTACATGTTGTGGTTCTTTTTCTTTTTTTTTTTTAAAAGCAATGGGGGTTAAGTAACTTGCTCAAGGTTTCACGACCAGTTATTTCTAGGTGTGGGGCTAAGTATCTGAGCCCAGATTCAATCCCAGGTCATCCTGACTCTGGGGCTGGTGCTCTTACTCACTGTGCCTCCTGGCCGCCCCTTATGTTGTGGTACTTACTCCAGGTGCCAGAGTTGTTAGTTACATCTCTGAGTGTGAGTCCTGTGGTTCCTGGAGGTACAAGGTGGTGGCCATGTCCTGATGATAAGTATGGTGAGGAGCTTGAGGCCTGAGCATCCCAGCTTCCAACATAGTACTTTCATCTAAATAGAAGATGTCTTCCAGAAGTGGGCCTGGCTTGATCTCCATTACTGTTTGTTTTTTTTTTAACATCCTTTCTTTCCCTAGGACGATTCCTAATCTGGGTACTGTGAAATAATTTTTAAAATATTTAGATGACTATATTTCCATGTAACTAGTTTCTTTATAATCTTATATATTTTACTTTTTACATTCTAAAACATTATTCTGAGAAAGGATCTATTGTTTTCACCACACTTCCAGAGGTCTACAACATGCAAAAAAGAAAAGAACCCTTGCCCTAGGGTTTCCATTATTCTGATTAAAGATGGCAAAATGAATAGAGGGAAGGAGATGTGAGTGGGAAGGGTATGGCTGCATGTGTTAGGTATTGAGACACATAGATATCTAGGTTTATTTTCCTACAGAAAACCTCCTGGAATCACCTCAAATTGAATGCTAAATCATTCTGCAAGATTTCTCTTTATCTTGAAGGTGAGGGAGAGGATTAACTTAGAGGTAGACCCATTTGGAAAGTGGACTTTGTGGGTCAATAGGTGGATAGCCAAGAAGACCTCACTGGATAGAACCTCAGGGATACAGCAGCATGCTGGGCCTGGTAGTGGTGGTGGAAAGAGAAAAACTACTGAGAGCAGACATAACTCTTTAGAATAGAAGCATTAGCACCCTGGTAGTTCAAAGAGAACTACCAGCCTCAACAGTCTTCGTGGCCACCAGTATACTGCAGCATAACTGATGTTCATAATGATACCCTTAGGTCATCAGAAAGAGCTTAAATTATGTTTAGTATATTTTCTTTCTGTAGGAAAATATAAAATAAATTTTAGAAAAAATTACCTGGTGCTATGCAATGTACCAGGGATAAAAAGTCAGAAATGAAAGTCTTTTTTTTTTTTTTTGGAAATAGTATTTTATTTCTTCCAATTACACATAAAGATAGTTTTCAACATTCATTTTTAATAATATTTTGAGTGACACATTTTAGTCCCTCCCTTTTTCCTCTCCCCCTACCAAGACAGCAAGTAATCTGATATAGGATATACATGTGCAATCATGTTACATATATTTCCACAATAGTCATGTTGTGAAAGAAGAATCAGAACAGAATAGAAAAACCACAAGAAAGAAAAAACAAAAAAAAAGTGAAAATAGTATGCTTGACTCTATATGCTTGACATCTTTCTTTGGATGTGGATAGCATTTTTCATCATGAATCTTTTGGAATTGTCTTGGATCATTGTATTGCTGAGGTGAACTAAGTCTATCATAGTTGACGATCACAGAATGTTAACAGCCTCTGTTCTTGTGGAGTTTATAGTCTATCAGGAAATACAACATGTGCATATGTAATATATTTTATTTGTGTACATACATGTCTTATCTTTCCTACTATAATGAAAGTTCTTTGAAAGCTAGTTCCTTATGTAATTCATCTTTGTAAACCTCAAAGTGTCTAGTACATGACGTCGCTCATATAGTAGATACTAAATAAAAATTTGTTAATGAAGGAAGGAATTTTCATTTGCTTTATACCTGGACTGATCCCAGTGCTTAGGGTTAAGTGGCACTAGGTAGATTCAGGGGAGGTGGGAAAATAAGCCATGCTGGTCATGTCTTTTTTTTTTCTAATGTGTTTTTAGAGTATAGAAATATCTGAGGGTACCCTAGCCATCAATAGAAGGAAGAAATGTTTTCATAGCAAAGACAGTGAGATTTGTTTTGGCATCCAAAAGCTCTATTGTGTGATAGGAGAACAAAGTTACAAGTTGGAAGTTCTCACCAATAATTAGGGTTGTCTTTCAAACACCATAGCACCTTCTACCTGGTTATGCAAATGAACCCAAACAAATTCTAAATATAAATGATGAAAACTAGGAACCATGGCGTCAAAGTCTTTTCAAAGTGGGATGCCAAATTGGTGATCTCTGTTCTTCTGACCTGTAGAGCGGGTGTGACTGCACTGGTTCTCTTGAGTAGGGAACAAGGAATGCTTGTGTCAGCTTTCATAAGCTGTTAGCAAGATTGTTACAGAAGCAGTCAGCACCTTGGCTGGGGATAGCAACTCCTGTGGCCAGAAGCAGGGATTGCTGCTATTGCAGGAGCCTATGAAGGCATTAGCTAGATACTCAAAGAAGAGAAAAGGCTATTAGAAATGCCAGTAAATTTAACTAGGTCAGTCCAACCAGCACAGGCAGAAGAGGCAGCCTACTGAGGTTGAAAGAGCACTGGACATAGGATCAGGAGGTTTGGTTCTGAACTCTGCCTTGGTTATTCTTTGTGTGACCTTAGGCAAGTCACTTAATTTCTCTAGGGCTCAGTTTCTACCACTGGAAAATGAGGGGATTGGACTAGATGATCTCCAAGGCCCTTTCCAATTAAAACATCCTGTGATTCTGTGATGACTAAATTTGCTTTTAGCTCTAGAATTCTATGAGGCTATCATTCTGTGATTGCATGCTGACTCCATGTGTAGATTGTTGGGAATGGTATGGCAGCTGCCAGCTGTCTCAGAGATAGGGAGAGATATGCAGCAGGAGTGACTAGCTAGTAGGCCACTGAAAATCAGCTTTGTACATTGCAGTACCTCAGGACACAGACAGTGAGCATTTATTATCATCGTACTGTAACTCACTTTACATTTGTATGGTGCTTTGTAACCTACAAATCATCTTCCCATACATTATCTCTTTGGAGTTCTCTGAGATAGACAGGACTGTGAAGCTTTCCTTTCAGTTATAGATTAGATGAGATGAATGCTGAAGTCCATCCAGTTCTTAAATTCTGTGATTTTGTAACTCCTGTTTTACAGAAGAGGAAACAGAGGTCAAAGCAACTTGCCTGAATTCACACAATGAAAACAATTGGTGGAACTGGAACCATTACCTAGGTCTTCTAACTCTCCATCTAGGACTCTTTCTATAATAATTATGTCACTCTTCTAATTGTAGTGTATTGTTCTGTAAATAGATACAAATACCAATTATAGAAATTTCCAGTTGAAAAGATTACAGACAACAAAGAGTTAACTATATTTTCTGATGTTTGCTCTCCCATCCATTTAGGCTTTTCCTTCTCCTGGGGAATTATGCAGACACCTAGGATCTATGTTGAACCTATCATTGCCACAACTGATGGGAAATAGATTTGCTCCATCATTAAGATGGGTTTTTAGATGATGAGAGACTTTCAAAAGAAGGAGAGCCTGGTGATTGGGTGTGGGGGAGAGGATTATGCATCTTTATGAGATGCCTAGAAAAATAATAGCTTATATTTATATGCATTTTACAGTTTAGGAACTACTTTGCCCGTAACAATTCCATGAAATTGGTAGTACAATTATTATTGTTGTTGTTCCCATTGTATAGATGAGGAAACTGAGAGCTGGGTTAAATGACCTGCTCAAGGTCACATAGCCAGTAAGGACCAGAGCCAGGACATGAACCCAGGTCTCCTGAGTCTAAGGACTAAATCCAATTTTATATCTTTCCACTATACTACTTTAGAAAGAAGTCCCTAGGAGAGGAATGATAAAAAGAAAAGGAGATAAAAATTTCAGCCTGAAAATAGGGTAGAGATGAGAAGGCAAGACCCAGAAGGAAAAATGATGGAACCTAGAGGAAACAGGGGACCTAGGGCTATAAAAGTTTTTAGGGTTGTCCTTAGGTCTCTCTCAGCTCCAAAGATCTTTGTGTAAATGAGTTGTGGTTTGTGAGAGGCCCCATCAGAGAGGGTTGGGAAAATGTGGAGGAATGATGGGGGAGGAAGATGAGTGATGGAGAGTAGGCATGGGGCTTTTGCAAAGGAGATATGTCAGGGCATCAGAGTCAAAGAGAAAGAGACGGCAAGTTTAGAAGATGACTAGACCTTGCCTCGAGTCTGGGGAAATGTGACCCTACCCAAAGATAAGGTCGCTGAGTTACTGAAGTGGAATGACCCCATGGAAAGGGCAGGGTGATGAGCTCTAGGCTGGAAAGGGGTGAAACTATGAGGACAGGGAGAAAGGACAAGGAGAGTAGGGAACAGCTATGCCTGCATGCAAAGAGGCTGCCGACTCTCCCTTCCCTTAACACACTCCTCAGACATTCCCGTGACTGATTGCCTGAGACAGCCTCGTCTCCCTGTTATCATTCCTTGTCTTTTATTTGCCCAGCATATATATCTACTGAGTTAATGGATTTCTCAAAGGAGGGGCCAAGCCAGGAGCCATCAGCGCAGCTTTCTCCAGGTTGAACAATCCAACCCAACCAGTGATTTCAATTAAAGGACATTACCCTGAAACCCTATCCAGCTTCAGCTCCTGTTTGCCAGCAGGAGGTCTTTCTTGTCTCTGTCCCAGGCCCTGGTTTGTGGTTAGAGCATCGCTCTCACTGGAGTCCACTGGCTTTGCTAAAACACAGCAGCTACTGCTAATAAACAAACATATTGATCATACAGATATGGGATGTCAGGGACTTAATTCATGAATGAAGTGAGTTTTAAGAGTGCCCAATGGGACCTGACTCCATTTAAAGGGCCAGCAGCCTGAGCACTCTCATGGTGGGCTAGGGAGAACTATGTGTGAGGATGGTGGCTATCTCTCTGGTCTGACTCAGTCTTGTATTTCTATCCCATTGCTATCATCTCCTAGACTATCTCCACCTTTCTTTTCTGGAATTTATTTAAAAAGTTATTAAACTTTTAAAGCTTATTTTTATTTAATAAGTTATTAAACTTATTGAAAAAGAGGAGACACCTATCATGGAATTTGAGGGTGACTTGTAGATTGGGTTGAATTATTCTGATTTTTAGGCAATGGAAAAAACTTCATATGATCCATTCCCTCCTCCACTTTGTATGAAAAGGAGGGGGAGGCATCTAGTGAGCTAAGCGATTATGTAGCAGCATGAGTGGAGCAGCAACAAGGTTCCATTCAATTGGGTGGCTTCCTGATTGGCTAAATATGAGCCTGTGTGTGGACAAATGGACACAATGAGTTCCAAACAGGAAGCCCAGATGAATGCTCTCTGGGTGTTCTGGAAATAAAGAAGCTATTCTCATCTGCAACTAAGAAGGGAAGTCAGATTATCATGGGGTATGGATTTCAAGACTAGAGATGATTTTGGCTTGGTGAAGTCAGCTAAGGATCAGGTTAAAAAGCTTAGGTATCACTTGGGAACTGGGCAGATTTCCTTTATTTATACTCCTAGTTATCTTGCCATGGTATATTATTTCTGAATTTGTATATTTTCTTTCCCCTTACAAATAAATCCTAGAAAACTCACTCTTTTGGAAAATTTAACATGAGTTGCAGCCCCATGAAGAATGTTTTACTTTACAGATCTAGTTTAAAACTCCCCCATTCCACCATTTTGGTTGTGTAAAGAAAAGGAGTAAGAGGTAAAGAAAGTGGAAGATGGGACCAGTTTCTGCAACAATATGGCAGCGACAAGGGAAGGGGGTAAACATAGGTCTTTCGGGTTAAGGTATAGTAATGATCTGAATCTGAGGAGCTAAGTGGGATTTAGGAAGGTCCAAATAATTCAGATTTAAATTTGTGTTCAATGATCATGAAAAAAAATTAAAATTTTTTTAAGTAAAAGATTTGCTTTGAGAGGGGACTCATATTCTGGGAAGCTGACTATGGGTCAGTGAAATAGAAGACCCATGACAAGAGCCTTTGCAACTTTTTAACCTTTTTAAATCATTAAGATTAGAATATCCAGCCAAAAATGTGACTCCCCCAAAATGGGTAGAGTGAAAGGAATCTCCCACTTGCCACCTAACCCCTGCCCCTACTGAATTATAGTCTCCTGGGTTATTTTCCTCTCTTTTTCACTTATGCCAGCAGTATAACCTTTTCTAGAGGTATGTATACCATCATAGTAATGGTGTGATAACACTAAAACTTCTGGGCTAGAAGAACCCAGGCTTTAGGCTTCAGAAATAACATTTTTTTTTTAGCTTAATCACTTAGATTTGGGGGAAAAAAAACTTTTTTGTTTCTTATTCTAATATTGTTATTTTTTTTAAAGTATATACATTTTACTAATACCTTTTGACTTTATGTTACACCCCTCTGATTGAACCCTCCCTTGTGACAAACAATGAAGCAAAAACATCCAGCGCTGAAACCCTGTCTGATAATGTCCACTATACTCTACCCTAGTAATCTCTGGCCCCCTGCTGCTCTGAGGGAGGCGTAAGGGCAGATGGTTAAGCTCAAGAGGGGAGGAAAGCAGTCTATTACTAGGGTGATGTTCTATTACCAGGGTAATTTTGGAATGCTGATATCCAAGGAGTTGAGAAGAGTGATGGTTGCCTGTTGGTCAGAGGTCAAAACCGTGGAATGCCAGGAAGTCATATTGTTGGAAGCTTGAGACTTTTTTATTCTGAAGTTATATATGCCCTGCTGTGGTTGACATTGGTGCTGCCCTGGGTGGGTCTCCATTGCCTCCTGCTGACTCAGCCAACCCTATGTTCCACGAGAATTGTAGGTCCATAAAGAATGTCTTACTTTATAGATCTAGTTCAAAACCCTCTGTCTTCCCATTTTATAGATGAGGAAACCGGCCTGTTGGTTTGAACATTATTTTGGGAGTGCAGCATCGTTAGGAGTTAAGGCAATAATTTTGAGGGGTAGTGATTTGCAATTCCAGTGGAACAAAAGGGGTGAGAGATTGGGGTTTTACGGGCATCTCAAACACTCTTGAGCCATATTCTTTCTCTGATTTTCTTTGTTACTTGAGCTTTTGTACTCATGATCCAGTGGGAAGGCAAGGGCCAGAATAGAGTCTTCAGCATCTAGCCTGAAGCTCATTGACCTCCCTAGGAAGGGGATCCAGAAGTATATGCATTAATTGCATAGATATTCATATGTTTATATTTTTTTTCCTTTTCAAAAGCCTGAGCTAGAAAACCATCAGCAGTTCACATAAACATATTCCACATATAAAACTTTAACATGGCTTGGTAAGGTCTAAATAGGGACAATGTGCCAGAGTGGAAAGAATATTGGATTTGGGATCTGAAAAGTGGGGTTCCAGTCCAGCTAGGTAGTACCATAGTACATGGAGTACTGGGCCTGGAGTCAAGAAGACTTGAGTTTAAATCTAGCTTCAGACACTTATTAACTGTATGACCTTGGGCAAATCACCCAAACTTTATTTGCCTCAGTTTCCTCAAGTGTAAAATGTAGATAATCATAGTACCTACTTTCCAGAGTTGTTGTGAGAATCAAATGAAATAATATCTGTAAAGTGCTTAGCACAGTGGCTGGCACACAGTAGGTGCTAGATAAATGTTTATTTCCCTCTCTTTCCAGCTCTGTCAACTCCTAGCTCTGTGACCTTGAGCAAATTATGACCTCTCTGGGCTTTTTAGATAGTGCATAGGGGGATGCAGACTCCAATTAGGGTGTACTCCCAGAATTTGGACAAGTTCAGAAAATGTCATTATCTGAAACTGAAGTGGATAAGAATCAGCACAAAATGGATGAGATTAGCCATCTGGAGGAGTAATTTACCCTGAGAGATGCTGTGCAAATGCATTGCTAATGAGACTTAGGGTATCTCCAAAATCTGATCAAGGAGCCTAAAATACAACTAATGGAAGATAAGCTGTGACCTAATTAATTTTTGTCATATCTAAGACATTGTTGCCAGAGCAGAAGGCTAGTGGCCTTCTTGGAGTCTAGGAGAAGGAGAGCCAAAGTATAAGGTGTCACCTTCTCTGTGAAGCCTTCTCTGATCCTCCCAGGTGTAAGTCCCAGGTGAACAGGATTTTGGGATGGGAAGGGATCTCATTGGCTATCCAGTCCAACCTTTCTCAAATCTTAAGAGCACTTGGAATCTCTCTTTTGTTCTGAGCATCCTCTACTTTGGATTATATATATCTGTGTGTATGTCTTTTCTCCAACCCTGCCCCCCAGACTGCAAGCTCCCTGAGGGTAGAGACTGTCTTTTTTATTTTCCGACCTTGGAAACTGCAGCATGTAGTATAGTGTCCTGTACATTTTGAATACTTAAAATTATTTTTTGAAGTTGACTTTTTTTTTCCTCCAACATTGTCTAGGGGAGAGGGTGATTTGTTTTTTCAGTTCTTTATGTTTTGTCTTTTCCTTTAGAATTAGCTCCTTGAGGATAGAGACCTTCTTGTTTGTATTTGTATACCCAGAGTTTAGCCCAGAGCCCAGTGCCTGGCACATAGTAAGCATTTAATAAATGATCTGTCTATCTGTCTGTCTATCTATCTGCCTGATGATCTTCTTATCTATTTATCCATTTCTGTCTCCATCTCTGTCTCCATCTATCTATCATCTATCTATCTATCTATCTATCTATCTATCTATCTATCTATCTATC
>NW_027186296.1:64517106-64567096 GCF_028583685.1 Petaurus breviceps papuanus | reverse complement strand
TCTATCTATCTATCTATCTATCTATCTATCTATCTATCTATCTATCTGTCTGGTCTGTCTATCTATCTATCTATCTATCTATCTATCTATCTATCTATCTATCTATCTATCTATCTATCTATCTATCTATCTATCTATCTATCTATCTATCATCTGTCTGTCTGTCTTGTCTGTCTGTCTATCTATCCATCTATATATCTCCTATTTATCCTATCTGTCTGTCTTTCTGTCTATCTGCCTGCCTGTCTATCTTCTTATTTATCCATCTCTCTATTTGTCTGTCTAGTTATATATCTCTGTATCTCTCTAGTCAACCAGCACTAGTTATTTAGATAGAAATATTCTTAGAAGACAATTCAAAATTGTGTTACCATAGTTTGATAGAAATATCCCTGAAGAACAATTATTCATTCATTCATTCAGCTAATCTTTATTGAGTTTTTACTATATGCCAGACATAGTGGAGGTTCTGAGAATACAAAGACAAGAATGAAAGAGTTCTTGACCTCAAGTAGCTTACATTCTGGGCAAGAGGAGGGGGGATGAGCAGGGGTGTGTGTATGGAGGGGATATTTTGATGTATTAATTGTAGCAGGCTTTATTTTCAACTATAAAATACTAGGGATAGATTTTGCCTTACGTGCAGGAATTTTGTGTTGATAACCCCCCCCCACCCAATAGTTAAAGAGTACACCATATTGTAAGTGTGGGTACAGGAAGATTCCAATTAGGACCCAACAGTCTCTTGTTGCTGAATCCCTAGTTGGACTTGAAGATGTTTAAGGTCCTTTTAAGTATTTGTCCTCTACCAGCTGTGCTAGAGACATGCCCCAAAGCACACATTATATATTATTACATATATATGTTGTCCACCCCCTATTCTGGTCTACATGCATGTGAACAAAAGAAAGAGACTTGGGTCTTGCTATATTTCTTTGGAAAGGTTATAAAATAAAGATCCTGGAAAAATAATGGTACCTCATGATTTTTAACCTTTCTGAAAAATGTCTTTTTGGATAAGCAGAGATTTTTATTTTCAAATCAATTGCATTTGTGTCCCATGGAAAATAAAATAGAGAAGGGGTTGGGAGATGGAGGGTAATCTGAGGTTCATTAGCACTTAGAGGTTAGAATGGAGTGTGGAAAGACAGCTCCACTCAGTCTAGGCTACTGTCCTAGTGGATTGCGTTAACCAGAGAAAACTGCAAATGGTTGCTATGATAGACAAGAGCATCTCATGCTACAAAAATGTACCAACTATATGTGAGTAAAGCAGCTGCCTTCTATTAACTGGGCATACGGAATGGCCATGGAAGCCCATGCTCCAACCTTAATGCCTTCCTTTCTCTCTTTTCTTTTTTGAGCTACAAGGGGCTTGAGTGTCCATATGGAAGGCAGAGCCTGTGTGAAAAATTCCAGCAATAAAATAGTAATAATCTTGACTCACATTCATATGGCCCTTTGCACATGTTCAGTTCAGTACATCATCAAGCATTTTTGCAATTCAATAAGCATTTGTTATTATACACTTTCTTAGTCATTCTTCACAGAAAGACTATGAGAGAAGTAGTGTATTAACCCCATTTTCCTGATGAGCACCCTAAAATTCAGGGAAGTCAATTTGTTTAAAACATAGCTAAGAAGTGGCAGATCCAGTATTCTGTTGCAAGGTTTTTTACTTCAAGCTCAGTGTACTTTATTCTACACTCATCTTACCAGTCATATATACGATTGTATATACTCACATATTTAGGTATATGTATGTTTATGTGCAAAAACAAATATGTGTGAGGCAGTTTGGCATAGCTTACAAAGAGCTGACCTAAAAGTTATAATGATCTGAGTTGTTTCACACATGATGGCTGCATGACTCTAATAAAGTCATTGAACCTCCCAGAGTTTTAGACAGTTCCCTAAACCTATAAATTGTAGAACAAGTCATGATCTACATTGTTAGAGAGAGTTTTCCTCACTGGGAATTGCCTATATTAATGAAATAATAGGTCCCAAAAGACCTGGATTTTGTTCTTATCTCTGACATATACTGATTGTGATCCCAAGGAAGTCATTTCATCTCAAAATACTGTTGGCAGATCTCTAAGATGATAAAATTCAGAGAAGGTACTGACTTACATTGGAAAAGGATGCTTTCTCACTAAGGACTTCCCTCTACCATTAAATAAATCATAAGTCTTATCTCTGTTTCTCTCAGTCTCTCTGTCTCTGTCTCTCTCTTCACACATATATCCTTTATATTTATATCTATGTAATACATCCATGTAATATATTTCAATTCAACACATATATATCAGCTTCAATATGAGATATGTACCTAGCTTTTGAACTGTGAATATATAAATGTAAACTCTAAACATAATATTTTGTGTAAGGGTCAAAAAAAAAAACAAAGCAGAGCAAAGGCCACTAGCTCTTTCTTTCCTCTTCCAGTATTTCTAAGTGTATACTTGAGGCTTATTGACTCTTCAAGGTAACTAAAATGGCCAAACACAAGCTGCTGGGGATGAAGGAAGTTGAAATTAATTTATTTGGCCTAATCAAGCTAGCAATAGGGTCTTGTAGAGCTTCATTTTGCCATTTGGTGCGTGCTACTGCTGATGATAAAGTGGCTAAATAAAAAATACAAGGTTTTGAGAGTCCCCTGATTGATTCTTTTGTCTATCAACAGAGTGCGCTAAGGAATTTCAAGCAAAAGAACTGAAAATGTGTTGATTAGATCCCAGGTATGTTGGCCAAGGAAATCTCACAGGAGTATAACCTTTCCCAGGAAGAAGGTATGACAACGGAAGATAACTCTAGGACCATGCCACGGTAGAGGAGAAGTCTAGAAGAAGTGAAGTTGTTGGAGGCCTTGACCACATGATAGGTGTTTCAATTATAACACAACCCTTCTAAAATACAGTGTTCCTTTCTCATCAGCATGGAATTCTTGTGAGAGATTGTACCTTTTTTTTTTTTTTGTAAAGATGGCTGATAAAAATTCTATTGCTTGATTTTCTCTGTTATTGTTTTAATATTCTATCACAATTAGGTGCTTCACTGTAGGTTTTATGGTTTTTACCTCATCTTTTGGGTAGGGAACACATTAGATAGTGGTTTGAGGAGTATTTATTGTGTGAGGAAATTATGGTTACTTCAAACACCATCATACTCAACCTGGTTCATTAAAAATTCCAGAATTATGTGGGACTCATGCCTTACTTTCAAGGGCAATAAACTATCAGTTTTGTCACTTTCAAATACAAAAGATAGTAGTCAAAATTTGTCTTTCTTCTCTGCTTATTTACCATTTAACCTGATAGGAAATGAGTCAGGGAGATGGGATGATGGTAGTAGTAATAGACAAATAAGGATGGAGAGAATCAGATGAGGAGAGAATGAAACTGGAAATATAACTTTTTAGTTTTGGGGCTAGAAAAGAGAATTGTCCACAAGCATGGTACCCACTAGACACCAAATGATCTTTTGCATGACATACGAAGGAATTTTGAAGGAAAGACAAGGATGGGAGAGTTGAGACCCCAAGGATGAGTATCAGCAATGCTGCAGTATCCCCAGGGCAATTTCAGATAAAGTCCATAGTGGTTTTCCACTGAGTCACAGTTCAACCTCTTTCAAAACCCTTAATCACCCACCTACCTTGTTATCTCTAAATCCTGAGACTGCCTCCTCTGTTCAAGTCAGGACCTCTTTGGTCTGGTCATTTCACTTTTTCCTTGAGCTTTCCCTCCAATCCACATCACAAACCTGGAATCTCTCTCTCTCTCTTTTTGCATATTCTCTTTGTCCAGATGACTTTTTAAAATCATTCAGAATTGCTCTTGAAATTCTACATGTTCCATGAAGCAGTAAGTTGATTAATATGGTTCCTTTGATCCTACCTTGCCCCAAATTAGTACTTTCTTACTGGATCCCTGACTTCTGCTGTCATCCTTACCTTGAACTTCATATCACACCTATCTTTAGTGTTTAAATGATGACAAGTCATTAAACAATTATGTTTATTATTACTATTGCTGCTATTACTATCACTCTTCAACTGTTCCTGCCAACAGAACCACTCTTCCTAACACATGCTTGCATAATAACAGTTCACATTTGTCAAACACTCACAGTTTACAAATCTAATTCCTTACAAGCTGGTGAGGTATATAATGCAAGAATGAATATCACCATTTTACAGATGAAAAAACAGAGGATTAGAAGGATTAAGTGACTTGTCAATGGTCACATGACTAATAAGTGTCAGAAACAGCATACGAATCTAGGTCTTCTAATTAAAAATACCAGGACTTTTTCCACTATATCCCAGTTGACTTTTCAAATGCTTTTAACTCTTCAAAATGATTTTATTTAATCTTGTTAAGAATGTAAAATGGTATTTTCCATCTTAAGACTGTAAGCTTCTCAAGGACAGTAATGATTAATACCTTTGTAAATGAACTGGTATGATACCAATCCAGGTCAACTGAATAGACCTTGAAGTGCGTACTAGTCATTCCTTCAACAGCAATTAATAAGCACCTACTGTGTGTTAGACTCTGTCAAGGAGCTTACATTCTAATTAGGAAGAAATATGTCCACAGAGAAGTACAAAATATTAGACAAAATAATTTTTTAGGAGAATTGGGGAAAGTATTAGCTGGGTTTTAGTGAATGGGATTACCCTTCAAGCTGTCCTAGGAGAATAAATAGCATAAGTACTCTTAGGATAGTACTTATCCTAAGTACTTAGGATATAGAAGTGGCAATAGAAACATGGAATTCAAAGGAGAAGAAAGGAGGGAATATTAGGGATTTTGTGCCCAGTACTAAGCTAGACACATTTAGGGAATACTTAAATGCTAATCGACTAGGGTTATCCTTTTATTTTTCTTCTAGAATGACATAATTAGGGAGAGAAATGGGTCTTTAGAGATCTAGTGAGCTGGAATTGGCCTTCGGGTTGTAGTTTGCCAACATCCTGATCTAGTGGGGGTGGGGGGGTTCTTTTTCTTTTGACAGATGAAGAAGGTGAGACCCAGGAAGAAGTGACTTTCCCAAGCACAGATAGTTAATGGAAGAGCTGGGGCTAGAATCAAGATGATCAGATTCTTGGGTCAATCATGCAACAAGTATTAAGTGCCTACTACATTCTAGGCATTATATTAGGTGCTGGGGATATAAAGATTCTTTTCCCACATTAACTTACTAGTTCTCAAGCTCTCTGATGAGAGGAAGAAGACAACCAAAATAATGGAATAGTGAAAGTTCTTCACCTGTTAGGCTGGAGGCTAAGACAGCTTCAGGAACCTAGGTGAAACATAATGTCATAGTCCAAGGATTCCCCAAAATGACTCAAGAAACTCCCATAGGTTGGCATCTTTTAATATCAAGCCTGGGAAATATTTAGTGCAAGAATTAATATTTCCATTTTACAGATGAGAAAAGAGTATTGGAAGGATTAAGTGAATTGTTAATGGTCATGAGACTAATAAGTGTCAGAGACAGCATCTGAATCCAGGTTTTCTGACTCCAAATACAGGGGCCCTTTGGATTGTGTGGGAATTGACTTTACTAATGCTCTTAACTCTCAAAACATTGCTACTCAATCTTCTTAAAATGTATTATATTGTTTCAATATCAAATAATTGCATTTATATTTTTAACAGGACAATGGGGATGCTTGTTTCTACCCTGAATTAATCATTCACTTATAGAATTTTACAGATCCTCTCATTGGCATCTCATCAAAAGCAATGCTACCCTCTTTTTGTTTCTTCCCTTGAATATGTACTGACATTGACAAAGATGAAGGGACTAATTGTTTTTTTGGTGGGGGAGGGGAGAGGGTATCTTTTGCCATCTACATGGACTGAAAAAAAAATAAACCACTACCACCCCACTGACTCTTAAGAGTACAGTGGGAAATATTTCTCATGCTAGATCTCCCTCTGCTAGATTATAAAATTCTTAAATTCAAGAGCTGTGTCTTTTTCTTTATAAATCTGAGTGCTTATAATAATAGTGAATATTTATATGGCACTTTGAGGTTTTCAAAGTATTTTACATATATCATCTCATTTGTTCCTCCCCCAAGCCCTTCAAAGTACAGTAGGTGCTATTATTATCTGCATTTTAAAGATGCGGGGGACTTGACAAGGAACCCACAACTAATAAGTCATTTAACCTCTTTCAACCTCATTTTCTTCATCTATAAAATGGGAATAATACTACCTATTATACCTCAAAGGATTTTTGGAATGATCAAATGAGTATCATATATATGTACACACATATACACATATGTATATATAAAACACATACTCATTACATATGTATACATTGATAGTAGACATATATACATACACATGTACACATACATGTATATATGTGTGTGTATGCACACACACCTTAAAGTGCTACATAAAAATTTGCTATTATAGGCAGTCTTGTAGGAAGCAAGATTTGAACTCAGGTGTCCCTGGTGCCAGGTCCAACCCTGTAACCACGATGCCACCTAGCTGCCAGAGTGCTTTCCACATAGTCACCAAGTATATTTACACTGCATGAAGAAATGAATGAAGAATGAAGACCAAATTGTGCAGACCAAATTTGCTAGGGAAATGGAGCCTTCATTTTGTTGATCTGTTGTGGGGTGGCTTGAATTGAACTTACATAAGAGTCAAATTGGCCTTGCTCTCTGTTTCCCTTAACCCAGCCTTCAATCTGTCACATCCATGCCTTTGTACAAGGTGATCCCCTATGGATTTCCCTCCCTCCTCACTTGGGCCTCTTGGAATCCCTACTTTCCTTCAGGAAACAGCTCAGGGGGCAGCTAGGTGGCACAGTGAGTAGAGTGCCGGCCCCGGAGTCAGGAGGACCTGAGTTCGGATCTGGCCTCGGACACTTAACACACACACACACACACACACACATACACACACACCTAGCTGTGTGACCTTGGGCAAGTTACTTAACCCCAATTGCCCTCCAAAAAGCAACCCCCCCAAAAAAAACAAAAAACAGAAAAACCAAACAAAAAAAAGAAACAGTTCAGGCATCATCTCCTATATGATGCCCTTGCTGATCATGCCAGTTGTTAATACACTATCCCTCTTGAAACTCCCTTTGCATGTATATTGTTTTTTACCTATACATTAGGTCCTGGTGGGAACACTTGCCATGGCTGCAGTTTCCAGCATCATGTGTATCTCCCTGTAGAATGTAAACTCTTTGAGGACAGGGACTCTTTTGCTTTTGTCATTATAGCCCCTAGAGCCTGGCACAGAGCCTTGTACACAGTTGATGTTTAATAAATCTCTATAATAACCTTAATAAACCTGTCTTAATAAATCTCAACAAATTATCATTGATAAAATATTTAGAGAATTTTAGATCTAGAAGCGACCTTAGAAATGACCCAGTGAAGCTCCTTCACTTTATACATATGGAAGCTGACTTACCCAAACAATATCAGTGATAGAGTTATTTGCAGAAGGCAGATCTCCTGGCTCCTGGATTAGATTAGAACTCTTTCTATTATGCTACAAAAGGCATGGGATAGTGAGTGGGAGGACATTGTAAGAAGCAAAATTTTCTTTACTGCAATGTTTACCTTTACATTGGTATCCTGGGTTCATCTGTAAGTTAGTAGTAGTATTACTGAAAGGGAAGAGTTGTAAGGGGTCTTGCTGTGGGAATACTCTGAGGGTTTGTCAGGGTAAGTGTATTGAGGATTCAGTATCACCATTGTCCTATTATTCTGGCATAAGCGGAGAATCTGAGCTTTCTGTATCATGCCACAAAAAATGCAATTCTCCTTTTCATTAAACAGAGAAAGCTAGAGTTGATATTTTGTTGTGAGAAGATAAACTCTGAGAGCAACTGTTTTCCTGAAGTCTAGGACAACAGCATCCTTACCCTCCCTCAGCTAGTGACAAAGGCAGCTAGCTAATACCGCCACACTTTTAAAGATTTAAATACTCAATTAATCAATGAAATATTCCATTAGTGGGATAATCAGTTGCCACAGCCCTGATCTATAGTTACATCTCAGCTGGGCCTTGCAAATTGATTCCTGATGAAGTTCTAATTGACTGTTCCATCTGAAAAAAAAAAAATAAGACCAGGCTGAGTTTATTGAAACTCATTGTGAGCTACCTCCAGTGGCCTGGGCCTTCCTTATAGGCTTGGAGGGACCCAGAAGAGGGGAGCAAGGAAGCATAATTTATACCCCATTTACCACTGCATTTTCTCTCCGACACAATTTTTATTGGTCCCAGGTGAAAGACAAGAACTGGCAGTTTCAGTGCTGAGATTCTTAAGCCACCCTGAGGCAGTCCTCCACTGTAGGTGGCAGATGGCCTGGAGGGGTTTTGCAGACTGACCCCTCTAGAGAAGGGAAGAGATGGATCTTCTTGGTTCAGTTTCCCTCATGGGATTCACATTTCCTAGGTGGTGTGTGTGTGTGTGTGTGTGTGTGTGTGTGTGTGTGTGTGTGTGTGTGTGTGTGATTTCTCTCTTGACTGAAATACAAAGTTCCCCAAATTACATTATTCTATAACCATCTTATTTTCTGTAGATGTGTCCAACCGCTTGATGATGGATGTGTAGTGCTTGATTTAGGTATAAGACAAACTATAACTAGCATAGGGTAAAAGAGGATTTCTCTGCTTCAGAGCACTGGCATAGAAATATCACACTTCTGTCCTGTGATCATTTCTATTCCTGAGCCTATCCCTCCATGGTTCTCCAATGTCCCAAGTCACCACCCCTGAGGACTCATTATTTAGATGCCTCTATGTTTCTTAAAAAATATTTCTCCTCCCCTTGCTGGAGTGAAGGCCAGCCCCCACCCCTAACTTCTCCCTGAGACTACATCCTCAGTGAGACAGGCCTTACCATCACTTTCTGCTGGAGCTTAGCTGTCTGTTTGTCTGTTTGTTTTGCACCAGATGAAAACAATTCACTTTGGGGTGGCTAGGTGGCACAGTGAGTAGAGCACTGGCCCTGGAGTCAGGAGGACCTGGGTTTGGATCTGGCCTCAGACACTTAACACAAAAACTAGCCGTGTCACTTAATCTTGGGCCAGTCACTTAATCCCAATTGCCCTCCCAAAAGCAACAAAACAAAACAATTCACTTGGATGGCTTTGAGTATGAGACAGTTAAGACACAGTTTTGGACCTCAAAATGTGAGGAGGAGCTAAGAAAATCCAAGTGTGTTTTGTGACACCAGTACTAGTCCCAACTCAGTCTTTTTGGCACATAGGTAGGCATTTCTGCCACTGCAGATCATCCTCAAAGTCAGAAGAGTGTTCTCAAAGTCAGGTCCTCTGATTTAATTGTATAAGGTGGGGTGGTGGGTGTTGACCAAATGGCTTCTGATCTTTTTTTCTATGAACTCTGCTTTTATCTTTAATGATCTAACACTCTAATGGATTTGCGATCTCATCAAATGTATTTCCTCCATTGATGGGGATCACAAATCATCTATGCCTGGCCATCTGTGAGTCTCTTGTTCATGTCTTTCCATGAGTTCACCACAAGGGGCCCCAGTGCACTGGGGGCCTTCCCCACAGTCTCTTGAAACTGAATGGATACCATTGGAGTAAGCCAGTTGCTCCATAGTTATCCCTTACTCTATGTGTTGAGTCTGTCTTCTCTTTCCATCAAACATTTATTTGATGACATTCTCATAGATGATGAAATTTGCTGAAGACCGACAGCTTTAGCCAGCTGGTCAGCAAACATTTGTTAAGCACCATGTTCTAGGCACTGTGCTAAACACTAGGCATACAAAGGAAGGTAAAAATCAGTTCCTGTTCCCAACCATCTCTCTATTTCAATTATAGTGGGGATCATTATCTGAATCTGGACAATGGAATTGTTCACCTGTTCAGTCAGGTAATGGCCATTCAGGTAGTGACATGGTAAACTCCAGTACTGGTAATGGTCTCCTGGGATAGCTATGTGACTCTCTAGGGGTACTCTAAATAAGAGGGGCTATTTTAAGTGATGCATTGAATTTTGGGCTCTTTTTTGGGGCTTCCCCCTGTTGCTTTATAAAAGTAGTTTTTACTACCACACTGTGGTTCTTGTCCCAGTTCAAACTCAGGCTCTCCCAGGGCCTTCATCCTGTACTATCTTCTTCCTGTTGTAATTCCTCATCTATAAGAGGGATGTGCCCATTGTAGCTCTCTTCATTACCCTGGGGTGATCCTCAACTTCAATTCTGCAGAGAATGTGGAATCCCAGGACTGGTGTCTACTCAGCATCCCAGGAAGAAGGTTGGTGCTAAAGAGATGACCTTTGTTTCAGAGAGCAGTTTGTGGTCAGTAAAAGCACTGGACAGTTTCCCAAAGGCAATCTAGTTTGTTTTCTTCTTTCTGCTGAAATTGTTTAAGGATAAACAGTTGTTTATCCTTAAACAATTTCAAAATTCCCCTTTGAAATAAACATTTACTTTCCCATGGAGTCAGGAAAGCTTTGTCTGTGTGTGGTGCAGTGAACTTGACCTTCTATTAGGTACAATGGAAAAAGCATTGGGCATGTGGGCTCCTATTACAGCTCTTGGATAGAGCTAACTGTGTGACTTTGGGCCATTTGCATCAAAATCTTATTTTCCACATCTATGAATAGGATAGGAATTCTAGTTTTCAAGTTCTTTGACCCTGTGAAGCTTTTTTTAGCACCTATATTAGTATCTTAGGTTTCTGTGCTTGTTGTCATAGAAAGTGATGGGCCCAATGAATCAGTCAATAAGTCAATAAGCATTTATTGTATTGAGCAGTTATTGTGTGTCAGGCACTGTTCTAAAACCTTGGAGATACAAAAAAAAGGAAAAACATGGTCCCTGACCTCAAGGAGTTCACATTCCAAAGGGTGAGAAAACATGAAAACAAACTATGTGCACACAAGATATATACAGAGTAGATGAACAATATTTCAGATAATCTGATCCTAGGAGTAAGAGAATTTGTTGAATGGGGACAGGGAGGGTGTAAGGTAGCCAGATCTACACTTTAAGAAAATCACTTTGGCAGTTGAGTAGAGGATGGATTGGAGTGCAGAGAGATTTGAGAAAGGGAAACAATCATAAGGCTATTGCAATAGTTCAGGCATGAAGTGATAAAAAAAAAGCCTGTGCCAGAGTGGCTATTTGAATGGAGAGAGGAGGATGTCTATGAGAGGAGTTGTAAAGGTAGAAATGACAAGACTTGGCAAAATATGGGATATATGGAGTCAGTTTGAGAGAGTAGTGGAGGAAGACATCGAGGTTATAAAATTGGGTGAATGGAAAGATGGTGTATTCTCAAGAATAATAGGAAAGTTTGGAAGATAGGAGAGTTTTCATGGGAAAGGTGAATACTATTTTGGGCTTGTTGAGTTTGACATGCCACTGGGACATCCACTTCCAGATGTCCAAAAAGCAATTGGGTGATGTGAGACTAGAGCTCAAGAAAGAGGGTAGGGCTGGGTATATTGATCTAGGAATCATATTTATAGAGCTGATAATTGGCTCCATGAGAGCTGACGAGATCAGTGATGGAGAAGAGAAAAGGACCCTTCAAAATATTTGATTTGTTTTTTGTGGTTAATTTGGATATTGAGTAAACCAAATGGAGTTGGTCATAACAATGGTCATACTCGTTACATATCTTATTGTGCTTAAAAATAGGGCAGAAGTCTGATAATTTTTTAAAAGCATGGTTTAAAATATTTTAGTAATTTGAATACTTTTGAATTTTGGGGGGTTCTTATTGGTACCAACAACAACAAAAAGCACCACCCTTCTCCTCCCCCTAAATTCTGCCTTTTAATCAAATGCCACGGTCAGAAGAAAGGACTAAGAGACAAGGGGTCTTTTAAGACATTCAGCTGTTTCAGGATAGGGGTGGGAATTTCAAAGCCCCATTGTGAATGTGTGTTGTAATGGTGGTGTGGAAATGGGATTAGGGACAGAGGCAGCCCGTTCTCCATACTCGTTGATAAGAAAGGGCTCAATCATCTACCCTCCCCCAGCAGTTTGTCTCTTCTTTCTCTCTGTTTACTTTTTTCTTTCTTTCATCTCCACCCACTTTTCTCTTTCTCTTTCTTGTCCTTCTCTACTCTTTCTTCCTCTGGAATTCCTTTGTATTCCTTTAGGTATCATTGTTTATTCTATTGCACTGACCCTTTTCTCCCCATAAAATACATTGCTTTAAGTGACATCCCTTTTCCTTCCCTTCCCTTCTCTTCCCTTCCCTTCCCTTCCCTCTCCTTCTTTTTCTCTCCTTCCTTGTTTCCTTCCTTTCTTCTCTCTCATATTTCTTTTTTTTTCTTTTTGGAGGGGGGAAGGTAGGGCAATTGGGGTTAAGTGACTTGCCCAAGGTCACATGGCTAGTTTTTGTGTTGTGTCTGAGGCCGAATTTGAACTCAGCTCTTCCTGACTCCAGGGCCTGCGCTCTATTCACTGTGTCACCTAGCTATCCCTCTTATATTTCTTTTGTAACCGGTGTAGTGGAAAGAGCTCTGGACTTGACAGGAAAGACCTGGGTTTGAATTCTGACTTGGTTCCTTAGAAGCTATATGACCCTGAACCCCTCTGAACCTCAGTTTCTTATCTGTAAGGTAGTGCTAATACTAAATATATTACTTACCTCACTAAATATATTACTTACCTATTCTAAGGGAAGGCTTTATATACCTTTAAGTGCTATTCCTAGAGAATAGGTTTATGACAGGGAGGAAATTTAGAAATCATCTAATCCAGGTGTTTTTAACCTTTCTAGCACTATGGCCTTCACTGGCAATCTGGTGAAGCCAATGGACTCCTGAATATAACGCTTTTAAGTGCATAAAATAAAATACTTAGGATTACAAAGGAAATTTCTTTCTCTCTCTCTCTCTCACACACACACATTCAATTACCAAAAAATTTAAAAACAAGTTAAACAACTCCAAGTTAACAACTCTTGAAATCTGACTCTTTTTTATAGGCAAAAAAACCTTAAGCCTAGAGAGTCAAAGGCTCAAGATGACACAAGTAATAGACTTTCAACTCAGGTCTTCTGACTCCAAATCCAAGTCTGTTTCCACAAATTAATGATCATTCTTTTCTTTTCTTCCCCCGTTTCTTTTTCCTTCTTCCTTTCCATCGCTTCTCTCTGTGTTTCTGTACATATCTTCATACCCATCCAATGTTTTTTCTGTTTAAATGAATAAATTTTTATTGATGTGGAACCTCTTCCATTTTATATAGGGTAGAGCCCCATTACATCCTTAGTCTCTAGTTACTGAATGTTTTAATTCAATTGAACCCTTTCCTTGCCTCCATCCCAAATATCACAGAATATAATAGATGATAGATGAAACCCTGAGGGTGACTGAACATTCTAATCCTACTTCCCTAGTCAAGATGATATACTGCTTCTGAGAGAATAGGCCATAGAATATTCTAGGTTATTCAGTCAAAGAACATTTATTGATCACTCAAGAGGCACAGAGTTCTACATTTGTTGGGGGAAGGGGAAAGATTGTACAAAGATGAATAAATAGAATACGGTTCATATTCTTAAGGAGCAATCTAATAGAGAAGAGAGGAGGTATGTAGTCAGGTAGTTACGGTCCAAGTTAGAGAAAATTAAATGTCAAAAGTGGAAACAACCAGTGAGTTCAGAGAGACCATTTTCAACTGAGGCTGTAAAGAAAATCTTTGTTGCATTTGAGTTGAGTATTGAAAGATGAGTAAAATTTTAGCAGGTACAGATGAGATGCAAAGAAAGAGGTGGCTGGCATTTCAGGCAGAGCATCTGGCCTCAGCGAAGGCATGTAGGCAGGAATATGTGGGGTGTTTAGGAGGAATATGAGTACCTTTAGCTTGACTGGAGTACCAGGCACATGGAGCACAGCAATGGGCAGAGCCTACGATAGCATCCTTATTCTTTGTACAAAGAGCCAGCTAGAGGCTTTGGGGAAGTAATTTCTTATACCACTGAGTATCCTTAGTAGGTGTCTTGATACAGAACCAAAGGGCTACATTTTTCATAAAGAGACTTTAGCAAGGGATATTTGCTTACAGAGCCCCAAACTTCTTCATAGTGTGAATGTCAGTAATGATTTTGGAGAAGCTGTCATGTTGCATCATTAGAAATGAGAGATGAGATTGTAAAGGTAGGTTGGGGTCAGATCATAGAAGACCTTGAATGACAGGTCAAGGAGATTAAAATTTATATAATAGGCCAGTCATGGTGGTACATGCCTGTAACCTCCAGCTAAAGGAGAGGCTGAGGCTGGTGAATTAAGTACAGAAGTTCTGAACTACAATTGGATTGAAGCTAGTCAGATGCCAGAAATAAGAATGGCACCAAAATGGTGATCTAATAGGAGCAGAGGGTCACCAGGCTGCACTGGGAGGAGTGAACTGGCCCCCATCAGAAACAGATCAAGGCCAAACTTCTGTGCTTATCTGCAGGGCAGTCAGGCCTGTGAGTTCTCACTGTGCTTTCCAATGTAGGTAAAATAGGGAGAATCAATGATAGAAAGACAGAAGGAGAGGGAAAAAAAGGAAGGAAGGAAGGAAGGAGGAAAGAGGAAGAAAGGAAGGAAGAGAGAAAAGAAGGAAGGAAGGAAAGAAGAAAAGAGATAGGAAGGAAGAAAAGAGAAAGGAAGGAAGGAAGGAAAAAGAGAAGAAGAGAGGAATTAGGAAAAAAGAAAGGAAAGAAGAAATAATGGAATTCATAATATAAGATTTTGAGTAGGAGTCATTGCAGGTAAAGTTGTGTATCATGGCCCATCCCCCTCACCCCTAATCTTGTCCAATCATCTGGCAAATATTTTTGGTTTTGAGGAGGGCTGTGCAAAACAGTGGATGGATTGATGTAAAATTTTAATTTCTACTGGAAAAAAAGATAACTCTAGGTGTGTGCTATCTTTATAGATAAAGGACAAATCAGTTCTCATTTCTTTCACAGCTACCAGCCACCTGGAGGAGGGAGCCCCTTAGATGGAGAGCCCCAAAGCCACATCTTTGGTGTCTGTAGATAGAAGCTGTGGGACTCTTGGTCTTTAGTGGCAAATTCCCTCTCAAATAGGGAAGAAAGCTAATTCCGGCCTTGAGTCCCCACAGTGGTTGCATAGAGACTGGACCACCCTGCCAGTCAGGGTCCTAGGGATGCTGATGAAAAGCTAAGTCGCTTGAGAGGTTGAGTAGAAACTCTGTAGAAGTGGGAGGTCTGATAAAAGCACAGTGGTGAGCAGGTTCAATCCTCCAAGCTGGCTTGATTCTTGAATTGGAAGCATAAATGTTAGAGAATTGGGTGTTTTGCATCACATTACCCGGCAGCTAATGCAGGGGGTGCTAATTTTAAAAGAGAAATTTGGTGGCTGAATTTGAGCCTATGACAGCATCCTGATCCCTTTTAACAGGGCCAGCTGGGGGTTTGGGGAGGGGCTTTCTTACGCCCGAGGAGGATTTTTAGTGGAGAACCAAAGTGGTGCATTTTTCACCAAGAGGCTCCAGCAAGGAATAATAGACATCCCAAATAGAACTAAAAAGCCAACAATTTCCCCATTGTGTGGGTTTCAATAATGGCTTTGGAGAAGCAGGCCTGTTGCATCCCCAGATAAGTGCCCAATTAGAGAGATTTCAAAGGAAGGGGGAAATAAAGTCTTGGAGGTACTGGGTTTCTTGGGCTCTTTTGATTTACTTTCTAAAATTGTGGTTTTAATCCCAAATGTTACTTGCACTGCAACACCATGGTGAGTTATCGTGATGAAGTTTATCTTCTGCTCATTAAGCACAGGAAGAAACTGGCTCTGTCTCTCTTGAGCCAGCCCTTCCTTCTGCGTGCATGGGCTACAAATACAGGTATTGGGCTGGGGGCCACAAAAAGCACCTACTTATAGGTTTGGAGGTGAAATCCTGCTCTGGGGATTAGCAATGCAGATGACGCCCAGCCTTACCAAGGGCAGTTAACTGTCTCTAAATCAGCAGGGACTGGTATCAACTGTGCATACACAAAACTACTCTGTGCAGGATAAATAATAATTAAGTCCATCAATCTGTCTCCAACCAAGCCATTTGGCTTTCAGATAGGCCATCTACTGTGATGGCTTTCTCAGCTTTTTATTAGGGTCTCACAGTATATAATGGAAAGAACAGTAAGTCTGGAGTTGGAGGAGCTGGGTTCAAATCATGATTATGTCCTTTGCCAAATCCCTTAATCTCCAAGGGCCACAGTTTACTCATTTGTAAAATGGGGCAAGGGTAAAGGTGGCCTAGATGGTCTTTGAGGTCCTATTTATTCCTAGCTCTCTTATTCTATGAACTGAGTTTGAATCCGAATATTACTGAATGTCTGCTGTGGTATTGAAAGAAATATAGAGGGTGGTCCCTTCCCTTTGATTGGAGAGATAGAACATAAGCATAACATGATAGCAATATTTTAGTACTTGGATGATGAATAATTTTATTGTTTGTGGGTATTAGAAATATTCAAGAATTTTGCCTGGCCATGAGTGAATTTAGAAAAAAAAGATTTTTATTTCACATCATTTCAGAGGGGTAACTTGACCTTTTATCCCTAGTAGAAAGGCTCAAGTACAAATTTATGCTAATTACATAGTCCTTTTTATAATTCATCCAGATTTGAATTTTGTGCCTTGAATACCATTGGTTAACATTTTGGGGTTCATTAAATCCCACCCCTTGACCACATCCTCTCATTCCAACATTTCAATTCTCCCTCCCTTCTCATCATCATATACTTTATTCTCTATACAAGAAAATGTCAAGCAGAATATTTTTAGTTTCTTCTCCAATTGTCTGCAGCAGATAGCATGAGGAAAGGTTTCTTCCAGTTGCTAATAGATTTGACAAAAGCCTTAGTTTGATGATTCTAGCCCAGGATATCGATAATAAAAGTCCTATTATACTGAGTTTGGGTTAAGAGGCCTAGTCTTTGAGAATGACACCTGACCTGGCAGTCCCTTTTGATATACAGGAAGAGGCCTTCTTCGGTTTTCAGGTGCCAGCCTCCCTGATTCTTCTCTACAAGCAGTTTTTGTCTCTGACATTAGCCATCAGTATGGCTTCAAATGGAAACAAAATTCAATCATATTTTACAGTGGGGTCTCCATACAGCTTTGGGAGTAGTTTTGACCAAAAAATGAATCACCCTATGGCCAACCTGAGGGTCAACCTCTGAGAACAGGTCCTCAGCAGCACACATGTGGCCTGTTACCAGCTCATAGTGGAAGCCTTTCTAGCTTGGTGACACCTGCCAATTCTTGTGCTTTGCCGGCAAACCTTTAAGAAACCAGATGACCTCCACAATCTGAGTAATTGAACTGGGCAAACTAAATTTGTATAGACAAGGTAGCCTGCAGGTAGCTGTATGCCCTTGGGCAAGTCAACCTTCCTGAACCTTAATATCTTCATCTATAAAGTGAGAAATTTGGACTTCTTGGTCTCTTCAGTCCCTTTAAACTCTAACGTTCTATGATTCTAAAAATTAGAAGTAGGGGGGAATCAGGCAGTGGTCATTGAGGATCTGGGGAATTCAGGGTAGGTTTTTGAAATGAAGTGTGATTTGGGGTCCTGAAAGAAAGGCTTTACACAGAAAAGCAGAAGAGATAAGAAAATGAAGGAAGTTTAAAGCAGGAGAATTAATCTTTTACTCTGATATAAAGGGAGTAGGAAGAAGTAAGGCACCTAAGAGTGTGACCCTTCTTCCCATAAGGAAAAGAGAGTGACTACTGAGGATCTAGAGAATGTTTGCAAAAGGAGGCCTGCAGCAGAGCCATAACTAGGACAGGGCAACCAGACCTTTGCCCCATGTTGCTAAATTTAGAGGCCATTGACAGCACTTGCAGTCCTGCAGCAGCAAAGAAATAACAGAGCTTACTTAGCAGCTAGTTAGCAAGAATAATTAGTTAAAATAGGAAGATAGCAGATGGTAGCCTGAGGAGAGCTTCCCTCTCACACCCTTCCTTTCCTCCCCCTTTATTAATTGAGATCATGCTTCAGACTGCTTGCCCCAGATAAGGATTGTGGTGTTTGCTCCAGGTGAAAATCTACTGGTTATGGCCCTAGTGTTTGTGTCCCATACAAGTCACATAGCCTCCCCTCCCTCTGTTCCACTCACTTCTACAATCCATCTCATCTGGTCATGGTCTAGATTCCTTGGTAGGCAGTGACCCAAGAATGGGAGCAATAATGACCAGAAACAGAAAGGAGCCGAATGTTGCACCAATATGACACCCTCAGTGACGTGTCCCTGATGTATCTCCTCACCTAAGAGCTGGGAGAAGGGAGAAAAGGGAGGAAAAGGAAGGAAGATTATATTTTTAGGGATGAATGTCAAATGTCAAATAGGATAGTCTTCACTGGAACTGAGAATAGGCCTAGCTTTGCCCTAAAGTAAAGTAGGTTTCAGAGCAGGGATCTTTCAGAGATCTTGGCTAGGGTGACATGCTTCTGTTTTGGTGACTCTTATGTAAAATGCAGCTGTAAGGCCTGAAGTGAGAACCAAAGTTTGAATTGCACACATCACCCCTTTGGGGAGTACTCACCTATTAGTACTGGTATGGTAAAAAGAACACTGGATTGGGAGATGAGAGATGTGGAATTGGATTCTACCTTTGCTCCTTTACAAGCTGTATTACCTTCAGAAAGTCACTGAACCTTTTTCTAAGCTTCATTTCCCTTCTCTTTAAAATATCTGAGTTGGGTTAGATGTTCTCTAATGCCCCTTCCAACTTAAAACAAATTCATTACTTCTCTTTCAGTCTCTCCCTCAAGCCTACAGGAGAACACAGCTACTTCTCTTCCACATGTCTTGGGGGAAGGAGGGACAAAGGAAAGATTCCATCTCCTGCCACTGAAGAAAATGCCTCTTTCCATCTGTCCTCTGGGCCCTGCATGGTAGAGTTGGCATTGATTGCTGCTAAAGTCTCCTTCCAGATTTGCCATGTGGAGATGCTCAGCATATGGAGAGAGTCTGCTGAGTGTGTTTGGGAAGGGTGTCCAGCCCAAAGCGACATGTCACAGATTCTCACATAGAGCTGGGGAGGATTAAAGAGAATTATTAATTATCATTAATATGCCCAGGCTTGACAGCCCAGGGTTTATTTTTACACCAAAGCCCAGACATGCCTTTGCACGTCCTTGTGCTAGGGGATAAAATAGAAAGCTTATGGGGCTTGGACTCTATCAGGCTGGCCATCCTGGAAAGTCCCTTTCTCTATACTACCCTACTTCTCCCTCCTTCCCCTGCTAATGTGGCAAAGAGAAAAAACAATGACTCTAAAATCAGAGGACCTGTATTTCACAACCTACCTTTGACACTACCTACCTGTGTGACCTTGGGTGAACTCTATTTTACTTTATTGGTCTCAGTTTCTTCATTGGTAAAATGGCCTCTGAGGTCCTTTCTACCTTGATGTCTAGGCTTTTGTGGCATGATCACCAAGCCTTTTTGGAATCATCTCATTGAAAGACTCTTTGTTCTCCTGTACGGCCTACCTAGGCATAGAGCTGAGCAGAATGCTCACTGAATATGAATGCTACTTGTCTGTTATGAGTCTTAGCCAAAACAGCGCTGAGTTGGGCTAGTCAGAGAAAATAAAAGCTGCAATCTTGTCCATTACAAGGTAGGCCATGCAAAATGGCTCCTGTTCCAAGAATTAAACCATTAACAAGAATTTCAGTGGTAATGAGAATTGTGACCAAGAGTAAAGGTGATGCGGAGTGGAACACACATTGCATTTGGAAACATGAAACAGCCTAGCTCTATTCCTTATTTGTCATGTGACCCTGGGTAAATCATTGAAAGTTTCTACAGGCTACAGGTTCTTCATAGATAAAATGAGGGGCTTGGATCAAGAATGTTATTTCCAAGACTAAATGTGATAAGAAGTATTTTAATGCAGGATCTTTTCATTATTGGTGAAATTCTGTGGGGCTCAGCATTTTTTGCATTTTTACTCATATTGAACCTTTGAAGGCTCTTTTCCTAGCCCCATTATGTGCCTGGGTTCACTTATTCATAGAGTTCAATTTAATGACTGTGTGAATTAAGTTGAATTTCTTCCATAAACATTTGTGTTGAGTGCCACTCAGGTTCCCAGCCCTGGTATAGGCATGCTCAGGGTTAAAAGAGAAGCAATCCTAGAATCCCAGAATTCAAAGACATGGTCACTGTCCTTGCTTTTTGTTCCCTAACTGGGTTGATGTGAGGATCAAATGAAATAATGCAGGTGAAAGTGCTTTGTAAATGGCAAAGCCCTATAAGAATATAAGGGATGGTCATTATCACTCTCTGATGGATTCTTTGATTTAGTTAGGTGGATCTTTTTGCTGTCCCTTGTCCATAACATTCATTTTTTCCCTTTCTGTCTTTGCTTATGTTATTTTCTAACACATTCCCTTCCCTCTTTGGTGCCTGCACCTTATACAACTTTATCCCAATTTTACCTTTCCCAGGATGCTTTCTCTGATTCGAATTCAAATTCCCATCTTCTACAATCATTTTTTAGTTCTGTCTTCTCAGTCATTACATGCTCATATTGCATTTAATTAATTTGCAACAACTGCAAGCAAATGTGGTATATAATAATAATAATCCACGGGAGCTGGAATCAAAAGGTCAGAATCTGAATCCAGGTCCTGACACTTTTCTTCAGGGTGACCATGGACAATTCATTTCATCTCTCTTAGATTCAGTTTCCTTATTTGCAAAGTGAGTGGAGAAATGTTTAAATTAAATCTCTTACCAGGTGATGGCAAGATAATTACTTTGTAAATCAACAGAATTATACACATATAAATCAGTGGTGTCAAACTCATACAGAAACAGGGTCATTATTCTACCCCTAAGAATATCTATAGGCTACATATTGACTTAGTTTTAAAATATAATATTATCTCTATTTTGTTATATTTTTTATTTTGTTAAATAATTCCCAATTACGTTTTTATTTGGTTTGGGTAGCAGTTGGGAGTGTGAACTGCGTATAAACGCAATGTGTTTCTGATACCTCTGATGAGCCAGTATTATGTGGAAGAAATACTTGTGGATTTGGAGTTAGAGAACTTGCCTCTACTACTGGGTAAGTCACTTAACACCTCTGGGACTCAGTTTCTTTATCTGTAAAATGATGAACTTTGAGGTCATCTTCATCCTAAGATTACACATTATTAGCAAGGTTTATAACTGCCCTTCCCTGTGGGAATCTAAGGGAAGCACCTTAGTAGGAATAATAATAATAACAAATAGCATTTATAAAGTACTTTAAGGGGTCTGTGAAGTATTTTACAAATAATATCTCATTTGTTCATCACAACAATGCTGGGAGGTATGTGCTATTATTATCTTCATTTTCACAGATAAGGAAACTGAGGCAAAAAAGATAAGTGACTTTCCTGGGGTCATATAAGTAGTGTGTGGGTCAGCAGGGCCACCAAGCTTCAACGTACAATGGATGCTTGACTCAGAAACCAGAGCATTGAAAGGGATCACAAAGGACCTGCCATGGGGATTCCAGTTACTAGGGGCTTTAGTTTTAGCCCCTTCAACAGGAGGTGAAGTTTCCTAGTCTGGAACTGGGAGAACTCCATTGTTCTTGCTGGAAATTGGCTTCTTCCTTTACCATAGTAGTCTTCTTTCACTTTGCATGGAGAGACTTGCAGGCTGCAGTGTTAAGTCCTTGAATGAATTCATGCTTCTTCTTAGTGGACTTCTCCATCTCTCAGAGCTATAGCTAGGGATTTTTACACCTAGGGCAAATGACATCAAGGGCAACCTAAGGCGGTGGGTTGGTGTATCCTGCTTTATGGGCGGAAGCAGACAGCCTTGGACTCTGGGGCAAGGCTGTGGCTAAAACAGTAGGAAGACAGTGTAGAATAAGGCAGGATGGGGGACAGGTTCTCTTGCTAACTAGGTGCAAACCACTATTACTTATGTGTAGCTAAATGACTGTAAGTGCCATTACTGCCCTCCAACACCTCAGGCTGAAGCACCCATTGTTCTACCCTAAGTGCTGGCTTTGTCACATCTCTGCTAAAGTCCCTGGGTCCTATCTTTAACTGTTACCAAGCAGGAGGAATGTTTGCTCTGCTGGGGTGTTAAACAAATGACGAATTTCTCTTCCTCATTGCTACATCCTTGAATATTTCTTTACCCCACTTTTTATCTAATCTAAAACTATTTTCTTCTGTGTGGTTTTTTTTTAGAGAACAATTTGAATTGTGGATTAATTTAATTGATTGTGGAGACTATAAGAAAAAGGGATACCTCTGCACTGATTACTTTCATGTCCCCAAGAACAGCTCTATTTGGAGGCCTCCTGCCTGTCTCTTTTTCATGTTATAGTAGAAAAACTTTTATCAGGAATCAAGAGATCCAGGCTATAGTTAGTATTGGCGTTGCCACTAATTAGCTATATGACCATAAGCAAGTCTGGCTCTCAGTTTCCTCATCTGTAAAACAAGGTGGTTGGATTGGATGATCTCTAAAATTTCTTCTACACTTCTGTGATGCTGATTCTTTCAGAGCAGATTTATTTATACCTAATCTCAATCTCTCCAGCAATATTTCCCTGCTGCCTCAGGTCTTGCCCCACAAATTCCATGTAGGCTAATGGAAGAGGGACAGCGGGTGAGCACTCTAGCCAACAGGGATGTGAGTGACTGATGCTAGAAGTTTCCATAGAGCAGCAGTTCTACATCTGGGGTTTCTGAACTTTAAACAAAATTATTCTGATAACCATATTTTAATATAGTTGATTTCCTTGTAATCTGACATATTTTATTTTATGCATTTAAGAACACTAATCTGAAAAAGGGTCTATAGGTTGTCAAAGGGGTCCATGACTCAAAAAAAAGATGAAGAACCCTGTCCATAGAGGCTAATGGGGGTGGTCACAGTGCAAGGAATTCCCCCAGTGATGGGAGTCAGATCTAATGGGGGGATGTCCCCACACAACAAAGCTTAAAGCTAGAATGTAGTCATGAACTTGGAGTATAACAGATTATAATTGTTTGACTTGTCCCCTTCCTGCTGGTGCCAAGGCCATGAAGCCTAGAAACTCAGACTTTGTCTCCCTCTAGGCCCTCCCCTCACCAATGTGAATTTCTATTTTTGACCCATCTCTATTTCTAGTATTGCCTTCAGTTTCTGTCTCTTTCTGGCTAAACCCATCAGTTCACTCAACCCTACCTACCCAGATTTTCTCATTATCTTTTCCCCCCTATTCCCTAGTTAGGAGAGGTTTCTGCTTGCCCCACAAAACCCACCAAGCCCCAGACCTCAGACTTCCTGTGCTTTTGGAAACTGGGGCTATCCTGGCTCCTCCTTGGCATTTTCCCCCCTCTCGCTGTTGGCACCTTCCCTACTATGTGGAGACACCCATTTTGGGCTTCCCTCTCACTGCTAATTAAGTCAACTCTTTTGTTCCTCCTCATCACACGACTCCCAATTCCTACTGGGATCAAACTTTGATTTTATTAAGGCTTTTTTTTTTTCTGTTCCTCCTGAACTTTAGTTGGCCTTCCGGAGGCTGGCGATGAGCTTTTTGAATGTAAAAAACCAATCCAAATCCTTTGAAGTTCACCCATCACTGCTGTCTAATCACTGGGACTGTGGGAGTTGGAATTTCTTTTTTTTTTAAGAAAAGCGTTTTTTCCCCTTTCTAAAGAAAGCATTTCAAATGCTCATTAGGCAGAAATATCTATTTTACATTCACTGTAATTGTTCTACCTCCGATGAAATATGTTATTTTTTCTTAAGTAAAGCTACAGGCTGTTTATTAGCAGAGCTAATTAACCCATAATCAGGAGCTGGCTCACCTCTAATCACAACCTGCTTGCATCCTTCACAGGCAATGTGGCGGTGCTACAGCACGTATATTTATAAATATGTGCAGTACAATATGAACTGTATTTATAGGGACAGTGTCAATTCATTTAGCCACCAAACATGACCTACCTAAAACAGGTGGCGAAGGAGATGAACCAGGGGTCTAGGGAGAGGAGAGGAAGGTCCCTGTCTTCTTCTTCTCATCCTACCACCCAATCCCACCCCCAACTAACTATGGAGGATTTGTTTCTCTTTTAGACTTTTAGGGCCTGGCTGCTCTTCCCAACAAAATTTCCCTGGTTGAAGGGCTGCTGGGTGGCTCCTGTGAAATGAGTTGGCGGGTCTCAAATTGTCTTCTTGTGGGCGGGTGTTGGCATCCTCCAAACCCAAAGCTCTGTGCTGATGGAAACTGGTGGCAGCTCCAGGAGAAGTAGAAGTGTCTTCTTAGGGCAGGGGGACAAGGGGAGGGAGGTTTCATAATGTTGCAGGAAGAACACGAGGCCTAGGTTCAAGGCCTGGTTCCCCTGGATGACTTTGGGCATATCAATTCACCTCAGTTTCTTCATCTTTTAAATGGGGACAATATTCACAAGAATGTCTTTATTGGGTTGTCACACTTTACAGATCCCAAAGTGATGTACTCACAACAATTGTGTGGGGTACATACTACAAGTATTATTATCTCTAACTTGCAGATGAGGGAATTGAAGCTCAGGGAAATGAAATCAATTGCTTGGGGTCACAAAACTAATGAGCTTCAAAGACAGGATTTGAATCCAGGTTCAATGATTCTAGGCCCAGAATCCTTTTTCTCTATATTGCATTGCCTTAAATAAGGGTGAAAAAAAAGTAAAACCCTAATTTTGGTTAAAAAAAATGAAATAAGTAAAGAATAGGGAAACTAGGTCAGACCACAGTTCATATGAAAAAAGATCTAGGGTTTTTAGTAGATTCAATATGAATCTATTGCTCCACACAATAGGAGTGTGACATGACTGTCAATAACACAATTGTGATCTGACAGATAGGGGGGGGGCATAGTGTCTAGAATGATGGATGTGAGAATCTTACTTCATTCTTCTCCAATTGGACAACATTTAGACTATTATTTTCATTCTTGAATGCCACATTTTAGAGAGAATGTTGACAAGCTGGAGCAGGACCAGTAGGATAATGAGGGACCTAGAGATTATATAGGAAGAAATTGATGGAACTTGGGTAATATTTGACTGGAGAAGGGGAGACATACAATATTTATTCTGGAGTCAAGTAGACCTGAGTTCAAATTCGATCACAAACACTAGCTATGAGATGTTAGGTGAGCCACATAACCATTGGCTGCTTCATTTTTCTCAATTTCTCACCTACCTCCCAGAATTTTGTGAAGATAAAATGATATCATATCTGCAAAGTGCTTAGCACAGCACCTGGTACATAGTAGGTGCTTAATAAATGCTCGTTTCCTTCTCTTTCCCCTTGTTTAAAAAATCTTAGTGTATTTTTAAGATTAAAAAATGCACTAAGATTTTTGGAACACTCTATATACATTATAAATAGAAAGTATTGTCAGAGGGTAACTGTGTTAGCAACTGGGAGCAGGGGGACCAGAAAAAAGCCCCAAACTCTGAATAGGGTGAGGTACATCTTGAAGCAAGAAAGGAACTTTAAAATACAGACATGAGAAGGGAGTGAATTCCAGGCATGGGGGATGACCAATGTAAAAACATGGAGGTGAAAGATGGAGTATGATGTGAGAGGAATAAGAGAAGTCCAATTTGTCTGGATCACACAATACACAAAGAGGAGTAAAGTACAGCTGCTTAAAGAATAATTTTCATTGTTGTTTGTTATTCAGTCATTTAGTCATGTCCAACTGTTCTTGACCTCATGGTCTATAGCACACCAGGTCCTTCTATCCTACACTATCTCTTGAAGTCTATCCAAGTTCATGTTTGCAATTTCCATGACACTATCTATCCATCTAATGTTCTGCCATCTCCTTTTGCCTTTAATCTTTCCCAACATCGGAATCTTTTTTCAATGAGTCCCATCTTCTCATTATGTGTTCAAAGTATTTAAGCTTCAGCTTCATATTTGATCTTTTAGTAAATAGTTTGAATTAATTTCTTTAAGTATTGACTGATATGACCTATTTGCAGTCCAAGGAACTCTCAAAAGTCTTCTATAGCATCACAATATGAAACTGTCTATTCCGCAGCACTCAGCTTTTCTTATAAGCCAACCTGCACAACCATATGTTACTACTGGAAAAACTATAGCTTTGACTACATGGACCTTTGTCAGCAAGATGGTATCTCTGCTTTTTACTATGCTGTCCAGATTTGCCATGAATTTCCTTCTAAGGAGCAAGTATCTGTAAATTTCATGGCTGCAGTCACCATATGCAGTGAGTTTTGAATCCAAGAATATAAAATATGACACAGTTTCGACTTCTTCTCCCTTTATTTGCCAGGAAGTGATGGGACTATTTGCCAAGATCTTTGCTTTTTGAGGTTAAGTTTCAAGCCAGCTTTTACACTCTCCTTTTTCACTCTCAAGAGCTGTCTTAATTTCTCTTCACTTTCTCCCATAAGAGTGGTATTATCTGCATATTTGATATTGTTGATGTTTCTCTCAGCAACCTTAATTCCAGCTTTTGATTCACCCCATCTAGAATTTCATATGATGTACTCTGCATATAAGTTAAATAAATAAAGTGACAAAATACAACCTTGTTGCACTCCATTTCCAATCTCAAACCAATCAGTTGTTCCATGTTTGGTTCTAACCATTGTTTCTTGACCTGCATACAGGTTCCTCAGGAGACAAATAAGATGATCTGATGCTCCCATCTCTTTGAAGACTTGCCACATTTTGCTGTGATCCACACTAGTCAATGAAGCAGAGGTAGGTGTTTTTCTGGAACTCTCTTGCTTTCTCCATAATCCAATGAATGTTGGCAATTTGGTCTCTAGTTCTGCTGCCTCTTTGAAAACCAGTCTGCTATTATGGTAATTCTTGATTAACATATTGCTGAAGCCTAGCTTGCAGAATCTCAACACAATTGTTCAGTAATCGAAACTTTCCTTGGCATTGCCATTCTTTAGGATTGTGACTTAAACTGATCTTTTCCAGTCTAGTAGCCACTGTTGAGTTTCCCTAATGTGCTGGCATATTGCGTGTTTTAAATAGCTCAGCTGGAATGCCATCACCTCCATTAGCCTTATTGTTAGCAATGCTTGCTAGGGCCCACTTGACTTTATTCTCCAGGATGTATGGCTCTAGATCAGTAACTGCACCATTGTGGTTATCAGTGATGTTAAGATCTTGTATAGTTCTTTTGTATATTATTCTCTTCTGTATATTCTATCTTCTCTTTGTATATTCTATCTCTTCTGCTTCTATTAAGTAGGTACATTTTTGTCTTTTATCATGCTCATTTTTTGCATGAAACTTTCTGCTGATATCTCTAACTTTCTTGAAGAGATCTCTTGTTTTTCCCATTCTTACTGTTTTCTTCTTATCTCTCCTTGCTATTCTCTGGAATTCTGCATTCAGTTGGGTATATGTTTCCTTTCTCCTTTCCCTTTTGCTTTCCTTCTTTCCTCCATTATTTTTTTTTTGTAAAATCTAATCAAACAGATATTTAGCACTCTTACTCTTCTTTTTCTTTAGCAGCTAGGTGGTGTAGTGGATAGAGCACTAGCCCTGGAGTCAAGAGGATCTGAGTTTGAATGTGACCTCAGACACATATTAGCTGTGTGGCCCTGGGTAAGTCACTTAATCCTGTTTCCCTCAGTTTATTGAGCTGGAGAAGGAAATGGCAAACCACACCCCTATCTTTGCCAAGAAAATCCCAAATGTGTTCATAAAGTGTCAGATATGACAACAAAATTTCTTTGTGATGTTTTTTGTTGCTGCCTTTTTACAAAATTGTAAACCTCTGTCTATATAGTTCTTTAGGCACTCTACCTGCCAGATCTAATCCCTGAAATATATTCCTCATCTTCACTTCAAATTTATAAGGGATATTATTTAGGTCATACTTATATGGTCTGATGGTTTTCCCTACTTTCTTCAATTTAAGTTTGAATTTTGCAATAAGAAGCTTATGATCTGAGCTACAGTCAGCTCCAGGCCTTGTTTTAACTGACTTTATATAGCTTCTTCACCTTTGCCTGCAAATGATATAACCAATCTGATTTCCATATTGACCATCTGGTGATGTCCATGTGTAGATTTGCCTTTTGGGTTGAAAAAGGCTATGATCATTGAGTTATCTTGACAAAACTCTATTAGTCTCTGCCCTGCTTCATTTTGTACTCCAAGGCCAAACTTGCCTGTTATTCTAATTATCTTTTGGTTTTCTGCTTTAGCATTCCAATCCCCTATGATGACTGTGACATCCTGTATGTGTGTGTGAGTGTGTGTGTGTGTGTGTGTGTGTGTATGTGTGTTTCATTTCTAGAAGATGTTGTAGGTCTTCATAGAACTGATTTACTTTGGCCTCTTTATTAGAGACTTGTATTACAATGATGTTGAATAGTTTGCCTTGGATTTGAACAGATATCATTTGGTCATTTTTAAGATTATACCCCATTTTCATTATCTTAAGCAAAACAAACTTCTCTTCTCTTCTCTTTACTTCCTCTCTTCTCCCTCCAGTATACCTGCCTTCCAAGCTTCTGATTTTATAGCTTGAGTGGGGGATTCAGACAGGATGGGTAATAAGTGCCAGGTCCTCAAACCATATCCTCAATGCTCAGAAACTGTAAGATTATCTGAAATGCCCAGTGGAAAGTGGAGATTTGATCTATAGCAGACCCTGCACCCAATAGAGATGATAACAGAGAACAGCAGACAGTTGGATGTTGGCAATTCTGCCTTGGAATCAATCAACAAATATTTATAAATACTTACTAACTGTCAGATACCATGCAAAGTTCTACAGATACAAAGAAAAAGCAAAAACAGTTTTTGCCTTCAGTCAGCAGGTCAACAGAGATTTATTAAACATTTACTATGTGCCAGGCACTGTGCTGAATCATGGGGATACAAGGAAAAGAACTCACATTCCAGTGGAGGAGATGTACATAGAGAAGCTAGGTGACGAGTGTATGGAAGGTAACCTTGGCTGCCTTAGTTCAGAGCATGTGTTCTTGGCACCTGAGTTCCTTCTCTATCTGTAGGAGATCACACATACCTTATGTGTACATTGTAGAACAGGCAGGTAGAATACTGCTTGTCATCTATCTCACTATACCATTGAATTAATATTTGTTGTTGTTGGTAGTGTTTGCATTAAATTAACGTGACTTTCCTGGTTGGATCAGGAGGGAGACTGTGAACAGTGATTCCGAGTGGATACTTATTTAGGGAAAGGGGTTTTTGGAACCAATCAGTACCAACATTATAATAATTATATTGGTGCCAGTTGCCTTGACTTCTGCCTTGTCACTGGACTCTGATGACTCTGGAGGAGAGAGTGAGGTTGATGACTTGGAACAGCCCTGCCTCACTTAAATCCAATTCACTCACAACTCAAGACAACATCCTCCTGATGTCATTGGTCCTCTTCGAGAACAAAGGATAAGCAACAATATATTGCTACTGTATGAAAAGATATCAAGACAAGGATGGCCATGGATAGGTGGCACAGAGGATAGAGAACTGGACCTGGAGTCAGGAAGACCTGAGCTCAAGTTCTGACTCAGATGCTGTGCAGCACTGGTCAAGTCAGTTAACCTCAGCCTGCCTCAGGTCCCCTATCTATAAAATGGAGATAATGATAGCACTTACCTCCTGGGGTTGTTGTGAAGATAAAATGAGATAATATTTCTAAAGCTGCTTGTCAACCTTAAAGTGCTATATAAACACAAGCTATTATTATTATTAAGACCAATATTACCTAAAGTAGGGACCACTAACTCTCCTCGGTAGTTGATATGGGAGAACTGAGGCTTAGCAGAAAATGAATTTTACTGGGTCTTGAGGCAGAAGGGACCTTAAAGATCATTTAGTTTAGGGATCCTGAACTTTTTTTTTATGTTATAGACCCTGGCTTATGAAGTCAGAGTTCCAAAGCCTATAGACTCCTTCTCAGAACTGTCTTTTTAAAAACATAAAATAAAATATATAGAATTAAAAAGGAAAACAATACATATTGAAATTGAAATATAGTGATTAAAATATTTAAAAAATAAATCCAAGGACCCCAGATTAAGAACTCTTACATTAATCTAACACCTAGATAAGGAAACTGAGGCCAAAAGAGGCGAATTGATTTGCCGAAGGTCATATGGCTATTAAATGTCAGGGCTTGGTTTGAAATCCATCCTTGACTTCAAACCCAGGACCTTTTCCATTTAAAATCCAACAAACATTTATGAAACACCTGTTATATACAGGGTGCTATGCTAGGCACTGGGAGATAAAAAAATAAAATCAGACACAGTCCCTGCACTCGACTTATAATTTGGTAAGTTGGGAAGAAAAAAAGGAACTGGGCTAGGATGAGAAGAGAGGGTCTATGGAAAAAAAAAATTAGGAGTTAGGAGTGATTTGTGAGGTAGGGTCTCTAGCTTATAAAAACAAACAAACCCCCAAACTCCTTGTCCTGAGAGACAATGGTCACACTCTGGAAAGAGGGGCCACTAAGTACTTAATTAAAGCAGGACTCTGGATAGAGAGAAGCACAACCTGGCCTGAGTGTAGGTCGTGCATAGAATTTGTGTGAGATGGGTGAAATTGCAGGCTGGGTCCAACTGTAGAGACAAGCTGTCTGCATTCTCAAAGAGATTAGCTGTGCTGACTAGGTCAGGCTCCCACTACATTGAATACTTTTCCTTGTTCATTCATCAACTTTACATTGAACACCTGCTATGTTCAAAGCACTGAGTGGGGCACAAAGATGAATGAGATAGCTTTGGAATCAGCAAAGCCTGAATTGCAATCCTGCCTTTGGCATTTACCAGCTGTGTGACCCTAAGCAAGTCACTTAGATGCTTTCAGCCTCACTTTTCTCATCTGTAAAATGGGGATGATCGCAGCACTGATGGTTGTCATGAGAATCAAAAGAGGTAATTTATGTAAAGCTCTTTGCCCACTTTTGAGTCCTTTGTAAACATAAGCTATTTTTATTATTAACTCAGTCCCTGCCCTCAAGAAGTTTATAGTTTAGTGGGTAAGATTAGACATGCTCCCAAATAATGGCAATGGGAGTCAGTATGTACATTATATGTGTCATGAGTAGCACCACCAAGGTGCTCATTAGGAGTTCAGAAAAGGTACAGATTCCGGCGGCTAGGTGGCGCAGTGAATAGAGCACCGGCCCTAGAGTCAGGAGGATCTGAGTTCAAATCCGGCCTCAGACACTTAACACTTACTAGCCATGTGACCTTGGGCAAGTCACTTAACCCCAATTGCCCTGCCTTCCTCCCTCCAAAAAGCAAAAAAAAAAAAAATTGTAGAAAGTTGCCTAGAACATTGAAAGGTGTGGCAGTCATAGTCACAGTCATACAGCCAGAGTATGACTTGAACCCAGATATTCCTGGCTTCAAAGCCAACTATCTACCCACTCCACCATGTTGTTTCAAGTGTATTTGAACAGATTATCTGGAAAGCTGTTATAATGTAATAGCTGGCATTCATATGGCATCCTAAGGACTGAAAAGTGCTTTAAATATATCATCTTACTTGAATGGAGAAGAGGATGGCTCCAATTTATAGATGAGGAGACTGAAACTCAAGGAGATTGAGTAATTTGTCCATGGTCAAACAGTTAGCATGTATCTCAGGGGAGATCTGAGCCCAGATCTCTGCTGACTTGCAGGTGAGTGCCCTTTCCATCATGCAACACTGCCCCTTAGTATACTTAGGACTCAGTGTTGAAGTACTTTTAACTGTTGCAGAATTCATATAATCAGTCAGTCTGGTGCTTGAATGAAGGCTGGGACTCACTACTCCCTATGAATTTCTGCCTATGCTGTCCAGACAGTGGCACTCAGTTCTGTGTAGGCAGTGCCCTAGTTTGGTGGATTTCACCCTCTAGAGACTTGTACTGTCACCTCCCTTGCCCTGCCAAGGATCTAGGCCTCAAGCTTTTTTTTTTTTTCCAAGTTATTTTCTTCATTTGTCAGGTCCCTGTTGTGATGTGGCATTTGTTTTTCCATGGTGTCGGTTTGTTATTTTCACTCTGCTCGGTGCTTTGACACATTTCAGAGGTGCAGGGCACATTTTAAAATAATGATCTCCCCATGGTAGAGGCCTGACCCCTCTGGAGGGGTATGAGTGACTCTGGGCTAGGTTTAGGAACCAGCACCATGGAAAGACCCTGAGGCTGGACAGACTGGATTATTCCCATTCTGACAGGCAAAATCAGGCGGTTGTGAAGGTGAGGATCTAAGCTAGGTGCCCTAGAGGCCCCTAGGCATTGGAGTTGAAAGGGATTGCAGAACAGGAAGGGAAGAGAGCATATTAATGTCCTGGATTTCAGGTGTCTGTTTCAGGTCTGCTGTTTCTCAGAGGAGTCACTATGGTTGACAGTCTGATGTCTGAGATCTACAAGGCTGAAATTTCAAAGGTTTGTTCACCCTGGGGTGATCAGACCCTGGGATAACTGGCTCACACTGTGTAAACTCACAGGAAACTGAGTTGTGAACCAGAACACCCAGGTAATTCACTGGACAGACATAGCTGTCAGAAGCATTCCTGTCTATGGGTCAGAGCAAGCCTAGTCAGTAATCCAAAGGTTGTATAGCAATTTTAGTATTTTAGTACTTTAGTACTTCAGTACTTGGTGAGTATGGCATTTTGGAGTGGTGGGATTTGAATGCAGAACTGCCTGACTCTAAGCTCATTAAGCTATGTGTGCACATTCTCTAGATGTGTGCATGTAGATATGTGTGTATATATGTACACATACCTACACACATACATATATGCATGTATATAAACACATACATTACGTTTTTAATTAAATTTATTTAATTCTCTTTGTTATCTCACATTTGTATGGAGTTTTGAAACTTTCAAAGTACTTTCCTCATATGAACTTTGTGGGGCAGACAACAAATGCTGACCCCATCAGTGAGGTATGGATTCTTATTATTCTTATATCATTGAGCTTGACATACTTGTTATCTTTTTCTCTTTAGATTTAGAGATTCATCTTATTTTTTTGGCTTCTGTCTAGCTGTCCAGCCACTCCTCTGGAGCTCTTGCCAACAGGAGGCTCTGGACTTCCTCTGCCCTGGATACCTTCAGTAAGTTGTCATAGCCTGCTGTGTTACACCTCTATGCTCTGGGGATGTACCTGCTGTGCCAACCAGAATCTCATAGTTACGTCCATGAATCAGAGCTCCTCCTGCCCTGAATAATGCCAGTGACAAAGCCAATATGGTATCACACAACCTAAGGTCTAGAGGATACCTCAGCAACCACCTCATCCAATTCATCCTGAAATAGTCCCTTTAAAGTGGACCCCCAAATGATCCTTCAGTCTTTTTTTTTTTGTGAGGACCTTAATGAGGGGGAAACCACTTCCTTGGGAGGCATCCCATTTCACTTGCAGATAGCTCTAGATAGGAATTTTTTCCTCACAGTAATTTTTATTGGCATTGTTTATTTTTATATTACCTACCTTTCCCTATGTTTCTCTTCTTCTACCTCCAAGAGAACTGTCTCTTAAATACAAAAAGAGGGGAAAATATTCAGCGAAACCAACCCAATATATTAGGGAAAGTCTCATATGCATTGTTCCACATGCATAGTTTCCTATTTCCACAAAGAAAGGGCAGGGTGAAGATGGGGGATGGAGGAAGTGGGGTCACGGCATGCTTTAATTTGTTTCTTTGCAACTCCTATCTTTTGCTTCTTGTTCTGATTTCTGGGGCCAAGCTGAACAAAAATAATCCTTCTTCTAGGAGACAACCCTTCAGATGCTTGAAGGCAGCTATTATGTCCCTCCTAAATCACTGACATCCTTGCTCTCCAATTCTCCTTTTCCTAGACTGTGTGAGGATCAGCCAGTCCCCTTCTGTTTGCACTTGTACATAATACCAGGTCCCTTCATTTCAATAGAATGTCACAATATGTTCTAATTCCAAAATTTAACATTATTTTTCATTGATTTTATTTCAGTTTCCTTCTCTAATGCCTTCCTCTGATGTCTCATTGTAGTATGGAAATGATGTTGGGTCCTCAAAGGTTATGCCAGTGGAATATCAGCTTTGTTAGGTCCTACCAAACTGGAAAGGCTTTGAGGAGGTGATTGGCAATGGCTCAGTATGTGGGATATTAAAGGACAAGCCTCACTAGTTATGTTTTGGAGGAACTCAACACTAGTGGGTCAGCCACCTGGTGATTCTTTTTTTTAAGCCATGGACAATGTTTGAAGATATTGGAATGTGTGTTAGTGGAGGGAATGAATACCCACATTAACAGTATCACACATCCTTTTAGGATTGAATTACTTCTCAGGATGGTTGAAGCACCACCATGGTGTCTTTAAAGTGTATTATAGGATGGGTTATTTCTGGGAAACACACACATATGCCTATATACACACACATACACATGTATATGTATGTAGATAAAGACTAGACTTATGCTTTCACTGATAGTGGGAATTCCTAGTTAGTGAAACTTTCTTCAGCCATGCATTTCAATACTTTTCTCTTCAATTTACAGTCTTAGAGAATTACCTAGAGCATTGAGAGATGAAGTAACTTGCCAAGGGTAATACAGATGGTATGTGTTAGGGGCAGTACTTGAATACAGGTCTGCTTGGTTCTGAAGCCTTTTCTCTAACTACTTTCTAGGTTGGCTCTTTAAATATATTTACATATATCATATATTTATTCATAATAAATTTAGAAATATTTGCATATAAAGTATGTATATGTACATGTCTATACAGACATATGTGTATATATTTCAACATGCTGATTAAATCATGCATATGTATACATAAATATATATCTGTGTGTATTTCTATATACACATGATTTTGTCAGCATACTGTACTTTAGGAATAGGAAATTGATCACAGGTGTAGGGTGGTAGAAGGGACTCAGAGACTGTGTAGTCTAATTCTGTACCTCCCTTTCTAATTCTAATAATGATGGGGCTGAGCCCAGGGAGGTTAGGTATCTTAAAAATCAGAGGTAAGATTTGAACCAAGGTTTTTTGACTCCCTACTGTACTATATTGTCTTAGCAGGTTACCTAAGGTTGGGTGACTCACCTAGAGTTACAAAGCAAGTAATTGGCAGAGGTGGGATCCCACCTGTCTATCAGTTATGCCACGCTGCTTCTCAATATGCATATATATGATATATATCCCCATAGATATTAGATATAAAGATATAACATGTGTATGTACACACATCAATTTGTAACCTTACATTTGTAGAGGGCTTAAAATTTTTTTCTATCTTTTATTTCAACATTTCCCACTATATTCTTCCCCTCCTCCCCCTCCCAGAGCACCATCTATTAAAACATAGATGGAAAAAGAAAAACAAAAAATTAAGCAAAACCAACCAACACGTTGAAAAAGTCTGACATTATATTTTGTTTTCTACACCCATAGTACTCCACCAGTACAGAGTGGGGGAGGGAGAGGGATTACCTTCTTGTGTTTTCTTTGGGTTTTTTTTTTGAACCTTTTTTCTTTCTGAGTTTGGTCATTATAATCCCCCAGCATTTAGATTATTATTATTACTTTTTGGCTTAGTTTTGTTCGTTTGTTTTTTGCATAGGATTTTATTTCTACAAAGTGCCTTTCTCACAGTTACCTTGGGGGTGGGGGAGGGGAAGAGAGGATAAAGTAGATGCCGATCCCATCCAAGAGGTATGGATTTTTGTTAGTTTACATCATAGAACACAGCACTTCCCGGCCCTTCTTTGTCTTTAGATTTGGAGATCCATCTTGTTTTTTGGCCTGTAGCCCTCAGTCCAGTCACTCGGTTGGAGCCCTTGCCAACAGAAGGCTCTGGTCTGGACTTACTCCCCCATGATTCCTCAAGCCATACAACTTCTCTTCCCCACCTCCAATTCAGCTTCAGATGTTTTATCTTGTTTTTGCTTTTAATAAAAAAGGATGGCACCTCTGTCTTCAGAGAGAACCAATTATATTTGTTTAATTTACCACCTCGAAGAGCTCGCTTCTTTCAGTCTCTCTATTCCCAAGACAGCATCACCTCTGTGGCTGCTGAAACGTTTAATGGTCACCCTTCTCGGTGGCAGGCACCCTTGTCCCTCTTGGAGTTTAACTGGAGGAGGAAGGAGGACAGTCTCAGGCTCTCCTGGTACAAGTTTTATCACCATCTCTGCCCTAGGCAGCTCTTTCAGTAGGGACCCAGCAGACAAGGAGTTTTCTGCTTCCCCTCCCCACTATGAGTAAGAAAGATGAAGGAAATTACTGTAATTGAGAAGTTACCTGTGGGCTGCTGCCTCCACACAACGACTCTGTCCTCTCCAGCTTCTCACACTTTCCCCTCCCCCTCAGGCTAGATTAATTAACTGGCAATGCTGCTCTGCATGGAGAAGTATTGCCATCGAAAATCTGGCTGGGGGCATAGGACTTTCTCCTCTTTCTCCCTCCCTACCCACCAGCCCCACCACCTCACAAGGGGCTACTGAGAAGCTCAGTGTTTGGGTATGGGGGGAGGGAGCAGCACAGCCTATCAGAGAAGCCCTGAACTGGTGGGCCAGGTTTTGCCTGATGTTTTTAATCTTTTTCATTGGGAGGACAAGTCATGTGTGTGTGGGGGTGGGGGTGGGGGTGGGGAGGGGTTCCCTTCTCTGACTACTTGATCAGATTTTCAAGTTGCTTTGAGATCCTCCAGGCAGAGACCAGGCTCCCCCTTCAGCTGACCAGGCTTTCTTGCCACCAGAGTTTAGAAATTCAATTTGCAAAGATTTTTCTTTCTACCTTTCTACAGTTCCCTGATCTGTCTCCCTTGCTAGCACTGAAGTCAGCTCTTCCCTCCCGCCCTCCCTCCTCTTTCTCTTTTTAGATCTCATGGATAAAATTGATTCTGTTTGAGCATCTCACTCTGATGCTGTTTGGAGCAGTGGGGCCAGTGAACAGGCTTTCTGCTCGTCAAACTGTCTCCCTCATCCGATTATCTTTATCTTACATTTATATGACCTTTTTGACTATAATATATCTCACATACATCATTCCCTTTTGATCCACAAAACCCCTATTGCAAGGCAGTATGTGGATTACTATTCCCATTTTATGAACTGTCACCCAGACTCAGAAAGGTTAAGTAACTTGCCCCAGGGCCCATAAGGAGCCGGTAGCAGGGTCTTCACTAGGGTGGAGTGACCAGAACTTTCCCCCAGGGCCTGACACTACTTGCTGTCCTTCAGCAGTGTAAAAACGACAGAATTTAGCACCTATTTAACACAACAAATTAGTTAAAATAGAAAGCAAATAGATGGCAGATTAAGGTGAGCTCCTCTTCTCCCCTTTCCTAGTCTTCCCCCCACAAAATGTATCTGCCCCACCACCAACCTCACACAAATATCCTTGGGCCTGTCTGTCCTCCTTGGAGGTGTCCTGCTTCCAACGTGTACCCTTCAACTCAGGATGCACTTCAGGATTACCACCCCAGGCACAATTCACATTTCTTGCCCTAAGAGCAAACATCCTAAATTCCATATCTGCATGGCAGAGCTGGGACTCATCCCAGAGCAGGACTCTCTCCCCTCCAACACACTATTACTACGCCGATTACTCCAGGCGTTATTTTCCCAGATCTGGAAGGGCAGAAGGCTCAGTGCACACAGATCAAATTCAGCAGCAACAGAAAGCCCTAATAAAATCAGAGATGGATCCCAGCGGGAGTTTGGAGCTTAGTGATGAAGAGGAACACAAAAGGTGACTTAATTAGCAATGAGAGAGAAGCTCCAAACAAAAGGAGCTTTCCCCTTTCTGGGATCCCCCCCCTCCCTGCCCCCATTCCTCCAGGGACTGGCTGAGAGGGTGTCATAAGGGCAAGGGCAAGGAGGAACCTAATTGCCTTCATTTCTCTTGCTCACAGGTGGCAGCTTTCAAAAGCAACATTTTCCTAGGAACTACATTAAGGGGAGGGGAAGGATTAACTTGGAGGTTAGGGATTCTGCGTTCTAGTCATGGTAACCCCATTAACATACTTGCTCTGTGACAGATTACTTGGGCATGTCACATCTACCCTTTGGGCCTCAGTTTTCCCATCTCTAGACTAGGAGAGGGCTGGCCTAGATCAGGGGCTGTTAACCTGTGGCTTTTTTGGGGGGTGTCTATGGATGAGAAAAAAAAAAACCAAACCTCGACATCTTTATTTTCATTAACATCCAACTGAAATTTAGCAATTTTTGGGACTATTTAAAAACATTACTCTTAGAGCCATAGTCTTCACCAGGCTGCTGAAGGAACCTGTGTCATACCAAAGCTTTAGAGCCCTTGGACTGGATGGTCCTTTCCATATCTAAAATTCTACTGTTTCCTTATATTGTCATCCTTTTTATGTCTATGTCTTTCATATCCTATACCTCTTGACCAAGCAGTTAGAGCTGGAAGGGATCTATTTCTATCCCCTCATTCTGCAAATAAGGAAACTAAGTCTCACAGAAGTTGTCCAAAGTGACATTGTTAGAAGTTGGAGAGCCAGGATTTGAACCTAGGCTCTCTGACTTCAAACCCATTTATTCTTTTTTTTTTATTATTATTTACTTCTTTCTTTTATTTTTGTATTTTTTTTAAATTAAATTGGTTTATTTACTTTTAGTTTACAACATTCAGTTCCATAGTTCCTTGAGTTTCAAATTTTCTTCCCCTCTCTCTTCTCCTCCCCCTCCCCCTCCATCATGGCAGCATGCACTCGAATATAGGATCTACAAATATCTTCACTCTAATCATTAGTCAGGTTGTAAAGAAGGATTATAACTGATGGATTGATCAGTGGGAAAGAGGAAACAAAACAAAACAAGAAAAAGAAACACAGCAAGCAGTTTGTTTCAATCTGCATTCAGACTCTGCATCTCTTTGTCTGGATGTGGATGTCTCTTTTGATCATGAGTCTTTTGGAGTTTTCTTATAACCTTACATTGCTGAGAGGAGCCCTGTCTATTGAAGTTAGTCATCACACATATGCTGTGTCTGTGATTGTGTACAGATTTCTCCTGGTTCTGCTCTTCTCAGTCAGCATCAGTTTATATAAGTCTCTCCAGGTTATTATGAAGTCTATCTGCTCCTCATTTCTTATAACACAGTAGTATTCCATTACATTCATATAGCACAACTTGTTCAGCCATTCCCCAATTGATGGGCATCCCCTTGATTTCTAATTCTTTGCCACCACAAAAAGAACAGCTATAAATATTTTTGTATGTACAGGTCCTCCTCCCACTTCTCTGATCTCTTTGGGATATAACCCTAGAAGTGGTATTGCTGGGTCATTGCTGGGTATGCACCTATTTATAGCCCTCTGGGCATAGTTCCAGATTGCTCTCCAGAATGGATGGATCAGTTCACAACTCCACCAACAATGCATTAGTGTTCCAATTTTTCCACATCCTCTCCAGCATTTATCATTTCCCTATTTTGTCATCTTAGTTAATCTAGCCAGTGAGATGTGGTACCTCATAGTTGTTTCTATTTGCTTAGTGATTTAGAATATTTTCCATATGCTTATAGATATCTTTAATTTCATCTTCTGAGAACTGCCTGTTCATATCCTTTGACCATTTATCAATTGGGGAGTGGCTTGTATTCTTATAAATTTGACTCAATTCTTTGTATATTTTAGAAATGAGGCCTTTATCAGAGACACCAATTGTAAAAATTCTTTCCCAGTTTTCTACTTCCCTCTTAATCCTGGTAACACTGGCTTTATTTGTATAGAAGCTTTTCAATTTAATGTAATCAAAATTATCCATTTTGCATTTTATAATGCTCTCTAACTCTTATTTCATCATGAAGTCTTCCCCTCTCCATAGATATGACAGGTAAACTATCCTTTGCTCTCCCAGATTGCTTACAATATCAGTCTTTATACCTAGATCATGTACCCATTTCAACTTTATTTTGGTGTACGGTGTTAGGTATTGGTCTATGCCCAATTTCTGCCATACCATGTTCCAGTTTTCCCAGCAGTTTTTGTCAAATCATATGTTCTTATCCCTAAAACTGCAGTCTTTGAAACCCATTTACTCTTTTTTTAGCTATTGGGGTTAAGTAACTTGCTCAAGGTTAAACGGCCAGTTATTTCTGGATGTGGTACTAAGTATCTGAGCCCGGATTCGATCCCCAGGTCATCCTGACACTGGAGCCAGTGCTCTTACTCGCTGAGCCACCTGGTCACCCCTAAGCAATTGGGGTTAAGTAACTTGCTCAAGGTTACATGGCCAGGTGTTTCTGGGTGGGTGCTAAGTGTCTGAGCCCGGATTTGATCCCCAGGTCATCCCGACACTGGGGCTGGTTCTCTTACTCGCTGTGCAACCTGGCCGCCCCAAACCCATTTACTCTTAACGGTGTAAGCTATCATTGTGGCCTTTTGTTGTTTTCTCTCACTAGTTTATAAGGTTCTTGAGGACACAGATAACCTTTTTACTTCCATGTATCCACAGTTCTTGGAATAGTGCTCTGTATTCAGATTTTACCCAGCACTCAATATTTGTTACCCATGATGATGGTGACAAAGATGACCAGAACAACAATGATGACGAAGCTTGCCCTATTCTGTGTGGTTCCTCTCCTCTGGCTCTTTCTTTCTGATGGCATAGCAAGAGAAGTTTAGGCAGCAGGGAAGACTGAGGACCTGGGGATACTGAACTCATCTTGCGGATAAGTTTGGGTATTAATACTATGATACTGTGATCACATTTTGGATTTTTAGGATGCCCTTCTTCCTAAGAACTCAAACCACATACCCTAGTTTGAATTCTGTGCCAGTACAATGCTCAATCAACAAGGTTTTCAGGCTTTCAGACTCCATTTATTGAATGCACCAACCAATAATCCAGCCTCCCTGGGCAATGGCCTGAAGGAAAGGTATGAGAAAGGTTCACAGTTATCTGCTGGGGCTCCAGAAACTTAGAAGGAAAGTCAGGGAGCCAATAGATCCCTATTATTCAGGTTGCAGGATCTGTCTTCCCAAAGAGAGTGATATAGGAAAAAAGCAGGATAGGAGGGTTATCAGAAGGGGAGTGGGCTGGAGGCAAGGGAGAGAAGTAATTAATTGCTCTAGTTTTTCTGTGTGCCTCCAATTAATGCACTCCTCCTTCCTGCAGTGAGGTGCCCCTTCATTAACTGTTAAGCTGTCACCGTTTCTGACACCTTGGAGCAGGCTCAAGAGGCAGAGAATGTATGAAAAACCCAAGTGGCAGATGAATTGATTAATAAAAATATGCACAATAGGTGTTCCTTCTACTCAACAGGGTTGTTTCAGACATCCCAACGGTTCCTACCTATCTGTCTCACCTTCAACCTTCCTAAGCCTTCCTAGGGAATAGGTTCAACCTCCATGCCCCTTCCAACTCTGTTCCCTTCTCTAGCTTTACTGTAGAGCCAGGTGTAGTATTAGAAGACATCCAAGATAGCCATGAGTGTCTTGGTATTTATAGATAAGTGGTAGTACATAGTATCCATTAGAAGGATAAACAGACATGAATCTGAGAAGCACAGGATTTAGAGCCCCTAGACATCTTCTAGTCAAACACTCTTATTTTACATTTAGGGAGACTGATAGCCAGAGTGGCATCCACAGTGACTTGTCCAAAGTCACATAGGCAGCAAGTTGAAGAGATGGGATATAACCACAGGTACGCACACTGTGAATCCAGTGTTCTTTCGACTATACTGTACTTTTTCTTCCACTATAGAAAGGAAGTGACTTGGACTATAGGGTTCCCATGGTATTTTATTTCTTAGAATCATAGGTTACAGAATGATAAAGAAACTTTGAAGTCATTAGTCCCTCATCTTACAGATGGGGAAACTAAGGTATGGGGAGGCATGAAGTGACATTTTCATAAAATAGGATCAGTTTAGGAAATGAAGATACTTTTGTGAGATGAATAAGTATGTCCTTATTGATCTCACATTTTACTGAGGATTTTCCTCCCTATTATATGAAAATGCCTCAATTTTACAAATACTTATTGAAAATCTTTATATAAGGAGCCCAAACATTGTTGTACTAATTCAATTAAAATCAATACCTATTTATTAAACACTTACAAAGTACAAGTCATTGTGCTAGACTCTGGATATACAAGGAGAAATATTGCATAATCCCTGCCTATAAGGAGCCTATGATCTAATGGGGGAAAGGAGGATGATATGTGTGCAAATAAATTTGCTGCAGGGTCAAACATGATGGGGGGAAAGAGAGATCAAGAAAGAGGATTAATAACATGTGAGAAAGGAGATATCACTTTCAGCTGGGAGGAATTGAATCAGGGAAAGCCTAAGGAAGGAATTGGCATCTAAGCTGGTCCTTAGAGGAGAAGAACAAGGCCAGAAAGGTCTCCAATTTCTTATTTATCTGTATGCAGTCCGAGGGCAAAGACTGTCTGATTATCTTTTCCCAGCCAATAGCACAGTTCCTACACTTCCTATGATTATAGTAACGGAGGTAAAAGGGAAAAGGCAGCACTCAGAAGTGGGGAATGGGACTGTACAGCTTTTTGCCAAGGAGGACAGAGGAGAAGGTGGAGTCTGACCAGACTGTGCCTATGAGGTTACACAGGAAAGGACCTTAGCCTGAGCTGGTGCTAACAGGAGCAGTTCCACCCAATCAAACAGAAGTTCTCTCCATGGTCAGAAAGGAAGAATTTTTGATCCCACAGCTTCCCTAGAAGGGAAACTGCTGTGTAAGGGAAAGTTTAGTCCTTTGTCCTGAGGCCTCTGCTATTGACCATAAGAGACATATCTATTACCTCAGACCTTGCTTTGGTCTGGCTTAAAGGAAAATTATTGGGATGGATGGAGAAGACTAAAAGATATTAGGACCAGAGAAATTATTGTTCTTCTGGCCATTGGCAAACATTGTTAGAGAATCTCAGGAAGTCAGAGTCCAAAGCTTACTTAGAGTATTTAGTATAAAACTGTAATTTTTTCCCTTTTTAAATTTAATTTTTTCAGTTAACCATTTATTTTCTATTGCTCACACCTCCTCCCCTCTATTGAGAAAAAAAGAAAGAAAAAGGAAAACAAAACCCTGGTAACAAATATGTCTATGAAGTGGGAAACAGCTGAACAAATTATGGTATGTGAATGCAATGAACTAAGATTGTGCTTTAAGAGGTGACGAAAGGAATAGTTTCTGAGAAAGCTAGGAAAACTTGAATGAATAAAACTCTTTGTTTTCTACTGGAGGAAACTTGTGGCCAGAATGACAAAGGATGCCCCCAAGGCTACACAGCTAGTTGGTGACAGGGTTGCCTAGCTTAGATATTGGACTCCTCTGTCAAAGTTGCTTCTATCTTTTCCCAGTACCCTTTGGGACAGGATCCACTGGATGCCACTTCGCTGCCCTCTGCTAGCCCTAAAAGGAGCCAGGAGAATCTGAAGGCAATACCTTGAGTTACCTCCATCCCCTTCTCCCCTCTGCACCCTCCCTTCCCACCAACTTAAGCTCTCAGAAGTATGTTTGCTCTGGACACAGACCCTAGCTCTAGTCAATGGCCATGAGCTAAATTTCCATCTTCCATTTTGTCCCAACTCAATGGAGGACACGAAAGGCCTGAAATGAGAAGATGGTGTTTGTGGGCAGACCAGAGCCCTTTTGTTAAGCAAACACACTGGCCATCCATTTAGCAGAAATAGCTCTTGAGCAAAGAGAGGGAGAGAGTTGTGTCCACAAACCCATTTGCTGTTTAGGTGTCAGAAATAAATTTTACCACTGGAGTCTGCAGCATCTGATTAGTGAATTATTCAGTTTGGATATTGCGTTCCCTCTGACCTCATTAGTAACCCTGAGGTGAGAGGGATGCATTAGAGTAACCACCATGCTGTCACTGAGGAGCAGAGCAGGGGCATTAAAATGGATTAAAGTGCTTTACCAAGAACTACAGCACAACTCATAAAAACAGCCCACTGTTAAACCAGTGCTCAGAAAATAAACAGGCCCTGGCTGGGAGGGGGAGGTCCATAGAACCATGGGGTGGGGCAGGATTGAGGGAAGGCTCAGATCCTTGTGCCAGGCTGAGAAAAATGCTATAGCAAATGCCCGGAACTCTGCTCAGGGTTTCAGATATTGAAGGAATAAGGGCTGTGGTATGTGAAAAGTGAATGATCTGCTTGTGTTGCATGGATAATTTAAGACCCTACTTTGTGCTTCTCAAACTTCCAATATATTCTTGTTCTTCTTTACCCTTATCTCCAGTGAATTGTGACTCCTGCAAGGCCAAGGTGACTAATAACTCTTTCTGAAGCTCCTCTTGCTTCCAGAGCAATGTTCTGGGTGCTGGGGGAGATGCCAAAACTGAATAAAATATGATTCCTGCCCTCACACAGTATACAGTCTTCTGAGGGAAGATGATGTAGAAAAATTATTACTTTAACACAAAGTAATGTACCTGAGAGATTCAAGCAAAGTGCTTTGTGAGGGCTGAATGGGGAAAATCATGAACATCTGTGGGATCAAGGAAGGCGTCATGGTGAATGTGGTGGTTGAGCTACAGTAACAACATCAATTAGTGTCTATGTGGTGCTTTAAAGTTTTCAAAACATTTTACAAGTATTATATTAATTGATCTTCATAAAAACTCCATAAGTTAAGCAGTAGTATAGTTCTCATTTTATAGATGGGGAAATTGAAGCCGAGAAAGCTTAGGGGACTTGTCTTGGGAACATATAGCTTGTGATTATCCAAGTCAGGATTTGAACTCAGCTTTTCCAAGTTCATCACTCAATCTACTACATACTACTTAGCTAAGATTTAAACATTAGGGAAGAATTTCAAAGACACAGAAGAGGAGAGAGGGCATTCCAGGCACATGTCACAGCATTAGCTAAAGCTAAGAGGTGGGAAAGTAACCCACCTATCAAAGAGAAGGATATGTTCAGAAGACTGAGAATGGTGTCATTTAATTGGAATGTAGGGAGAGTTCTAGACAAGAGCAGTGCCATGTAAACCTAGGAAGGCAGAATGGTTTTAAATTCCTTCCATCTCAAGCTAAGGAATTTGAATTTGATGTGGTAGACAGTGGAGAAGGGTTTTGAACTGAGGAGGAACATGACTGTGCATAAGGAAGATGAATCTGGAAGTGGTGTGAAGGACATGAATCAGAGGGAGGCAGGAGTAGAGATGGAAAGATGGGTTAATGATTTTCCCACTTCCTTTTGGTTCTGGGAAACATCTCATCAGTCTGCACAGTTGGAGCTATGCCACTGCTCTCTTGGTCCCTGAAAATAAGGGCTCTCTTGGTCCCGTTTCCAAAGCTGGAGCCCATCTTGCTAGCTTTACAGATGAGGTGGAAATGGTGACTGAAAGAAGGGTTGGATCACTTCATAAGGGTGGACTCTGATGAGAGGGTGTCCTTGATTTTTCACATTAGCATTCTGAGCTCTTCCTCAAAGCTAGAATTCTGGCATACTTATAAGTCCATGGTAATATTTTAGTTCTAATAAGGTTACTTAGTTATAATCCCTGGGGGAAGCCATTTTCCTGGTCGGCACCAATGATTCTAACACAGTTCTGATGCTGATGAGATTTTGGGAAGGGCAGAGATCTTAGCTTCAGCAAACTCAATCCATGTCTCTTTCATGCATTACTTCTCTCCCCCCCCCCCCACACACTTTTTGGTTTTTTCCAGGATCCTTACTTTCACTCTATTGGATAAGAACACTGGACCTGCTGTTATGGTGCATTACAAGTAGAAGATGGACCAAAAACACTGAAAAGCTTGATTAAATCCTCCCTGTATGAGCCTAGGAGGGGAGCACAGAGGAAGTTTTGGTAGCTTTTCCTTGTCCTGTGCTTAGAGAAATGAGGCTATTGTATAATCTTCAGCCCACACATCAACCGCCTTCCTCTAACATAGGAATCATAAGCATTAAATGAATTAGACAAACGGGATCTGATTCTGAAAGCTGATATCTAAACAGTTGTTTAACAGCAGGTCTAGGCAAGTCATATGTATGCATCAGAGTTGCCAGACCAGGAAAAATTTGTTACCTCTGCCAGTGTGTGTGTGTGTGTGTGTGTGTGTGTGTGTGTGTGTGTGTGTGTGTGCATGTGTGGTGGGGGTGTGTCATCCTTATTCCTAAAAAGAATGAAAGGGATGAAAGACTGGGGAGCAGGTCTAGGGGCTAAACGTTTCCTAGTCCTGATTTAGCTTCACAGCCAGAGAGTGAGATGAGGTAAGAGATGAGTCTGCTGCCTCCTCTCCTCCTTTGTTTTGGGTTGGGGCTCTGGGCAGCAGCTCAAGCCTTTCCCAGGGGAAATGAACCCTAGTGAGTGACCAATGTGTTAGCAATTGTTTGCTCAGCAGCAGTCACAAATGGATGCTAAAAGGCTTTGTGGTTCATTGATGGGCATCCTCCTTACCAGCCTATTCTTCATCCATTTCTTGGGAGAGCCACAAGCCCTCCCTCATAGCCCCCAGCGCTGCCCTTGATCTACACTGGGTCCTAAATTCTCTCTTCTTGGCACATGTCCAAACACGGGTGAAGAATACTTGCCAACTGGGTCTCCCCAGAATGAATTAGATAAATTAGGATGATTACCCCAGACCATGGGTTTTAGGTCTCTCCTACCACATGGCTAGAGATAGGAGGCATCTGTATCTAAGAAGTGACTTTTTGATATTTTCTACCTCAATCTTTTTACTGTAGCTTCTGGGGTGGGTGTGGGATGACATGGGAGGCAGGTAATTTTTGCTGTTCCGTTCAGTAACATAAAATAATAATGATGTGGGCGCACAGGATAACTTATCGTGGGTCCTACATCTTCCCCAGGTATGACCTGGCTTACCAACTAGGCACTGGGTGCCCTCCAAGGCTTAGCTAGCTCTTGGATCTGTGCCTGAACTGAGAACAATGACTCTCTGATAGCGTGGCCTAGTGGGAAGAACACTGGACTGGGAACCAGAAGACCTGAGTTCTAGTTCCAGTTGTATCACCTACTACTGGGCAATTTTAGGTAAATCTTGAGCATTTCCAAGGCTCAGTTTCCTCTTCTGTAAAGTCCAGATAGTCTCAGCACTGGTCTCACTGGATTACATGAGACACTAGCAGTAGCTTACATTTACATCACAAAATACAAAGTACCCCACAACAATCGAGTGACTTGAGTAGAGCAAGATGTGCTTGGGTTGTAAGGGGAAGGGTCAGGATTTGGACAGCTATCCCATCCATGGCTAATATTCTTTCTGTTATTCTCATGTTACTTCCCATACATGATGCTGTCTCCTCTATAGATAAATATTTAGTAAATGTGATATGTGAAAATATTTAGTAAACTGCTATTGGAACAGAATGAATAAACATTAAGTGCCTACTTTATGCCAGATACTATGCAAAGTGCTTTGCAAATATTATCTCATTTGATCCTCACAACAACCTTGGGAAGTAGGTGCTATTATTATTCCCATCTTAGAGCTGAGTAACCTGAAGCAGACAGAGAGTAAGTGACTTCCCCAGGGTCACACAGCTTAGTAAATGTGTAAGGCTAGATTTGAACTCTGGTCTTCCAAACTCCAGGCCTGGGGCTCTATCCACTGGACCATATGTACAAAGGTTTGTTCTTACCTGGAAATCATGTCTTTTCATCATTATTGCCTCACTTAGACGTAGGCCTTGCTCATTTTACTTCACTATACGTAGGGGAACCAAGGAATGTTCAAAGCTCAGAAAAGGTCTCCATCATACAGCCAGCAACAGTTAGTTTTGTAGGAGAGAGATCGGTGAGCATAACAGTAGGAGAATCAGCTACTATGTATTATCCTGAGCCCTGGTATTCCCCCCCCCCTTTTCTTCCCTCTTCCTCAGAGCCTGGGACCATTTCCAGATCTTGAGTACTAGGATGCTTATGAGCCCATGATAATGTTTTAATTCTATGATAAGCTAAATTGGCCACAGCCCCTAGGGTTCCATTTCCCTTGTTGGAACCGGTAATCCTCATACTGTCTTGATGCTGATGAGGCTCTGGGAGGGTGGGGGACCATGCTATATAGTGAACAAAGAAGCTGATGGTAGTCTCAATGTCCTTGGTTTTTTACCTTGATCAGTCACCCTCACTATACTCATGATAATGCTGGTCAGGATTGGTGTCAGAGGGTTCTTGGAGGCATGTACACCAAAAGTCCTTTCAAGGGTAAATTAGAGCATATTAATATGAGGAAAGAGCCTAGAGAGGCAAGAGTCTGTAGGGAAGATAGACTCCTCAGTGGTGGGAAGCTACATTAAATTTGGGACCTACCTGCAGTTTTACAAGCATGACATCTAATAGAATCACGAAGGGCATGCATACAATGTGATGTAGGTATTATTGTGACCCTGTAAACCAACAGTGACATCCATCTGATGTTATACTGAATTATCCCCTCTTCTACAGGAAGCCTTTCCCAAACCTTTTAAATTCTAGTACATTTGTATATAGCTTCTTTGTATGTATTTGTTTGCTTGCCTAGTCCCCTATTATATTATGAGATCCTTGAGGGCAGGGACTGTCTTTTGTGTTTCTTTGCATCCCTAGTGCTTAGCACAATATCCAGCACATAGTAGTTGCTTAATAAATGTTTATTGACTGACTGACATGGGGGTATATAGTTGGAACTGGTTCTTAAGCCTCTTTCCACTTCTCTATACCAAAGATCCCAAAGAACCTTAGCCTGTTGAGAACCATTCATTCCTATCATATAGTCCCACTCTTTCTGTAGAGCCTAAGGACAATGTGAAGGCTTACCAAATTCAGTTCAGTTGTTTTTAGTCCTGTAGGACTCTTCATGACCCCACTTTGAGTTTCCTTGGCAGAGATACTGGAATGGTTTGCTATTTCCTTCTCCAGCTCATTTTGTAAAATGAGATGAGATGTAAAAACAGATGAGGAAACTGGGGTAATCAGGGTTAAGTGACTTGCCCAGAGTCACACAGCTAGTAAGTGTCTGTGGCTGGATTTGAACCTAGGAAGATGAGTCTTGCTGACTCCAGGCCCAGCGCTCTATTTGTTTCACCACTTAGCTGCCCAGGATTACCCAAACCAAAGCTTAAAAAAAAAACCCAACCCCCCAAACAAAAAAAAACAAACAAACAACCTCCCAAAACAACCACCATCACTTCAGCAAGAAGCAAAATATTGGCCAGGTTAGGCAAATAGAGAGTATTTGGCGGCCCCACCCAATCGCTGACTTACATCTGTTTTGTACAGGCTGCCTTTGTCACAGAGAAATGGTCACGTTTTGCCCAGGGACCTCAAAGAAATAAATATTTACAGAGAAAAGAAATCAGTTAGAAAAATGTTATTTTTGGAATATTTGCATCTGTTTTGTTCTACTCATTGGGAGGTGGTGAGGTCTCAGTCAGTGGTGGTCATTTTGTTATCATTTTTCAGAAGAAAAATTCAAAAGGAAATTGAACTGATATAAGATAAAGAGTCCAGAGGAACCTAGAATCCACTGGAATCAGCAAATACTTGATCTTCTTGCCGAGGTGTTGCCAGCTGGGCAACACTTATTTAGATTACAAACTTTCCTTATCTGTAAAATGGAAATAATAATTGCACCTACCTCTGAGGGCTGTTGTGAGGATGAAAAGAGATAACATCTTTAAATTGCTTTGTGAACCTAAAAGCTCTATGTAAATGCTAGCTGTGTTTAATGCTAGCTATATATAGATTGAATTACTCTGGTCACCTTGTAAACCAAAATGTTGTCTTTGTTGCTGTCCCAAAAGGATAATGTTCTGGAGGAGGATCTCAGGGAGGTGGATCTCAGGGACTATATAAAGCATTTCAACCAGGAGGTCAGGAGGCTTTGCATAGTGCAGTTTCTACCTGAAACTTTGTGATACACCTAGGAACTAGTCCAGGAAAAACTCAGGAGGAAGGAGAGATTCAATAAGTTCAAAATAGAATATGCCAGGAAGGAGTGTAACCCTGCCTTTGCCTATCCGCCCTTCTCCTTCAGCACCCCATGCCTCCTTTTGGGGTCA
>NW_027186296.1:64513871-64517006 GCF_028583685.1 Petaurus breviceps papuanus | reverse complement strand
TCTCTCTCTCTCTCTCTTTCTCTCTCTGTCTGTCTCTCTCTCTCCTTTCCTCCCTCCCTCCCTTCTTTTCTCTCTCTCTTTCCCTCTTTCTCTCTCTCCCTCTCTCTCCCTTTCTCCTCTCCTTCCCTCTGTCTCTCTCTCCTGTCTCTCTCTGTCTCTCTTTCTCTATCTCTCTTCTCTGCGCCTTCCTCCTCTCTCTCTGTTGCTGTCTCTCCTCAAATTATCTGGTAGTTATTTCTTTATTTACTGGTTGAAAGGCATTGTGTAGTGGATAGAGAACTGACCTTGAATTCTGGAAGGTCATTTCTCACTTCTAACATATACTGGTGGCATGACCCTGGGCAAGTAACTTAACCTCTCAATGCTCTTATTTGTTGTTGTTGATCTGTGCTCGACTCTTCACAATGACCCCATTTGGGGTTTTCTTGGCATTGATCCTGGAGTAGTTTGTCATTTCCTTCTCCATCTCATTTTACAGATGAGGAAAACGAGGCAAACAGGGTTAAGTGGCTTCTCCAGGGTCACACAGCTAGTGTCTGAGATCAGATTTGAACGCAGGTCTTCCTAACTCCAGGCCTGGTGCTTTATCCACCTAGCTGCTTTCAATACTCTTAAGCCATTCTAAGGAGAGCTTATGCTAACTTACTTTGGCAGAGAAAGTCTCCTCCCTTGGGAATTCTCTCTACACATGGAGTTACAGATCTAGTTCCTTTTCTCTAACTTTATTCTAGATGGGCTATTGCAGTGAGAAGAGTGTTAGGTTTGGGAGTCAGAAGATGTGAAGCTTGACCATTCCCTGTTACAGCTTCCAAGTACATCTTTATTTTATTTTATTTTTTTGGAGGGCAATTGGGGTTAAGTGACTTGCCCTCGGTCACACGGCATGTACATCTTTCTACCACCCCAGTAGAATAAAAGCTCCTTGGGAGCTTTTCAGGGACTAAAGGGTTTTTTTCCCCTCATTTCAGTCTTTGCACTCCCAGTACCCACCTAGCACAAAGTCTTGCGCATCATACTAGGCATTTAAAAATGCTTTTAGATTTGAATAGACTTGAACTCAGCCTGGAAAGGCTAAAGGAACTAGGAAATATAACTGAATGACTGCATCAGTCGGTTAAGCTGGGCAACGACTTGGAACTTAGCTCTCTATACATAGCTTCTATTCTGAGATTTCCTTGACTTCTAATAGAGTAACTTTGTACCCCAAATGGCTGGCTCAGCATGTTCTATACTAATGAGCATCTACAATGGAGGAGTTAGGAATAAGGATTTAATAGTCAACTATTATGTGCTTGGAACAGTGCTAAGTGTTTTACAGATATTATCTCCTTTGATCCTCATGACAAGGAGGTGCTGTTATTATGCTCATTTTGTAGTGGAGGAAACTGAGGCAAGCAGGATTAAGTGACTTGACCAGGGTCATGTGATTAGTAAGTGTCTGAGGTTATATTTGAACTCAGGTATCTATCTGCCTCCAGGCTTCTAGAGAAGAGGTGCATTGGAGAGAAGGAAAGAAAGACAGAATTTCTCTGAGAACTTAATTGTTAGCAGTGGCAACTTAGCAGTGGAAAATTCCTGGGACCTTCTTGGACCCATTCTGTGAGATCTTGGGGAAATGGAAAGAAAGGACAGTGGGTTTGGGTGGGGTCAGAGCACTGAAGCTTGAGTCCTGTTTCTACTTTCTACCTCTGTAGACCCTTAAATGCCTCTGGTCCTCAATTCCCATATCTGTCAAATGAGAGTGTTTAGGCTATATCATCTCTAAGGCACCTCCCAGCTTTAAAGTCATTGGTACTACCACCCTGCTTCTAACCTTGCTGGAGAGTGGGTTCTTTTATGACTAGTGGTAATTATAATTCTCATTCTCAGTGAAGACAACAAAGATGAGAATTGTGGCTTTCTCTCATTCTTTTGAAATATGGGAGGAAATGTCTTCTATCCCTCTGGGTTGAATGCACCACAGGGAAGTGTGAGGTGCTGGAGGGGGAGGGAGGGCAGGGAAGGGCGGGGTTACACTCCTCCCTGGCGTGTTCTATTTTGGACTCATTGAATCGTCTGTTCTTCCTGGGTCTTTGCTCCAATCACAATGACAAGGCTCCTTGCAACTTTCTCTTTACTTAACCCCTTTTGCTATTCCATCTGTTCAGAACTTTGATTTGTGCTTTCCTTAAGTGCAATAAATCACATTATTCAGCTTCTTTCCAAAATGCAGCCACTTTCTTTCCTTTGGGCCTTTAATAACCCTGCATGCCTGGCTAGAACTATGGGGAGGTGGGGGTGGGGACTCCAAAATTTACTGGGGCCACTGCTTGGAACTAGACCATGAGTGTTTAGAGTCAAGAATACTCAGGCCTCTGTCCTGAGATGGAGAGAAAGGAGCAGGAGTCAAAACTGCTCCCTTGGTAGCAGCCAGCTTCCTTTGGGGAGAACATTTGGGATGCCGGTTCTCAGTCTTAAAGGAGCTGAGCTGAGAACTAGTAAGACAGAAAATACTGAGTTTCAGGTCAGCTGTGAATAAAGATGCCATCCAATAAACAGTGATCCTTAGAGGTATTTTGATCCAAACCCCTTATTTTGTAGGAAATGAAGGCCAACAAGAGTGATGCCTTCTAGTGTGGTACTCCTTCCATTATGCGACACACACTGGCTTGGGGTGCTCTGGAAGAAACTTTCAGAGCCCTTTGTACATATTGAGGGGAACACAACCTGATATGGGCCCTTCTTCTTCTCATAATATCTCATCCTCTGGAGCACTTCTGGTAGTGTGCTGGTAAAATTTTAACAACTGGCTCTCCAAAAAGAAAAAAAGTATACAAGACATATTTGACATTTAATTTTTATTATTAGTCTATTAGTTAAATCTAATTAGCGACTGGTAATTGGTAATTGGTGTCTAATAAGTTTATTAAGTCTACACAATCAAGAAAACAATAAATCTAGCACTAATTTATCAATTTCCAAAGTGTAAATGCTCACACTGAAAATTTAACAATCACATTTCCTGAGGTGGTTGGAGCTGGTTTTAATCTCTCCTCTCCTCTCCTCTCCTCTTTTTTGATTTTCTAGACTTAATATACTTATAACTAACCAATTACCAATAAAAATTAAATCCCAAACACCTTTTTGATACTTTTT
>NW_027186296.1:64458998-64513471 GCF_028583685.1 Petaurus breviceps papuanus | reverse complement strand
GGAGCTACAAAGCAAAAGGAAAGGTAATAGATGGCGACATATAGCCATATTTCTCCTCTCCTCTCCTCTCCTCTCCTCTCCTCTTCAGATCAGACCCCATTTCCCCAGATATAGATTCACTGACATACTGTCTCCTTTCTAAATTTATTCCAACTGTCATCATACTACCTTCACTCTCCTCTATATCTTCCTTTCATGTTCCAATATATCCATATATCTCCATCTATTGCCTCTCCCAGTGAAATGTGAGCTCCTTGAGGTCAGAGATTATTTTTGCTCTTTCTTTGTAGCTCCAGAATTTAGCATGCTGTCTGGCAACACACAGTAAAGGCTTAATAAATACTTTTTCATTGATCTAGAGAGTATAGTTTCAAGGGGATCAGCTGCATGTCTTTCTGGCTCCTGTTGCAGGATACCTGCAATATAGCTTAGATATAGCTTAGAAGGGTCAAGGCAGAGGAGACAAAAATCTTGGCTCCCACTGGTATGGCTGGCAGCTCTCTTCCCCACCCCAGCCCAGCCCACCATGGCAGGCACAAGGCTGTGGGAAGTTCTGAATAATGAATGCCTCAGAGAGAGATGCTGACTTTTTCCACTGTCTTACTTAGAGCCTTCCTCAGTAGGCGAGGAACACAATCATCACCCACCCTGGCAACAGTCTTTCCCATTGCGTACAGGCTTCTTCCCCCTCCTTCCTGTTCCCCTCACACCCTCAGTGCAGTGGGATGGTTGGGGGAGGCTATTGAGCCATGACTCAAAATTTGGAGGTGGGGGGACAGGGAGCCCAGAAATGCCAGAGCAGCAGCAGGTTGGCAAATGAAGAAGCAAAGCCTGCTGGGGCTACTAACTTGAACCAGCTGGAAGAGAGAGTAGGTGGCAGAATGGGGGAAAGGGAAATGGGGGGAGGGAAGAACTAAGGTCCCTAGCTGGTGACCAGGGCAACTGTCTTATTATAAAGAGTATGGGAGATGATGATTCAGAGAAGATGTTACATGTAAATTAGTATGCAAAGGAACATTTATCTCTCAGCCTGTTAGTCACTTAATTAAAAATGCATTGAAATCCCCTAACCCTAGCTCTTCTCCCTACTCCACCCCCCAACCCCCATCATGCCTCTTTTGGATTTGCCCAGACCACAAAAACCACTGGGTAGATATCATTCAGGTGCTTTCTGCTTCTTAGCTCTAATGCTGGGTGTCCTGTGGAATCTTCCAGCTCTTAGAGCTGAAAAGGACTTCACATTTACATAGAACTTTAAGATTTACTGGCAGCTAGGTGGCTCAATGGATAGAGGGCTAGGCCTGGAGTCAGGAAGACCTGAGTTCAAATTTGACCTAGTTGTGCCACCCTGGGCAAGTCCCTTTAACCTTGTTTACCTCAGTTTCTTCATCTGTAAAAGGAAATGGCAAACCACTCCAAGATCTTTGCCAAGAAAGCCCCAATTGGGGTGATGAAGAGTTGGCCACAACTGAACAAAAATGAAGATTTACAGAGCAACTTTCTCACACAACAATTCTGTGAATATAAGTGGGATGTAAGTTCCTTGAAGGTAGGGACCAGTCTTTTTTTTTTTTGCATCCTTCACTGCCTATTTCAGTACCTGACCATATAAAATGTTAAGTAGAGAGTACGAATATTATTGTCCTCATTTGATAGGTGTGGAAAGTGAGACTCAGAGATTAAGTGGAATGTCTGATGTCCCATAGCCAGAAAATGGCAGAGGCAAAATTCTAACAATCATCCTTGACTCCATTTTTGGGGTGGTACTGGTGGACCTGTGATTTTATCATAGATTTAAAGGGATCCCCATGGTGAGGGAACTATCTATGGAGTCCAGTTGAGATCTTCTCTGCAGTTCATAGTCTTAGAGAGTTTGTTGGGGGCAGTGAAAGGATAAATGACTTGCTTAGGGTCACATAGCCAGTAAATAGCCAGTATGTATTACAGATTATTTCTTAACTTAAAATTAAGGCTGTCATCATCATCATCACTGATAACAATACTAATTATTAATTAATTAATAAACTTTACATAGAATTTTAAAGTGCTTTATTTGTGGGGTTTTTTTTTTTTGCTTCTTGGAGGGCAATTGGGGTTAAGTGACTCCCCCAAGGTCACATGGCTAGTTTTTGTGTTAAGTGTCTGAGGTCAGATTTGAACTCAGGTCCTCCTGACTCCAGGGCCAGTGCTATTCACTGCATCACCTAGCTGCCCCTTAAAGTGCTTTATAAAGAAATTTACATATGTTTTCTCACTTGGTCCCCTCAACAACCCTGCATGGTAGGTCTTACTATAATTAGCCCCATTTTATAGGTGAGAAAACTGAAGTTTAGAGATAAAATGACTTGCTAATATTGACATAACTAATAAGGGTTAGAGGCAGGATGGGAACTCATTTCTTACCTTGCCCCAGGTCCAATACCCCTTTGGTAGATGAACATTCTAAGGTTGAGGGTCATGACCTGACTTGCTCAAAGTCATACAATCAGGTAGGCATTGATGATTGTGGTGGCGTTGGGGGGAGGGATAGAAAGGACAAGACATTCTGACTACCTGGACAAGGTTTAAAAAATTTTTTTGGGGGGGGAGGCTATAGGGGTTAAGAGATGAGGTCACAGAGCTAGTAAGTATCTGAGGCTGGATTTGAACTCAGGACCTCCTAACTCCAAGTGGGTGCCCTATCCACTGTATCACCTGGCCACCCCTAGGTAAGGTTTAAAAATTGTACACACCCCTCTAACCCTGCCCCTGTGAAAAATAAAGGCAATTCTTGATGAAGGCAGTTTTCTAAATTGTGGTGGAGTGCTACTGTCCTTCAGATGCTAGGTCTGGCACCCAGTAAGGATTTAAAAAATGCTTGTTGCCTTCCTTGAGCTTTCCTCAATACAAGAAGCTTGATTTATCACAAGCCAAATACCTTTCTTCAGTGGACAGTGGGATTCCCTGCCTTGTGTGTTGTGTTTTAGGCAGTTCCTACTTTGCCTACCTGTGATTCTGCTTCTGTATTAACCCTAGAGTCACCTGACATAATAATAATAAGAATGGACATTTATATTCCACTCTAAGGTTTGAAGAATGCTTTAACAGACATCCCATTTGAGCCTTGCAACAAGTCTACTAGGGAGGTAGCATAGGTATTTTTGTCCCAAATTACAGATGAAGAAACTCAGACTTGGAGAGGCTTAAGGGACATGCCCATGGTCTAATGACTGCTGTTACAGACAGGATTCAAAGCCGGGTCTCTCTCTACTCTGACTTTAGCACGTATTCCATTACACTGAGTTTTGCCAGTGGTAATCCAGGACAGAAGGGAAGGAAGTTGCTTTGGAATGAGAGCTCTTTCTAAACAGTGTCAGATTGGGAGAGAGCAGGTAGTTCGAGATCACCTCATCAGTCCTGTAGTTCACCAAGGAGAGTGAATCTTCCAGATTCTCCCCCTCCCCTCCATACTCTTGTCTCTGCCTGACTCTGACCTGGGTTATTCCCTTTTTTAAAAGAATCAAAGAATTTGGATTTAGAAGGGAATTAAGACCTCATTTAGTCTACCCAACCTCTATTTTACAAATGAGGAAACGGAGGACCAGAGACCTTATTCATCTTCCCCTTTAACTCCACCTCTGCCAATGTCTGTCTGATCACTGATCCGTGCTTACCCTTATTATCTCAGTCCCAAGTTCCTCAGAGTCCCATCACTGTACCTTTCATGTGTCCCTACACTTTCTCAAAATGTTCATGCATCTATCCCCAGACCCTGGTCTCCTGTCTTCCTACTGAATGATCTTGAGCAACACCTCCTTTGTTTATTTGGTCATTATCACCATTTACCTTTGAACATCCCACTTCAGCTGGTCCAAGCCTAGCAGTTGCCTGAGAGATAAACCAAGAACCAGTTCTTTAAAGAGGGATGAGAAATGATTCAGAGCCACATCATCCTTCTCAACCTTCCCCTTTTCCTATGTGACCAGCAGGTGGTGCTAGATTCCATCCCAGTTGGAGCTGGCTTTTAAAGCAGCAACTTCGGGTTATGGCGATCTCTTCTAACTAGTTTATTCTTGCAGTTATTTCAGGTTGGAAAGGAGGTACTGAAGATTTTTGGGGTAATGCTGGAGATATTTGAGGGACATAGAGCTGTAAAGGGAGATGCACATTGCTAAATGTAGAAGCTAAAACCTCCATTAGATCCTATTTGATCCCAATGAGGCCACCTAAAATTTGTAGAAGGTATTGGGAAAAAAGCCCAACAAACTTCTTGGTGTAGCAGAAGAGACCCTGCATTAGGAGTGGGGAGGTCAGGTTCTAGGCTTAATTCTGCCAATGACCAGCTCTGTGACCTTAGGCAAATTGTTTGCCCTCTCTGGCTCCCACTTTCTATATCTATGAAATAAAGAGTTTGAATTGTATTCAACTCATTTCAATTCAGTTCTATTCAATTAAACAAGCATTGATTGAACCACAACTATGTGCCAGAGACTGTGCTAGATGGAGACAAAAAGCAAATGAATCCCCAGAGCTATAAGATCTCATGAATTTAGAGCTAGAAGGTACCCAAGAGGTCATTTAGTCCATGTACATATTGTTTGTCTGACAGAAAACAAGTTCTTTGAAGGTAGAGGATGTTTGATTTATGCTTTTTCATATCCCTCCCCCCCCACACACTAGACACATAGTTTGTATGTACTAAATACTTCTTAATTAGTTTTTTTTTTTTTTGCAGGGGGAAGGGCAGGGCAATTGGGGTTAAGTGACTTGCCCAAGGTCATACGGCTAGTAAGTGTTGTGTCCGAGGCTGGATTTGAATTCAGGCTAACTCCTCCATGGCTGGTGCTCTATTCACTTCACCATCTATGTGCCCCATTAATTAGTTATTGATGAGAACGCTGAGGCCAATAGAAGGGGAACTGCTTGTCCAAGGTGTACTGAGGTGGGATTTGAATCCATCTTCTAAGTCAAGGGTTTAGTCTCTGAGGTCCCTTCTAAGCTCTAAAAGCATCTGTTTCTTCCCTTTAGCTAATTCAAGAAATCAAGGATGAGGATACTGGGGTGAAGAGGTTCAACAGAAACTGGTTGTTAAGAGTGTTTGTGGTTTCCTATGCCTAATGATCAATGATAATTCTGTAAAGGCTTCCCAATGGACTGGGGAGGTTGAGGATGTCCCATTCTGGATTCACAGAATTAGAGCTCAGGGGACTAGCTTGTCCAATCTTCTCATTTCACAAATGAAGAAATTGAGGCCCAGAGAAGGGAGAAGTGACTTGTCCAATGCCACCCAGTTAAGTGACTGGGAGTTAGCCCAGTTTCCATGACTCTAGATTCTGTCTTCATATCACAGAAACAGAAGCAATAGGATGGGTCTTACGACTTCGTACAGTTTGCCCAGCACAGTACCTTGCAGTAGCAGGTGATAGGATAAATATTTATTCAATATTCAAATAATCTATAATTTAGTCAGAGTAGAGGCCTCTCAGAGGAAGCAACAGAACCTCTTCTTGACTTAATAAGTCTTAGGGAGTTGCCTAAGGCACCCAGAAGTGAACAGATTTGCCTAGAGACACACAGCTAGTGTCAGAGGAGACATAGGAAGCTGGTGTTTCTGACTCCAGGACCAGCCCTTTATTTACTACACTAGGCTATTGAATAAATGAATTCACAGTTTCAGTCCTATAGCCAATGTTCCTTCCCTATATACCTTTTAATGTATTTTTCCTCCTAGAATGTATTTCTGAAATGAAAGAGCATTCCTTATAATCATCACTAAAGAACAATATGAATTGTGGAATCAACAAATTGTCCAAACTGTACATTATTAACAAATTGAGCTAGAAACAAACCAGATGAGAGTAAGGAGAAGTGTAGGCAGGAGAAGACACTAACCACTAACCTTGTACACAGTAAGAAAGGAATGTAGAAAAGTAGCTAAAAGTTAGAGGATCTTTTGTGAATAAGAAATCAGAAGGCAGAGATAAATGGATTGAGTGGCGCCGTACTTACTGACCATAGAACCTAGGAAGCAGATAAGAAGGGAGGTGACCAGGGCATTACAAAGGCCTGGTAGCTGTAGGAATTTACTTCTTTTTGGAAACTATCTACTTGTTTCACTTAGCAGATTTCTCACTCTTTTGGTACCAATTGCAGACTGCATAGGAAGAGAGAATGACTTCTCTTGGGATCATGGTATATCCTTGTAGCCTCTTAGTTGTAATTTCTAGCAGCTGCCAGGGTCATTGGCCTCTGTTTATGCTTCTCATGTCTGCCCTGTAGTGCCCAGACTCTCTTGTCTGAGCCTGCTAATTGAGCTAAATTCCCAGGGGTTTGTGATGGGGACAAATGGTATCGATGCTTCTGTGTCCATGGCTTCTAGCTTTAGCAGGAGCCCCCAAATTCTCTTCTCTGGTTATAGAGTGGACTCTGTCCAAGTGAGGAGGTCTTTTTTTGGAGCTCACTTCCTGCCAATTGTCTTTGCCATGCCACTATCAACCAGTCAATCAACCAATAAGTCACTTATTAAACATTTATTAAAATACCTACTAGATACTAAGGATACAAGGACAAAAATAAAAAAAGATAAAGAATCTGTGTTCAAGTGTCTCTTTCTATCAGGGGAGACAGCATATGAATATATAAGAATGTAGAAAAGAGGGGCCGCTAGGTGGCGCAGTGACTAGAGCACCGGCCCTGGAGTCAGGAGGACATGAGTTCAAATGAGACCTCAGACACTTGACACACTAGCTGTGTGACCTTGGGCAAGTCACTTAACCCCAATTGCCCTCCAAAAAGCAAAAAGAAAAGAATATAGAAAAGACATACAAAGTAATTGTATGAATACAAGGTATTTTTTTTTTGGAGGGGAGACTGTTTGAGTTGAGCTTTGAATGAAACTGAGGAGTCTTAAGAGGTAGTGTAAGAAGGTGAGAAGGGAGAGCGTTTCAGTCATGGAGAGATAGTTTGTGAAAAGGCACAGAGATGAGAGATGGAAAGTCACATGTGTGGAATAACAAAATAAGGCCCATTTATCTGGACCATAGAGTGTACAAAGGGGTGTAACATAATAAAGCTGGAAAGGTAGGTAATATGGCTAAATCCTGTTCTTCTTTCCCTAGACTTCCCTGAATTCTCCCACTGCCAGATGAAAGACTTGTGATTAGGTGGCTTTGTTAGTTTGGTTGAGGCACGGTAGCCCCTAAAGGCTCCCCTGATCCCTTTGCTAAAGAACTCCCATCCATCTTCTCCCTTTACCCACCACCTGCCCAGCATTGCTGCCGCTAGCCCTGAGCCAATAGGCACCAGAGATTTACTTCTGCTCCGACTGAATGGCAGCTCAGGGCTTGTGTTGCCGGGACACAATGATGTTCCTATCCCTTTATTTATCACATTGAATTCTTAGTTCTCTATTGTTCGTAATACCCTCGAGCTGAGAAGCATGAAAACAGCATTTCTCTTTTTATTGATTGTGTCTTTTCCTTTCCTATTTGGCAAACATTCATTTCCCCCTGGAGTTTCTAATGAACCTTGAAATTAACCCGGCTTTCCCCCTCAGTTTTCTTCCCCATTTGGGAGTGGGTATCCTTGGCCTGTACAAGGCTGGGGGAAATTGTCTCCTTAGCTTCAGCCATAATGGAGACTGAAATAATTGTTTTTTTGGTAGGCCTTATAGAAGCATTAGTGATTAAAAAACAAAAACAAAACAATGTGGATATTAAGGACTTGTTATTTAGGAAATACCCTGTTCCTTTGGGCCTGGGAGGGGCAGGTGAACATGATGAGAAAGATGAGAAAGACCTCTTTCTCCAGACAAGGAGAAACAGTTGTGACTTCTTGTTTTCAATTCTCTACTGATTTGACTTCTATTAAAGTTGGCAAGAGGTTTCACAGGTCGAGGGGCAACTTCCCAATAATCATACTGAGACTACATTATTGAGGTCCCACTATCTTAAAAAAAAATCCCGCCTGGCAAGAGAAATGAGGGCTCAAACTTCACATTTGGAAATGCATAGTGGGCCCAGTTGTCTTGTACTCTGAAGTTCTCTGTCCATAACATCAGGCTTCTCTGTTTTGTGAATAATGCCCTTGAGACTCTCTGAAGAAAGATGAGAATAAGGGACAGGAGGCAGGGGGAAGGGGCAGAATATGCAGCATTATTTCCTAACATTCTATTTATAAAATGTGGGCAGATTTGTGGCTTCCACCCCACCTCCTTTCTTTTTTTTTCTTTTCTTTTTTTCTCTCTTATCCTTAGTTCCCATGAGGAGCTGGTCTTCTTCCAGGAGAACAAACTACTCTCTTCAGAGCCCAAGGAAAGATGTGTGTCTGTTGTGCCCTGGGAGGCTCAGAAAGAGTGACTGAAAAGTGTGCTTTTCTCCTTTCTCTCTTCCTGGGCAGCAGCTAAGCAAAAGCAGGTGAGAGAGGGAAGCAGGAGCCCCAGGCAGGAGGCTGGGCTGGTCTGCCAGTCTGTTGTCTCCTTGGAGATGCTCTAGCAAGGGCCTCTTTCTCCAGAGCAGGAGTGCAGAATGTGAAGAATGCTCTTGGGGTCTACCTGCCATATTTCACACTGTTGCAGACAAGATCCCTGCTCCAAGTGTTTCTTTTTCACGTCTGTCTCCTTTCCCTTCTACCTGCATCTCTCTTTGCTCTTACATTACACTCTCTTTTTTTCCATCTCTATTTCTCTTCCCCCCCCCTTTTTTTACTTTTCCCACCACTCTTTGGTCAATTTAATTTACCAAACATTTATTAATTATTTACTATGTACAATGCAATGCTTTAGTCCAAGAGTTTTTAACCTTTTTGTGTCATGGAGTCCTTTGGTAGTCTGGTGAAGTCTATAGATATCTCCTCGAGGGAGGAGGGAGAAAGGGAATGTTTTTAAATACATGGAATTAAAAAAACAGGATTGAAAAGGAAATTGATTACTTTGGAATACTTATCCATTTTTTAAAAAATCAAGTTCATGGATCCAGATTAAGAACCCCTGCTCCAGGCATGAGAGTAGACACAAAGATTAATATGAAAAAAAGATATTCCCTCTCCACCTTGCTACTTTCCTTACTCACTCTGATAATTTCTTCCATATCATTTCTTTTTACAGTCTTTCTTACATTTCCCACTTGCCCCACAGGTGAGATACTCTCTGTCTTCTGTGCCTATCCTACTTTACTCCCTTCCAAACTTTCCATGATGGAAGAAGGATTTAAGGGTCCATAACCTTTCTGGGAAGTGGGCAGATTTGACTATGGCTTGGACAGTGGGTGGGCTGCAGGCAAATGTGTGGTTTGCCTGCCAGACTCTCTGCGAGTCTGCTTGCTTTTGAAAAATGCCTTCATGTTTCTTTTCCAGGATAACAAGGGCACAAGTCAGGAGCTGTCAGTGTTCATTTCCATCCCACTACAGATCATTAGCTGGACATAACGGCTCACAGCCCTTTCTGCTCAGGCCAAGGATCTAAGCCTGTCTGCAGGGAGAATGGCTCTCAGGAGCCTGGGAAGGCACATTGGGAAATAAAAAAAATGTCTAGATATTGGAAGTCACATTCAAGTTCTGGGCAAAGCAGGGCTCTGATAAGGCATAGGGCTAGAAGAGGTTTTCTCTGGTGCCTTTCTTTAGCCTTCAAAATTACATCTCTGTGGAGGTTAGGATAATTATGAGACTTCAGGATGAACCTTGGTTCATTATTATACAGGCATAAATTATACAAGTATAGAATTATACAGGTATAAAAAGGTTCTCTCCATACTCTTTGACCCCAGTTCACTCTACCTCCCTCCACTCCTGGAGTATGAGCAGAGGGCCTATAATAAAAACTGGGTTTTGGGACCCTTTTTGCCTTGATTAGAAGAGAAATGGAAAATTTTTAAAATGGTATAGAAAAGGATAGGGGGAAGGGTATATATATCCAGACGAAAGGCCAGTGGGGCAGGAGCTTTTGGAATGATGGACACCTTTTATAGAGTGCCTGTAGAGATTTCCTGCCACAATTTTAATGCAGAGAGTGTGCGGCATCTGAGTGACTATGGAGGTAGGGACTGGGAGGAGATGAATGGTAACACAGACAAGTATTAGTATTGACCAGACTTTGGGGAAGCATTGAAAAAAAAGTGACATTGTAGAATTCCATGATAATGTTGGTGTCAGAGGATCATGCTAAAACCTCTGTTATAAGCTTTTTGCACAAAAGCAAAAGAAACATTGTGCGTCACCTGGGACAAATTATTTGAAAGATTGAATAACAGAATTGGCAGTACAGAGAAATAACTTAAAATGGGATTTTTCTGTAACAACAATAATAATAACTAGCATTTATATAATGCTCTGAGGTTTGTAAAACACTAAAAATATTATCTTATTTTGTCTTTATAATAGCCTAGGGAGGTAGGTGCTATTCTTATCATTCTCATTTTACAGAAGAGAAAAGTGATAGACAGATGGTAAACAAATAGCCTAGGGTCATACAACTAGTAAGAGTATGAGGCAGTATTTGAACTCAGGTCTTCCTGCCTTCATGTCCCATGGTCTATCCACTGTACCACCTAGTACATTAACAAAAGTCATGAGCCAATCAGGGTGAATGAGGGAAGTCATGGTCCTATAGTCTAGGGTAAAGAGCACTGGTCTTAGAGCAAAATGACCTAAGTTTAAATCTTGGCTCCAATCCATGAACTGTGTTACTCTGTGCAAGTCACTTAACCTTTTAGTGTCTGAGTTTCCTCATCTGTAAGATGGAGCTAATAAAATTTATATTACCTACCTAACAGACTTGTGAAGAAAGCATTTTGCAATCAAGGAGAGGAATCTGCTTTGTTCTTAGTAGTATACAAACTTCATCAGCAGTCTTCTCTTCCTTTCTCCTTACCAGATACATACCTATGCTGTGTGTTTATGTGTACGTTTATTGAGTTGGGATGCCATAGCTAAGTAGTTGCATTTTACTTCCATTTGAGTCCAGAATCAGAAATAAGTATAATAAGAGCTCACATGTAGGAGGCTCTTTCTTGGTTTCCTTGTCCATCTTCCAGTAGATATGGATGAGCAAGCAGGAGTATGAAGGTTCTAGACCTTCATTGTCTATTACAGCTGCTTCTACATGGATTATTAATAATATCTTACCAAAAAGAGGATATGGCTTTATTCCTTTATATTTTTTTTTGTAAAGCCCTTTACACACATCATTTTATCTGAGCCTTACAACAACCTTGTGAGACAGGCACTCTAGATCTTATTCTTATTTTGTAGATTAGGAAACTGGTGGTCAGAGAAGTTAAGTGACTTGTCCATGGTTATAAACTGCTAAGAATTAGAGCTGGGACAAATCTGGCCTCAGACACTTAATACTTACTAGCCATGTGACTTTGGTCAAGTCACTTAACCCCAATTGCCTTGCCCCCCCCTCCAAAAAGCAAAAAACAACAACAACAACAAAAACTAGAGCTGGGATTTAAACCTAGACCTTGCTAACTTCAAATCCAACCATACAGTGCTGAAAAAGTTTGACAATCCTCATAGAAGGAATTCAGAAGTATTTCATCACTTTGTTATTGTTTTTTAGTCATTTCAGTTGTGTCTGACTCTTTGTGACCCCATTTGAAGTTTTCTTGGCAGAGGTACTAGAGTGATTAGCCATTTCCTTCTCCATCTAATTTCCAGATGAGGAAACTGGGGTGAACAGAGCTAAGTGACTTGCCTAGGGTCACATAGCTAGTAAGTGTCTGAGGCTGAATTTGAACTCAGGTCTTCCTGACACCAGGTCTGGTGCTCTATCCACTTTGCCTTCTAGCTGCCCTGTTTTGATGCTAAGATCTATCTTTGTTTTCTTTTGAAATTTGTTGATAGATTTGTTTTAATATGAGACATTTCCCAATAATCACCCAAACTAACCCTGTTACAAAGCACATTCTAAAAAAACTCGTTTATTAATTGTTAATGGAGAGGAACAGAATGATAGGTACTTTAGGTTTGAAATCAGAGTACTAACATTAACCCTTTGCTTTGTTTCTAGAGAAAAGGAGAGAGAAAAGAGGAGAGGGAAAAGGAGGGGGTAGAAGAGAAGAGAGGGGAAGAGAGAGGGGGGGAAGAGAGAGAATATGTGTGTGTGTGTGTGTGTGTGTGTGTGTCTGTGTGTGTTTGTGTGTCAGAGTCCCTGGGGAATTTGAGAGTCAACACAAAAAAGTATCAGCTCCCTGGAGTTGGGATTGGAGCTGTCCAGGAGCTATCAGACTTCACAATAACTTTCAGGATGGCAATATGGAAAGGGAGCAACTTTCTCTCTGTCTGTCTCTCCTCTCTGTCTCTCTTTCTCCAGAGGAGACAGAGGGCAATATTTATATTCCATTCACTTTTTCTCATCAAAACAGACAGGTTGTCCCTTCTGGAGACAGTCCCTACTCCCTTTCCATACCTCCACTTATCACTCCTCATCACAAGCTCTACAATTTCAACTCCAGCTGTTCTTTTTCTGATCCTGCCTTCATCCTCTTTCATAGGTGCACCAGTGGGCTTTTCTTCTAAAGGACACTAAAGGCTGAATGTGCTTTCTGGAGCCTGACAGAGAAAACAGGATAGCAAGGTTTCCCTTAGCAACTCTTGGGCAGTTAATTTGTAGATAAAGAAGATCTTTGCTTTCCCTTGAATAACTTCCACTCCTCCCCCGGAATCACAAAATGTTAGAGCTAGAAGACTTTTAACGAGTGCCTAGTTCTACCTTTCCTTTTTTTTACAGGTGAGAAAATCGAGGCTTGGAGAGTGAAAATAATTTGCCCAAAGTCATTCACTTCATTCTTTATTCTTTCCTTCATACAGCTTATTCTTAGTCCTTTCTTCCTAAGACAAATACACTATAGACATGTCCTTGTGTCTATCTCTATTCCGGAATGGGTAACTGAATGAGATGAATGGGTAAGGAAGGAAGTGAGGTTGGCTTGCTGTGGTCCTCAGGGCTAGACAGTCTTCTTATTAGTGAGGGGTAAAGGGAGGTCTGGTGTTCATCTCCCACACAGGGGTTAGATTTTTGACATTTGATTCTTCCCAATCTTGAGTCTTTAGTATCAGACAAGGCAAGCTCAGTCATGAAGGGAGGGTTTAAGTAGGAGGTCAGCCTCAAAGGTACCCCCTTTCACTTACCTTCCCTCCTTTAATTCCTTTCCCCTACTCCCAAACTGTGGAGGTTCTTTCTCACAGCTGAATGTATATTCAGTTTTTTCTCTTAAAGGATGGTGTGAAAATTCCCACCCAGTCTTGGGTCAGGCCAGAAGTCCTGTCTGGCCCTAGTCTGAGAAGCCAAAAGACAGTTTAAAACAAACATAAGACCATTCCTGTTTGTTCTCAGTACAGAAGACTGGAGCTTAATGGGCTTAGAAAATTATTCATTGTGGAAAAAGCAGCTTGCAAAAGGTCAGATAAATCAGTCCCCCTGCAAGAAATATATTCTGTATTTTTAGAGATTTTCAAGCAGGTGTTCCTGAACTTGGAAAGAGGCCCTCACTTCCTTTGCCCTGCCCTATTCTTATCTATCTCACTAGAAGACATGTTAGTTGAGAGATGTTTTGCTTTTTGACCAGGGGCTCTTTTCTTGGGGTGTTGATGTATCAGACAGATGGACACAGACCTAGTCATATTAAAGTTCATCCTCATTTTTGCCATTCAAGGGGTAGACTTAAGGAAGTTCTACTCAGTGCCTTATTTTTCCTATATGTAAAAAGGGAGCAAATAACAACTTTAATGTCTTTTGCTAAATTATAGGGAACATTAAAGGGGAATATGGTTAAGGTCACATCTGATAGGGTTTTTTTGGTGCCTTAGAGAAAGGTGTAGAAGCCCTATTGGACTAATCATGACAGAAACCATGAACAAAATAATGCTGTTGCTATAGGAAACCTATTAGGGCTATAGGGTTTGGAAAGTCAGATGGGGTTTTCATTTCATGAATCTGAAATCTTTTGCTTAAGTATGTATGTTTTTTGTGTGCATAAAAGATCTATATGTATAAACACATATGTATATCTATGCACATTCATATGGATATATTTGTATGTATCTTCTTATATGTTGTGTTGTAGAAATTTCCATCCTATCTTAGCCTATCTGAATTACCTCTTCTCTCTCTTTCCTTCCTCCCTCTCCTTTTCTCTCTCTTTCCCTCTAATTTTTTCTTTCTCTTTCTCACTTTTCCCTTTCCCTTCCTCCCTTTCCTCTTTGCTCTTCCCTCCCTCTCTGCCTCTCTCTGTAACGATAATAAGGGTTAGCATTTATATAGTACTTTGTTTGCAAAGCTCTTTAAATACATTACCTCATTTGATTTTCGTAACAGTTCTCTTGTGCTATTCTTATCCCCATTCTATAGATGAGGAAACTGAGACAAGAAAGGTTAAGTGACTTGCCTAGGGTCACACAGCTATTCAGTATTCAACCTCAGGTCTTCCTAACTCAAGTCCCACATTCTACTATGCCTTAGAAAGTTTTATTTTGACAGTGCATTTATTACTCAGAAGATAAGTAGATAAACTCTGGCATGAACTAGTGCTGTTCTTGGAGTCAGGAAGATAGGGATTCAAATGCTGTTTTAGACATTTACTAGCTATTGGGTATTTACTAGTAATTGGGTAACTCACTTAACCTTTTAGTCTTTGTTCATCTATAAAATGATGTAGCCAGACTAGATGAATTCCAAGCTGTTTCCCAGCTTTAAATCTATGATCGGTTCTAGAGAATTATGTGGAGAGGTTTTAACTTGTCCAGAGGTTACAACTAAAACATAGTAAAGTTATCCAGCTTGTTCTGATTCGGAGCCCAGCACTCTAGTCCCCATAACATAGTCTCTTAGTCTCTTTCTGTTTTTGTCTTTCTCTTTGTCTCTCTGTCTTTGTATTTCTGCCTCAGTCTCTCTCCCCTCCTCCCCCATAGGGAGGAAGCAAATTTAAAGTTGGAGTCAGAGGACTTGAATCCCCAACTTTTCTCTGCCATGGAGTGACCTTGGGCAAGGTATGTCACTTCTCCTGGGCCTCAGTTTCCTGCTCCGTAAAATGAGGAGGCTGGAGTAAATGATCTCTACCATCTCCTTCAACTCTCTTCCTATGATCCTATGACTGGGACATATGCTGCCAAGTGGCTTAGTGGAGAGAACCAGAACCATTTTACTAGGACTGGAAATACAGGTGAATCCTGAAGTAAGGCTGAACATAGAACAGCAAACTGAGGGGATTCCTTTGCTAGTTTCCTGTGGAGTTCAGGGAGGGAAGAAAGCAATAGGGGCTAAAAAGTGAGTTTGCTATTTCAAGTGATGTGGTTCATAATCCAGGGTGTTCCTACTGTTTGAGTGAAGAAAGATTTAAAATGAGATTTCTAAATTAAATCCGAAGCAAGCAAAATAAACTCTCCACAAAAATGCTTTGTATAGGTTCCCCTCCTGTTCAGGCTTCTCTCAGAATTCTTCCCCACCTGGAAGAGATCCACCTAGTGGTGCCAGCTGCCCACCTACACACTTACCTGTCTCTTATTTCTGCCCAAGTCTACTGTCCCACCACCTCATTTACCCACATGCGTACTCATATGTATATACACTATAATGGAGAGTACAACCACCCATGTACCATCCCTCCCCTACACACAGCCCACCCTTCTGTACCACTATGTGTGTCTGTGTCCCCACATTCTCACCCACACACCCAGGCACCCATCTGCACACTTACCCACACAAACGTTCCCACCAACACTCCTCCATGGACATCACTGCACAGTACATAGTCACACACCCACTCACATTCCTGCTTCCCTCTCCATCCTCATCCCATTCCTGTCTTTCCCTTTACCCCCATTCCATTTTGTCCCCCAGGTCTTCATATACCCACCCACTTGTTCACCTCACACAGTTGCAATGCAAAGTCTTAAAAAAAACCCATCTGGAACCTGTTCAAAGGCTAATGTGCATCCTCTCTTAATTATTGATTTGTTTATTACAGATATTTTGGTAGGACATTCAATGCCACTTCAGTGCCAAATTCTCTGCCTCCAGTCTTTCTATCCCCTCACCCAGCAAGTGCTAGGAAAATGAATGTTCTCTGGGGTGGGCTCTGGAGTTCCTTCCCCCCACTCCCACCCCTTAGGGCAGGGTTGGGGAGAACAGCAGCCCATTGGTTTTGTTCTCCTCTTTAGTCCACCGTGGTTCTTAGAGAGCCCAGCTGTCCAGATTGCTGGCCCTTTCTCCTTCACCAGACCTGATCCCAAACCAATGTTGGGATGCAAAGGTTCTTCTTCATTTTCTGTTTCCTGCACAAATTACTCCCTATTCCCTGAAGATGATGACATCTCCTTCCCCATTCTTGTATCTGGATGTACTGAGTTTATCATGGAGGAAGCCATGGACCCGAAAGTTGTATGTGTGTGTGTTTGGGGGCCACTGGGCTTTTCTTCAATGAGTTTCAGCTTTTACTTTTGTGGCAAATTGTCTTTCTCTGTATACTGGTATGCCACATCAAAACACAATTATGCCACTGAGCACCTGAATACCTGTCATCTCTACTTGGGAGAAGAGAGATTAGATCCTACACATTACTGTGATGGTTAATGACTCCTCACAGATCCTCTCCAGTGTGGCAGCCAGTGGGTTGGGTGAGGGGCCTAGTTGAGCTGGCAGAGCTGTGATTAGCTTGTCAATTTCTCTGGGGCCAGAGCTCAAGGTCTGGGGTAATGCTGGGAAGGTATCTCAACAACAAAGTAGGACCTCATCAAGCATGCAACAGATTCAGCTCCTGGGATCTTTCACTTGACTCCTGGAGTGGTTTATGTAGCATTTGACTCCAGGCAAAATGCTACTGAATAATCCACTCCTTGAGAGTGGGATCTTATCTTTTTACTCTCTGTCATCTTTGTCCACTTTTGCCTTCTTGGGCCAGTATTGAACAATGAAAGGTAACGGGAGGTATTGGTTAGAGCAATGATCCTGGACTCAGGAAGACCTGAGTTCAAATCTTTCCAACTCTGTGACCTTGGATAAGTCACTAAACCTTGATGAGCCTGAATGTTCTCATTTGTAAAATGTAGATAATAATAGTTTCCAATTTATAGGATTATTGAAGGGATAAAAGGAGTGTTTTGTAAACCTCAAAGCTCTATAGAAAAGGAAGCCAATGCTTTGAATTGTGTCTCATCTCCTATCATGAATGAAGTTGATACACTATGCCTAACATGTCCATGAGGTTCTATCTGTGTTTCTGTTTCTCCCAAGGACAGTTCTCAAGCCTTAAGTCTCCAGCTGAGCCTTGACTTAAAACAAGTTCCTCCTTCCTCTGGCAACTTAGCTTATCTTGGTTTGAGTGTCTGCACCATTTCCAGTCTGTTCCAAGCTGAAGAGCTATAAGATGCAGATGCTTCAGACACTGGAACCATACTGGGGCCATTTTGAGACTGGACTTGGGGGTCATTAGCTTCTCCTAAGACCCCCAGCTCATACGTACATTTATTCTTGTAAGAAGAAGATGCCACAGTCCATTATCGGTAGACTTCATTCTGAGTTTCATCTCCGTAGTGTTGTATGCTAGAAAATACCACAATACCCACATACTCTCATTTGTTCCATGTTTTGACGACCAGCTTATATTTGTGATACTACTTGCATTGCTCTATAGTCCTAGAATAGCATTTTTCTTGTTTGGGGAAATCAACTAGGAGACTTTGGTCTCAGTGACCAGCCATAGTTGGGGGGCAGGATATAAGGGTGTTGGACTGGAGAAATGACTCAGGGTTATGACTCTGGTCTAGTTCCAATCCATTAGTCAATAAGTAGTCATCCAATTATGTGCAAGGAATTGGGCTAGCACCACTCCAAGGTAAGACTCAAGAATCTTGCTGGGGCCAAAGCAGTGGGGCTAAGAATGGGGGCAGGGCAGGAATATAAGTGGGTATGCTTATGTCATTCTGGGTGCTTCAAGTCATGTCTTTGGAAGAGTGTCTTTGTGAATATTTGTATGGGTAAGTATGTATAGATGAATTCCTGTGTTTCTTGTGCAGCAGAGAGAGTGCTAAATTTGAAGTCAAAGTTCAAAGTCAAAGTTGAAAAACTCAGGAGTTCACATCTTAACTGTCAAAATTGTCAACCTTAAGACCTTGGGCAAGTCGCTTAACCCCTTCAGGCTTGTTTCCTCATCTATTAAAAAGATGGAGGGGAGATGTTGAATTTGATGACCTTTTAAATCCCTTTGAGCTCTAAGTATATGAAGCTTTTTCTTTGTTTGTTTTTTTGGAGGGGGAAGGTAGGGCAATTGGGGTTAAGTGACTTGCTGAAGGTCAAATGGCTAGTTTTGTGTTGTGTCTGAGGCCAGATTTGAACTCAGGTCCTCCTGACTCCAGGACCAGGGCTCTATTCACTGTATCACCTTGCCAAGCCTTTATGAAGCTTTTAACATATTAATTTATTTGCCTACTTCTCAGTACCATGTTTAATTTCATGAAATTACCCATAGCCAGGCTCTTCTTTTTCTTTTTTGCAGGTCAAGAAACTGTATTGCAATCAGGGGGCTTTTGAAAAGAATAGCTCTGGTTATATTGGAGGAATTCAAGTTTCTTGACTTGTATTGGTTAGGGCTTATATGGTTTGAGATTTGATATTCTTTACTTCAGGGTTCTAGGGTTCTAGACATGGAGGAAATGCCCTTTCCTGAGAGAATAGAAACCAGAGACAAAATACATAAAATAAGAGAGGAGAAACCAGAGGAAGATGGCAATTATAGGAAGGGAGAGAGGATTTAAGGGATTCAGAAATAGGGTTCACATAAGAGTGAGGTAGGCAGCTAGGTGATACAATATATACAATGCCAGGCCTGGAGTCAGGAAGACTCATCTCTCTGAGTTTAAATTAACCTTAGACACTTACTAGCTGTATGACCCTGGGCAAGTCACTTAACCCTGTTTGCCTCAGTTTCCTCATCTGTAAAATGAACTGGAGAAAGAGATGACAAACCATGCCAGTATCTTTGCCAAGAAAACCCCAAATTGGGTCATGATGATTTGGACACAAATGAAAAAGACTGAACAACAGCAATACATAAAAGTGGTAGAGAAACCAGTTTGTGATGGGAAAAAGCAGGAAGTCTCCTAGAATTAATCCTGGGGAAAGTTAGTGAAAAATACTTGTCTTTTTCAAAGGCAGTGTTCAGTTGATGTTTCAATCAGATTGAGGGTTAATTCCATGAGGAAGGTAAGGTTAATTCACATTATTGTAAGCCCCTATGTCCAAATTTTCAGGGACTTGTCACTGTTCTTCCCTCTCTACAGTGGAAAAGTTTTAAAAAGCAACATCTCACAAGTCATTAGGTAGATTACCTGGCATCCAACCTTAACTTTATTGAGTGAACACTGTGATGTAGCTGCCAATAAACTAATGCAGTCTTAGGTTGTAAAAATAGAATTATGGTGTCCGAATGAAGGAAAAAAGTAGTCGCAGTGTATTCTATACTAGTCAGACCATGTTTGGGCAATGTATTCAGTTCTAGGCACTACATTTTAGAGGAACATTGAAAAACTGGAACATATCCAGGGAAGGGTAGTCAGGATGGTCAAGGGCCTGGAAACTGTCAAAGAAGGAATGGCTGAAAGAAATAAGGATATTTAACCTGGAGAAGAGAAAAATTATGGGGAGCATGAAATCTATCTTCAAATTTGTGAAGAACCGTCACATGGAAAAAGCAGTAGACATTCTCTGTGGTTTCACTGAACAGAAGTAGGACCATTTATTGGAAATTACATGGAAGCAGAATTTTTTTTTCAGTTAAAGACAGAGAGTTTTGTTAATTAGAGCTGTCCAAAATAGAATGGTCTGCTTCATGAGGTAGTGAGCTCATTTCTAGAGAAAAAGTGGAAGCTAAATGACTGTCAAGGTTTCTGTAGAAGGAATTCCTACATGAAGTGTGAAGCTATTACAGTGAATAGGGCACTGGACACAGAATCGGGAAAACATGGGCCCAAATTCTTCCTCTGACCCTGTCTAGCTGTGTGACTCTGGATAAGTCACTTAACTTCTTTGTGCCTCAGTTTCTTCATCTGTAAAATGAGGGGGACTTAATGGTTTCTAAGATCCTTTCCAACTCTAAATTTATATTCCTATGACTTATACAGACCCTTCCCTTCTATATTTCATGTAGTTTGCAGACTTCTCAGGCTGGTTTTCTGCTTTCTCATCATACAGTCCTACTTATAAGTCAAATCCAGAATGCATCTGGTATTATGGGCTAGATGGACTGAGAGGAAAGCAGCATGTAAGCAGCCATAATTTTTGGTTCACAAAGACAAAGACAACTCTCTCTTTAACATAACACTTTTCCAAATTCCTTTGCCTGTGTCTCAGAAAACAAGACTTTAATTTGTTGATTTTCCATTTCCTCTTAATACCTACTTAAATGTGTATGTGCAACTCCATGGTAATTGCTTGTGTCAGTGAAAATTAGAGCAAATTTGGTGATTTCTTGCTGTGATTTCCACTTATCTCGGCCAATATTTTGTCTCCTTTTTTCTGGGCCTATGGATATAGATTCAGTTCCTTGTTTCCCATGTCTGCCTGGGTGGTTATATCTGTTTAAAAGAAAGATAAGCTAGGATGATCTCTAAGGAAGAACACTAGAGAAGGAAGTCCATTTTCTTTCCTAGCTGATGAAGGTCTAGGTAGGACAGGGTGAGCCATCCATGGTGCTGATTTGTAGAAGGAAATGGAATCGAACACATCTGGTTTGTCTTGAGTCAGTCCTAGGATGTGGATGAAGAAGAGCACTTCAGTTCTTTCCCTACTCCAAGACCACCTTTGTGCTCAAAATTATGAATGATCAATATAGAAGAACATTGTGCTAGATACTAAAGAGGACATACAAAAGCCTTGGATGCCCTCTTGTTGTTGATAATATAGGGACGTAATTTTACAGCTGGAAAAGAACTCAAAGTATTTATTCTCAAGAAGGTTAAGTAAACTGCCCGTGGTGATACAACTGACTATAGAAGAGCTGAACTAGACCTCAAATCTTCTAACTTACAAGTTTATTTCCGTGATGCCACTCAATCTCTGTGATGCAATGAATCTTAGATTAGGTTGGACTATGGATTTGGTGATGTCACCAGCCTGGGAAGGGAGTGCTGGTGTGAGAGATGATTTCAGAAAGGAGAACATTTTCATCTTCATCATTTAATTAGGTTAGGCTCTCCTGGAGTAGGTGGATTCTGAGGAGGGCTTTGAAAGAAGGGATAGAAGGAGGAGGTGGTTATATGCATGTGGAATTGTGGCAGAAGGCACATAGTTGGGGATAGGAGAAAAAGTAACAACTGGCAAGGAGAAAAGGGCTTAATTTTATAGCAAAGGGAACAGGTGGGAGAGAGGGGGAGAGGTAGGAGGTGATAAAGGCAGGGGTGGACTGATGGAGCACTTTGCATCCAAGTCTTGAGTAGGCTGAATTGGGCATGGATAGTGGGGATGTGGTAGGAGACTTCAGAGAGGGGATTGATGATGTGGTATAATGGAAAGAACACTGGAATGGAGTGGAGGATACCTAGGTTCCTGTCTCAGTTTTGTTACTAGCTGTATGACCTCCCTGGACTTTAGTTTCATTATGTGGAATAAGGAGGGTGAATGAGATGATATCTCAAGTGTCTTCTAGCTCTGATTTTCATTTTTTGTCTCTAAGCTTGGAAAATGACATTCACTATGGTAAAGAGAGGGTGAGCAGATGGAGACAATGATTGTGCTTCCAGTATGAGATTGGAAGGGGCATCAAGGGCTGCAATAGAATTGAAAACAGAGAGAAAGGGATCCCATGTGTACCCAGGCACTGCCTGTTGAGTTAGTACACTGGGCCATCTCTAAGAGCTTATGGAAACAAGTCTTATCTAAGAGGAAGCTTACTGGGTCTTGGTGTCCATAACTAGGATGTGGGAGGTATTTGAGACACTTGAGGCTTGCTCCAGGTTTGTGTGCTCTGTGTAGTAGGATCAAAGTGGAAATGTTTGAATGAAACAAAGACTTATGAAGCACCTACTATGTGCAACACATTACAGAAACAAATATACTGCAACAGCAAAAACGAAACCAACACAGTTCAGTCATTATCTTTTATTGGAAATTATATATAGAGTTATATTAGTTATCATGAGGAAGGACTTTTTAAACAAATTCTTGAGGCCCAAAATGGAATGGGATGCTTCATGAGATAATGATTTCATCACCAGGTAAGAAACAATCTTTGCCCTTAGAAATTTATACTCTATTGGGAAGTTCATAGGATCATAGATACAGAGCTGCTATAGTGGATATAATGTTGGACTTGGAGTATGGAAGAGCTAAGTTGAAATGCTATCTCTGTCATCTTACTAGTTGTTACTCTGGGGAAGTCACTTAATCTCTCAGCCTTATGGCTTTTTTTTGATAAAGTGCAAACGTGCACATGCACACATGCACTCTGTGTGTGTGTGTGTGTGTGTGTGTGTGTGATGATAGCACCTACCTCAAGGCAACTTTAAGAGTCAAATGAAATAATAGATGTAAAGTACTTTGCAAACCTTGAAATACTATATAACATTAGCTATGATGATGATGCAACCAATTCAAACCCTTTCATTTAAAAAAAAATTTATTATACTTATTTTTTAAAGCAATTGGGGTTAAATAACTTGCTCAAGGTTACACGGCCAGTTATTTTGTGTGGGTGCTAAGTGTCTGAGGCTGGAACCGATCCCGGGTCTCCCGACTCTGGGGCCAGCGTTCTTACTCACTGCACCACCTGGCTGCCCCAAAACCCTTTCATTTTTATAGATGAGGAAAACAAACCCAGAGAGGCTTAAATGACTTGTCTAAGTTCCTGCATATATGAGAATGCATTTGTGGTAGGATTTTAACCCAGGACATCTGACTTAAGAACCACAATGCTTTTATACTGTGCCATGTTGCTCCTAAAATAAGAGGAGGACATTCTATTTTCTGGGTCTCTGCAATGGGAAGTTGTGTTATTAAAAACCTGCCTTTCTCCAGTGTTTCTTTCAAATGGTCCTTATCAGGTGCCCTTTCCAACATTTTGTCTATCAAGGCATTAATCCTTTCTAGTCCCTGTGAGAAGGTCACTTTCCTGAACTGGAATTTTAGCACTTTGGCCTAGGCTAAGGTGGGAAGGACACAGATTATTCGCTCCCTAAGTTCTTGGAGCTACAGTGCAAAATTCACTGATTTGCAGAAGTCCCTAGAGCTTTCTCACTTGCAAGGAGAGAATGGACATGTTGTTGGATCAAATACTGAAACAGAAACTATTCTGGAGGGCTAGGGGGTTGGGCTTCAGCTGTATTCCTCCTGTGAACTGGCTGACTCAGGCAGACCTGGGGGAAAGAAATGTGCTCCAGTGACAGCACAGGGCTATGTGGCTGCTTTGCTTTTTGATTCTTTCTCCATCTCAATTACTCATACTTACTAATGACTCAATATTGAGCTCTCCCCCTCTCTGAGTCAAGACTGAAACCAGACCCCACCCTGGAGCAAGGAGGGGCAGTGGTGCTGCCTTGAGGAACTGTCCTTCCACAGAAACACAGAAATCAGCTTCCAGTCCATGGAGGTTTTCCCCCCAATAGTCAACAGGTGCCTGATAACTGAATATGGCAGTCTTCATCTGCTCTGTATTTTTCTTCTGGAATAAGAGGAAAATTTAGAGTGGCTGGAATGAATATCTTCCCCTAGATCTGGCAGAAATTTATCAGAGGGAATATAGTCTATGGGTACCTGGAAGGGTGGAGTGCAAAGCTGGAGGGAGTCCCCTTAGGAAGACAATTTACAACAGCTTGGGGATTTGTGGCAACTTTATATAATTTATTGATAGCTGACAATTTGAAACTGTGTGAAGTTCATAGACTCAGAATGTTAGAGATAAAAAGAAACAGAGAGATTGTCTAACCCAAGTGTAGAAGGTCAGCAAGGTAGTGACTTGCATATGTACTTGCTGTAGGTACAATAGCTAGTAAAATGACTTTAATCACATAGCTCCATAGTCCAGAAGACTTCTGTGTGATTCGAGACCCAGAGCTCTTGGTATTAGAATGGGCAAGAATACTCTATTTTTGGCTTACTGAGAATGGATCTTAAATCTGGAGAAATGGGGGTATGAATTTGTGTGTGTGTGTGTGGGGGGGGGAGAAAAGCTGAGTCAGGCACTAATTAGAAGTGGGGAACTCAGGGGGCAGTACAAAATTGAGGGTACAGGTCAAAGTCACCATTTCTGATCAAGAACATTGACCTGAGACATGTGGAGATATCAAGAGGGCATCCTTATTCTGAAGAATAGGGAAATCTAGAACATTATTCTTGAAAGACTATGGAAAAATAGATTTTGTCACAATATCTGGGTCTTGGATCTATGAACTTAAGGACAGGCTTCTGAGTCAGTGTTTCCATTTTGGAAACTTTACCTCATCTCAGGGGCCACTTGGCTGCTTGATTTCCCTTGTTCTTGTCTCTAGGATTATGCAGCATACCCTGCAATTTCTGTAGAGGAGTCCATTTCCCTGATATATATTTACCATGAACAATTGCCCAAATCACTTAATTTCTTCCTGCGTTTGAGCAGTCAAGTGTACCTGTCTCCTTCTTCTTTACTATATTCGTTCATAGGACATAGCTGTGATATGGCACCAAGACCACTTTGTGGTTTTCCAGAGCAGCTCCCCAGTGGCTTCCAGAAGGTAGGCATATTTGCTTACCCCGAATCCTTTGTTTTGGTCCCCATAATATTTTGGGGAGTAGCCTTGCTTAGAAACCTCAGAATTCCTCCCATCTTATCCCTGCTTCCTTTTCCTAGAATTTCATGTTTTATGGATGATATTTCTGCCCCTGGGCATATAACTTTACAATATAGCCTTTGGTGTTTGGGGCAATTTCATATTAATTGATTCATAGCCATGGAGTTCATAGAGTCATAATGTTAGAGAAAAAAAAGCAAATTTAGAGATTATTTAGTCCAATTCCCTCATTTTACAGAGGAGTAAACTGAGGGTCAGTGCCCTGCCCCAGGTCACTTAGTTATTAAATTGCAGGGTTTGGACTTAAACTCAGGTCTTACTCTAAGGCAAGGCTCTTTCCACTATATCATGCTGAAATATCGATTCAATTATATGCCTCACTCACCTGACTTGATATTGTTGGTATGTTGATGGGAGCAGGAACTAGACTGCAAAGGTATATTGTAATATCATAGATTTAGAGGAAACTGGGGAGAGGAAACTTAAATGACTTGCCCAAATTTATGCATGTTAAATAGGTATGAGATCTGAACCCAAGTCCTCCTACTGCAAACTCATTGCTATTTTCATTATATCACAGTCTTTCTCAGACGTAGGCCTAAAGGGTGGATAGATACTTATGCGTGGAGATTAAGACAGCACCAGCAAGTGGTGAATTTCTGGCCACCATTTTGCCTATTTCTACAGGGGTCCTAAACAGGACAAATAGCATGGAGAGAACTGTGCCTGGCTCTATATGAAGACTTCACAAATCTATGGGGAAGTTGAAATCTTAGTGTGATGACTGAAGTAATAATGTTTTTGTACCATAATAGGAGTCATTGAAAGAACTGGGGATGTCTGGTCTGGAGAAGAGAAGGTTTAGTGGGAACAAGATAGCTGTGTCCAAATCTTTGAAGGGCTACCTTGTGGAAGATGAATTAGATTTCTCCTGTTTGGTCCCAGCAGTCAAAGCCAGGAGCAGTGGGTAGCAGCTGTAAACAGACAAATCTAGGTTTGATGCTGGGAAAAACTTCCTAACAACTCAAGCTGTTCAAAAATGGAATGGGTTGCCTTTAGAACTGGTAGATTACCCTTGTAGGAGGTCTTCAAGCAGAGACTGGATGACCACTCATGGGGCACATGGGTAGGGACTCATTTTAGGTACAGGGTATACTCAATGGTCTTCCAGTTCTGAAATCTTATGATTCTGTAGCCAACTTTTTCAGATAAGCAAAAAATAAGCAGTGTCATCTGGGAGGTAGCTCTTTACAAAGGTTGATTTGGTGAACACAGAACCTTATTTGGGATCATCCACTTCTCTCCTTCTCTTAGGATCTGATGCTACCTGCTTTGTCTTAAAAGGACTCAACCTTTCCTTTCCTTTCAAGAAATTTGAGTCTGCTCTTGCTATCCCTTAGTGATCCAAAGGCATATATTGAAATAGGTTCACCCACCCCCTTTTTAAAGACATTTTCCTAAGAACCCATTTGTCACCAAAAAATAGAAATGAGACTGAATTGTCCCTTCAAAATTATAGGGAATGCTGAACTCAGACTTCATTCTTCCCAGAACCTGTTGGCATCTAAAGGATGGGAAATAGACATGATGAGAGGGAGTTTCCTTTTGTCAGTGCAGACTTAATCCTTTGGGGTTGAGTTGGTAAATTCAGACATGGAAAGCTGCCAAGTCCAAGGGGGTAGCATCGCAAACCTGTTTGTGCTCTGGATCCCTTGACCCAGATTTTCCTACCTAATTATGCAAGGGCAACTGCTGAGACCTTTCTCCTTTTTCCACTCCAAATATCTGGTCATCCCCAGAGCCATAGGACTACAAGCATTTCTCTGGGTGGTAAAAGTGGGGCACTCATCCTTATTCTCTTCACAGCTCTATTTGATACTTGTTCCCTGATCCCTGCATGATTTCTCTTAACTCCATAGAAACAGTAACCTCTTCTTAGCTCATTTCTTTGGCCCTATGATCATATAGAATCATAGTTTTTTAAGAGTTAGAAGGAACTTTAGAGATCATCAAGACCACATTTCATACTGAGGAAACTGAGGCTTAGAGAAAGTATAACTTGCCAAGGTCCTGTAGCTAGTTAATGATAAGCTAGGAGTAGAATCTGAGTCTTCAGACCCGAAGGCCAGGTTTCTTATGGTTTCCTTTCTACTTTAAAGCTTTTATTCTGGGTTGACATCTAAGCTCAAGCATAAAAGCAACATCCTCTATACTATTTTCTATTTCAATTAAAAAATTGTGTTCCCTTGATTCTTAGCTGGTATTTTCACCAACTCTCCAAAGGCTCTTTTAAGGTTTCTATTTTGTTCTAACATCCAGGCACTCCCCCATCTGCTCTAGCAATGTTAAAAAAAATCATAATTTTTTAAAGTGCTCTCCCTGCCATCTCCAACAACCATTTTATTTCAAGGCTGAATTAAGGAGAGAGGGAGACTAAAACTGATGCTAAACTTAGATTTGATTTACATTCATCATTTGGGGGATACTCTCAAATATTGACATATAGCTGGTAGAAGAAAATGGTTCCCAGATATAGTGTCGGTTTCTGTCTCACACAACTGGAAAAAATCAACATGCAACTGTGCCTCAGTTTCTCTTTCTAGAAAAGAATGTACTAAAATTCACAGTGTATGTTGAACATAACATGAGAACATGCTGAGGTCACACCAGCTCTGCATAAATGCCAGGTATGGGATCAAATGGTACCATCTTCACATTGAATTGGTTTCAGATTTTAAGGAGGATCCACTCATTGTCGCCTCCTGCTGGTGTGAAGCCAAAATAAAAGATGGGTGACCGGGGCCATGAAGGCCATAGCAAGCAACCCAGTGTGACATCACAGGCACAGGGTTAGGGGCAGGGGATAAAATCTTTACAGAGGGGGAGGGAAGATCGAGAACATGACATGCAGCCAAGAAAGTGCCTTTTATAGTCATGTTCTCAGTTCCCTTTTCCTTCCAAGTTTGCTCCCTGCGACAGTGCCACTCTCAGAGCCTTCTGATGCTGTGGGTCTGCCTTGGGGTTTGGCTGGTAGGACTCCACCCCCCCCCCCTTCCCCCCCTCCTGCCAGCAAGCTGCATGACCAGCATTGGAATCCACCAGAGGGGGGAGAAAAAGAAATACATCCAGACATTGTAGCCAGTTGAATCCAGTTCATTTTGCTTCTCCTACTTTCCCTTTTCTTAAGTGGAAGGAGGAGGTTGCTTTTTCCCCGAGTGTAAATAGCGTGTTGTCTGCTGCAACTCCCCTAACCTCTCTCGCTCCCGGTAATACCATTGCTTTATTTTTCCTCTGCAAACAGATTCAAGCCACTTCCCTGGTGTTCAAAATAAAAATGTTTCCCTCCTCAACAAGAAGCAGAGACCCTCTTCGCCCTCCCCCCCCCCCCAAGAAGGAGCCCAGATTTTGAAGTCTGAAGGCATTAATCAGGAAGGTGTGTATGGAGAAAAATTGTGCGTGGATTTGGGGGTAGGGACATTCTAGAAACGGACCCCAGAATGTGGGTAGGGAAAACAACCTCTTTCGCCCAGGCACGGAGCACAACGCTACGGAAAAGCCGAGCAAATTAAATAGGGCTCTCTGATCTGGTGGGGGGGGGGGGTTGTGCTTGCCAAAAAATGCACTATGAATCTCAATTCGCTCTGCTGTTCATCTCACACACGGCTCTCCCAATGCCATTTCAGCCCTCGGAGCGCAGTCTTTTCAGCACTCGCTTCTTCCTTCCTGCCTTCTTCATTACTGTCCACGTATGATCGAGGACTGTACATACAGCAAAAGAAGATCAGGGGCTAGAGAAGTCCCCCTTTCCTGACTGGGAGCCCTCAAGCACACCGCCAGCCAGCCACAGGCACTGTCCTCTTGTCCATTCCAGCGACACACTCTTTATTATGGACATTATTATTATTAATAGTAATAACAACTCTTCCCGTTCTAAACAAGTCCTTTTACTGGCTCTTGGCTCACTCCTTGCCCGCCACTTTCCACTCCTCAATACTCTGATCTATACAACTAAAAAGTACGATTCCCCCCATCCTGTCCCACCCCACCAGCCTTCCCGTCTCCCCTGGAAGCCTTTTGCCTCTGCGTCCCTGTTAATTTCACTTCCTTCTTTTGGTCTGGATTGCAGCAAAATCTCGGAGCGCCAGGGCCAAAAAAGTGAAGCCCATAGAACCTTTCTCTTTCTTTCCTGCTCCCAATGTCTCCTAACTCCCCATCAACCCCAACCATTGCAATCCCAACTGGAACTTTTCCCCCATCGTGTTTCTGTTTCTCTATGGTTTCGGTCTTCAGCTGAGAAGCCTCGGCCGCCGCCGCAGCTGCTGCTGCTGCTAGTGGTGGTGGTGGTGGTGGTGGTAGTGGTGGAGAGAAGCGAAGAGTGAGTGGGTGGGTGGGGAGAGTAAAAAAGAGAAGGGGAGAGGAAAGGAAAGGAGAGAAGACAAGAGAGGAGGAGAGAGAAGAGAGAAGAGAAGGGGAGGGGAGAGGAGAGGAGAAGAGAGGAGAGGGGAGGACTGACCGAGAGAGGGGCGTGGGGAGCTGGGGAGGGGTGGGGGGAGATTCCGTTCTCTTCTCCCCGAAGAGGAGGGGGAGGCGGGTAACTCGGGGGGGAGTGGGGGGGGGGGAGAGGGAGGGAGATGAGGAAGACGGTCCGCTAACCCATCCCTTTTGGAAGGCAGCACTTGTCCATTTCTGCTGGCGCGCTGCAAGGCATTCATGCTGTTGCTGCTGCTGCTGCAGCTCGGACTGCATCCTCCGCCTCAGCTCCCAGAGTGTGTATATGCGTGTGTGTATGTGTATATGTATGTGTGTGTGTGTGTTTTGCAGGTGTGTCAGTTTTAATTCTGCCCAGTAGGTGGGACTTGGTGACTTTAGCATTTTTTTTTTTTTTTTTTGCCTCCCCATCTTCTGTTGCAATCCTCACAAGTATCAGAGTCAGAGAGAGCGGCTTGATTACCAACCTGGAATCAACAAGGCAGCAAAGGAGACCTATCCACCATGCATTTCAGACCGCTACTGTAGGGGAATTACCGCGTATCTTCCCGGCTGCCACGATGGTTCCATCCGCTGGAGGATTTTGCATCTGATCACTCGGCGTTCCAAAGGCAGAGTCCCCCCCCCCCCCCCCCCCCCCCCCCCCCCCCCCCCCCCTCTCCTCTCTTCCTCACCCCCTTCCCCCCCCCCCCCCCCTCCTCTCCTCCTCCTCCTCCTCCTCTTTTTTAGAAGCAGCAATCGGAGATGGATGTCTCTCTTTGCCCTACCAAGTGCAGTTTCTGGAGGATTTTTTTGCTGGGAAGCTTCTGGCTGGACTATCTGGGTTCGGTGCTGGCTTGCCCTGCGAACTGTGTCTGCAGTAAGACAGAGATCAATTGCAAGAATCCCGATGATGGGAATCTCTTCCCCCTCTTGGAAGGGCAGGATTCAGGGAACAGCAATGGCAACGCCAGCATCAATATCACGGACATCTCAAGGAATATCACTTCCATGTAAGTCAGTACCCCGGTCCTCTCGCTTCCCTCTCCCCCCTTCCCGACTTACAGCTCACAGTAGTGTGATGTGTGTGATGTGTGTGTGTGTGTGTGTGTGTGTGTGTGTTTTGCCAGGGAAGATGCTAACGCAGTTTGCGTATTTCCAGGTGACTCCAACCCGGGCTGTGAATGGTCTTGTTATTTACTTGGTTTTTCCCAGCTCAGATTGTGATTTCGCCTCTTACAACACTCTTACTGCCCCCTGCCCTCGCCCCCACCCTCATTATCATTCCAAGGAAGAGAATCGAATTTTCTGCCCCCACTAAATAGCAACAGTTTGGCCATGCTTAAGTAGGATAAAGTGAATGAGGTTTATTTAATTCCTCAGTGGTAGCAACAGCAGCAGCAGAGGCTGCTTAAGCTGGGAGGGCAGGAGCCAGACTTCTAGCAGCTCTGGATGAGCCTCAATGTTTAACTGTTTCCTTTTTGGAGATGAAAGAAGCAGGAAAAAAAAAAAGCCCGACAATGACAAGCAAGCAAGTTTTCAGCTCTCTGAGCTTTTGGATACTTCAGATGTGGATAGGCTGTCATTCCTTGGTCACAGATTTACCCTCTCTACCTCCTGATATTTTCCACTCCAGGTCCTCACGTTTTCACCTCACCTTCTTTTCCCACAGGACTCTTTGCTTCTGGGTACCCACAGATTACCTGCCTTTTAACTGTTTTGATTTGAGATCCTTTGCAGAGGACTCTGAGACTGGATATAGCAGGAGTAGAGGTAGAAAGGGAAAGGGCAGGGTGTGTGTGTGTGTGTGTGTGTGTGTGTGTGTGTGTGTGTGTGTGATTCTCATTTGAACATCCTCAATCTGTTTATTTGGAGTATTGAACTTTGAGTGAGTGATATTTGCCTGGTTTAGCTTTATCTGAATCAGACACTTCTGGCCCATATCTGGGGGGCACAGTGGCCTTTTCCCTTTTTTCAAACAGTTTGTGTGTAGCGGGGAGGAAGAGAGGGTTGGAAAAAAGAGAGAGGGCAAGAGCAATGGAGCCTGTCTTCTCAATTGGCTTTTTATTTTTGGATCTGATCTGGTGAGGCGAACTTCAATTCTTATTATCATGATGAAAATAGAAATGTGATCATTTAGGGAAATTACTTCTCACTACTCAGATCCTGGAACTCCATACATGGGTGGAATTCTTTTTCTTGATAGCAAATCCAAGAAGGATTTGGACTTAAGTCACAGAGGGTGTTTGGGGGGCAATTTGGGAGGTTGTTTTTCAGTCTATCTTTAACCCTTCCAGAGCAGTAAGTGGGCAAGATGCTTTGGGTCTCATCCTTCCTAAAGGTTCTCTTCTGCTTGGTCACAGTGTAATTGCTGCAAAGCCAGGAAAGAATTGCAGCTCTGCTCTCTTAGAAGCCCAGCCTTGTCACCTTCTTTGGCTAATGGTTCCTCCATACATGTAGTCTTGCTGTTCACAGACTTAGGGAACAACATAGCCAAGGAAATGTCTCTGACTCCTGCCCCAGGAAATGAGATTGACCCATATCTGTGTTCTATCCACCCACTCCCATATCCCCTTCCAAACCCAGCTTGAAATGAAAAGAAAAAACAACAAGGTTGGCAAGGAGGGAGGAAGGGGAGGGGGCAGGACAAGCAGAATGGATGGAACTTGCTGCTCGGTCCATGGTTTCTCTTCTCTGCCCCTCCTTCCCTTCATGTCACAGAATTCTCATGATTTGGTGAGGGGGTATAGAAAGGGACTTCTGAATTCTTTAGCTCCTCAGAGAAACTCAGATTTGGGGTCATCTTGGGCAAGGGCAATGATTGGGGTTTCAAACCCTTGGTCTAAAACTGAAGAGTGGGAGTATTGCATTGTCCAGGGGGCAGGAGAGAATGGACCCCTGGGCAGCTCAATGTCAGCTCTTGGAAGCAGCTGAGATGGTTTTCAGTTTGCTCCCCGCGTGTGGGGATGTGTGTATTTGTAGGAAAGCTGCTGGGAGAGATACTATTATGTAGGTTCTTTATATCCAGACAATGCTGTTTACTGCTTTGAAAATGAAAAAAAAAATGCCAATAAAGCAGCCAGGGAGGGAAGAATATCCAGTTCTGAAGGGAGGAATTGGGTGTTGAGAGTCAGGGTAAAGGATCCTTTTAAAGTTGGAAGACTGAGAATGCTGCTGGAAGAGTTGGATGGAAAGGGGACTGGGACATTTGTCACAATTTTTTTTACCTCAGCTCCACAGCTGAATGTCCTGTAGAGTGAGGAGTGGGGAGATGAGGCAGGAGCAGGATCTATGATAAGGAGGAGAACATTGCCTCAGGACTCTGCTTGGTCAGAAATCAAAGACCCTTTTCTCCCAAGTCAGTCCTAGTACCCAGCCGGGGATCTAACTCAGGAGTTGGTTTCTAGGAAAGTGGAATGTGCTGGATTTTCTCTTGAGTTGGCCAGTAGAAGACCATTATGGGTCAACTGGTTTGAACACCAGTGAGTATGATGTAAATATTTATTGTTCACTGACCTGGGGAGGGGGCATTGTCTTTGAGACAACATTAAAGCTAAGGTAAACATGAGGAACCTAGGTCTGGATAAATGCCAGGGGAGTCCTGGAAGGGTTGATAGGGGAAAGAGAATGGAGTAGCTTAAAGGAAGGGAAAGGAAAATGCCTGGCAGTGATCATCCCTGTTCTCCACAGTCTTCAAGCAGGCAATCTTCTCTAAAAAAGGACTTCGACTGAAGGATGTTGAAGGGGAAGGTCTTCTTGTTCTGTTCCTGGGATATTTAATATACCTAATCTGGAACATATGTATTTGTGAGTGGGAAATGGAGCCAAGGGACTTCCAGGTCCCATTGCAGACCCCACACCAGGCCCAAGGTCTTGGTGATGTTTTAGGGATAGAATCTATAAAAGGCTTCAAAGATGGTGAATACCCAGCAATTATTGTATTAGTTGTTGATGCCAAAAGGAGTTTCTATAAGGGTAGTGACTTTGATAGAGTTCACTTTTGGTATGGGAAAGAGGGGAGGCAGAAAGGTCAAGTTTGAACTCATGGCTTCTGGATTGGCTTTAAGCCCAGACTTGGGGGAACCAGAAATGGAAGCTCCAATGGACAAACTCTTAGTTTCATCTCATGTTTCTTGACTTGGGGTGAGAGATAGTCAGAGCCCTCTCTTACAAGGAGATAGACCTTGTGAAGAGGGAAGAGAGGAAGGGAGCTTCTAGCTCTGACTCTTAGCAGGCAAAACCAACACCCCATAGGCTTCTCTAGGTCTCTTAGGAGCCTGACTTGGGACTGGATAAAGGAAATTTTGTTTCCCCACCGGTATGAACATCCTAGGTTAGGTACAAACCCACCTAATGAAAAGCACTATGACAAGCTCTAGCCATTCACAGAATCATGGGATCATGGATCTAGAGCAGAAAGGGACCTCAGAGGTCATCTATTTCAATCACCTCATTTTATAACTGAGGAAACTGAGATCGACAGAGGTTCCATGACTTGGCCACCAACTATAGACATCAAAGGTAGGATTTGAACCCAAGTCCTCCTACTCCAGAACCAATAGTCTTTCAAATAAATCTAGCCACCTTCATGACTCCATCAAACACTAGGGGCATCACTGACTAAGGTGCAGTGGTGGATATTCCTCTCTGCCTTGAGGGAACCAGAAAGAAACCCTGCTATTATTGTATTATTGGCATCTTTGATTCTAAATAGTTAATATCTCCCTTTCCATCATCAAGTTGAGCTCTCAATTGACTAACTCCACACTTGGCAGGATGAATATGCTCAGTTCTTCCATTCCCATTTCCTGATGCCACAAAGGCAAGAGTGTTTGGCACATGGAAGATGATGTCTGGGCTGGCTCCCCTAGGCTATGTACCTTATCCAGTCTAGGGTTTGGATGGTATATCCCTCTGGTCACTAGGAGCCCAAGAGTGGAGTGGAAGGTATTCTTGACTTCATATTAGGCATACATCTGCCATGTCATGCTGGCATTCTGAGCGATGTGCTGCCTTTGGCCATTAGGGACCCTGTGCAATTGTATGATGTTGGAAGAGTAAGCATATCCCACCCCCATAGCTACCACAGCAGCTTGGATTGGATACTATAATTCCCAAACTGGGACCCATACTCCATTCCCCACCCACTAACAGGGTCCATCCCCTAGAGTTTGGCAGCTGTGGGTCTGCTGCCTGTCTGCTCCCTCTGGCTTCCTGCACACTTAGCTCATGTCATCTGTTGGCTGTGTGAATGCTCATTTAGAATCGAACAAAAGGCCTGGCTATTGAGCATCCTGCCCTGCCCAGTTCTTTGCCTCCTATTCTCCTTCAAGAGTTAAGGAAGTCACAGCTGTGGCTACCAGAAGAGAGCTGATGTCTGGGGGAGAATTGGGAAGTAAATGAGCTAGGCCAAAGGAGAGCTAAGCTACATATTAGCCCAGGGAGAAGAGAGACTGGAGCCTAGGAAACAGAAGGAGGTCTGAGCCACAGTCTGAGTGAAGTATGGTGTGGGTGTTGGTATTTGTGGGTCATTCATAGGAGCTGCTTACATTGTACTGGAAGATGTAAAGGGTTAAAAGCTGTCATCATGTCTCTGTTTTAGGGGTGTCTCATAGTATCCCACAGTTGAAGGGTCCCAGTGTCTGGGGAAGTGATTCTAGAAGCAAGAATGGACACAGGCCTCTTTGGTTTTCTGTTCTCTCCATTCTCTGATCAAGAACTGCCAATGTGGGACTATCAGGCCTTTGGTTTTGGAATTTGGGGGGCATCCTTGTAGACTTGAGTTTCCAGTTGTAGGGCCAACAGGCTATTCCTCGGGAGGCCATCTCTGAAGGCTTGTTTGCTTCTTGACTCTGCCAGCTCTGTGGGAGCTCAGTGGAGAGCAGCTGGATGAAACCAGCTCAGCCCGGGCTTGGCTTAGATGTGGCCTCTTTATTCTCCCATGGCAATGCTGCTGGCCCAACTTCAGGCCTTAGAAACCAGAAATCTAACCACTCTTCCATGTAGCTTTTGTGGACATTTGGGGACCCAAGTCTCATGAGATACATCTCCCTCTCCTCCTACCCCATTCCATACATACATGCATAAGGCCCAGATAGTTTCAGCTATGATGCTTATTGTCTTAGGGGAATGGCAGAAGCAAGTTTTTATAATTGGTTCCTTTAATGGCGGGATAAAAGCTTTGTATTAACTTAAACCCCCAGAAGAAGTTTGATATCTTCTTGACTGAGACAGAGTTTGATTCCAGAAAGTTCCAAGGGGCCTGTCTCAAACCATTTTCTTTGGGACTCTCTGGCTCCTTTGTCTACCAGTTCCCTTTGGTACCCTACTGGCACTGGAATCAGAGGTTGTAATGCTTATTCTGTGTTCTAGAAGCCCGGTTGCCTAGCTGAACCCATTTTCATGTTATTCACTAGGGTAGGGGCAGGAAAGCCATCTGTTTTTTGGCAAAGCCTTGCAGGTCTTTCTAACAGCCTGGAAGCCTTTCTGGCACTTTGACTGTATATTAGTCAGTCTGTGGCACTGCAGTGGGGTCTCCTTCCTGACATCTCTTTTCATTGGTTCATACAAAGCAGTTCAAGGGGCTGGACCACTTCTATTTACCTTTTGATGTCAAGGTAACTGGAAGTAACATGTTATATAGCTGAGAGTCTGAAAGCTGGGAGTCACACCTGGGTTCTAGTTCCGGTTTAGCCATTGTATGGTCTTGAGTAAGTCAATAAATGGTTCTTCCATCTTGGTTTCCTCATTCAAAGAATGAGGGGGATTGTGACCTTGGGCAAGTCACTTAACCCTAATTGCCCTGCCCTCCCCCCTCAAAAAAGCAAAAAAAAAAAAGAGAATGAGGGGGAGGATGTTAGAGTATAGAGTTCTTTCCAGACCTATGAAAGAAATAGGAATGTAATCTGTAATCTAGGACCAGATAGACTGATCATTTTGAGGAAACTAAGACCCAGAGGAAACAAGAGATTTGCTTTTGGTCACAGAAATAGTAAATAGTAGGGATCTGAATCTAGGTCTTTGACTCCTAATTCTTTGCTCTTTTTTAACATGTCATGCTTCCCAATAGATCAGGTCAATTTCAGGAATCTGTGTCAAGTGGTAGAGTTCCTGAGAGCAAAGCTACTTGGGACTGGTGGTTTTTCTTATAATGTTGTTAGTAAGTAGGAGTAAAATGGTGGTGGGGGAAATTGTGGTCCTCAGGTGGCTATTTTTGACTTTTCATTGTCCTTCTCACCTCACAGAAAATGCCCAAAATGTCCTCTGGGCTGGTCTATCCATGCCAGAATCCCATGACCATCCAATATTACTTGGGATTGCCAGCTATGCAGCAGAATCTAGAAAGTGTCAAGTTGTAGTGGAAAGAGCCATGATCAGTGAAGTAAAATATCCAAAGTACTTTGTAGCTCTTGAGTGCTATGTAAATGTTGACTATTATTATTATTTGGAATCAAAGGACCTGAGTTCAAATTCTGGCCTTTGCTTGTTATGATTTGGAATCAGAAGATCTGAGTTCAAATCCTGTTCTCTCACAAACTAATGACTTTTGGAAAGTCACTTATAACCTCTCTGGCCTCATTTTCCCATGTAAAATGCAAGTGTCATGTTAGATGACCCCTAAAGCCCCTTCCAGCCCTAACTTTATAAATCTGTGAAGTTCTTTGAGCATTTTTGTAATAACAATAATAGCTTGCATTATGATAGCACTCATAGAAGCCTACACCTAGAGCTGGAAGGGATCTTTCAAGCCATCTAGTCCAATATCCTCATTTACATATAAGGAAAGTGAATCCCAGAGTGGTTTTTCTCTAAAGTGACTTCTTTAAAGTCACACAGCCAGTAAGTGGAAGAGCTGGATTTGAAGTTGGGATACTGTGGTTCTAAATTTAGCCCTGTTTCCACTAGACCGAAATGCCTCTTAGACTTTATGGTCTACATAATGAGTTCCTTATAACCACCATTACCCTTTAAAAATAATGGATTAGGGAACTGAGGCTCATTGAGAGGCAGTGACTTGCCTTGGGTTACATGGGGAGCATAGCAAGCAAGTGTCAGAGCCAGGACTTGACCCTGGGTCTTTTGACTCCCAGGTATTTCTGTGTCCCAACAAAGACTTAGCCTGCTGGTAATCTAAGGGGATGGGCTCTTCCACACTAGGCAATGTCTGGCTGACCTATGGGCTTCCCACTGCTCTCTCTACTAAAGCTGTCCCTTGGGTTGGAATGTGTTGGTTTGGAAAAGAGCTGTATTTGAAATGAGAGTGTATTTTAGGATTCTGTTACTCTCCCTGGGGTAGTAAACTGGCTAAGCTATTAGTAATCCATCTGGGAAATAGTAATGGGGGTTGGTTCAGGGGAGAGGAAAGGGAAAGGGTAGATGGGTAGACATACAAATGTTCTTTTAGGTCATGGACTTTTCTTTACTTTTAGCCACTCTTATGTTTGACAGTCTTTGAGGAAGGGTGCAAAGTCAGTTAACAAACATTTATTAAATGCCAAGTAAGCACTGTGCTAAGCATTGGGGCTACAAAAAATGGCAGCAGGCCATAGTCTTTGCTTTCAAGGAGCTCACAGTCTAATGCACATGGAACCCCCAGTGGGCAGCCAGTGATTTAGAGAGGAGACCATGGGTCCTGTGTCCTCTCACCTAGGAAAGGAAGGGAGGGGGCAGTCTGGGTTAGTCTGAACCCTACCTATCTGTGGAGAGCCAATAATAAATAATAGTTTCTTTATCTAGTACTTTACATCATACCTCAACTAATCCTTACAGTGACTTTGTGATGTAGGTAATATAGTATTTGTCCCTATTACGAATGAAGAAACTGAGGCTTAGATAAAAGTTTTACTTAACTCAGTCTGTGACTTCTCACCTCCCTGAACCACCCTCCCCGTCATTCACCCCTTATAGCTATAGCCTTACAATGGATCCAACCAAAAGCAAAGTATAAAGAAGAGTGCCCTCTAAAGTAACAGGCCAAATCCCAGATATCTGTTGGCGGGTAGTTTCTGAGAGCAGAACCACTTGGGACTGGTGGTTTTCCTCGAAATAGTATTAGTAGGTGGGATTTAAATGATGGGGCATAGGAGTTTATCCTTGATTGGCCGTTTTTGGCTTCTCATTTCCTTTCTCTAACCTTATAGAAAATGCCCAAATGTCATCTGAGCTGATCTATCCGTACCACAGTCCATCAACCCTTATCAATTGGGATTGCCAGATTTGCAGCAGAAGCCTCTTTCTCTGCCTCTTCATCTTTCATGTTTGACATTCCAGATCTCCCCAGTCACATGTCTGCTTCTCAAGGCAGTTAGAGGAATGACCAAGTCCCCTGCTGTAGGTCTGGATTATATACAGGCATGTTTGGCCAGCCATCTCTGATAGAACCTGGGTTCCTTAAGTGTAGGGACAGTGTTTTTCTCTCTCTTTGTATCGCTAGGACTTAGCACATTACTTGGCACATAGAGAGCTCTTAGTAAATGCTTGTTGACTGATTTGCTCAAAGTGGCAGTTCTGTATTAGGCAGGACATATCCTTGGCATGTGTGTGGATAGGCATTTCTGGGTATGGTTGGGCACCATGTTTCTGATGTTCCCTTTAACTAGCTCATTCTCTGCCAGGGACTTATTGATTGAGAAGAGGCACTTTGTGTGTGTGTGTATGCTTGTGTGATATGTGTATATTTGTTATTTTTCTAAAACAACTAGATTTTAATCAGAGAAGTAGATATTGTAGAAAGAATTAAGGAGACCTAGAGTCTACTCTTGGCTCTATGACTGTCTTGTCTTCTTGGGCCTCAGTTTCCTCATCTGTAAAATAAAGAGAATAGGCTAGAATATAATTTTTAACGTCCATCTTAGCTCTCTATCCCATCATCCTAATGCAGGAACACTAGACAAGACCTGGGACTCTTGAGTGTATTTCTCCTTTTTAAAAATGAAGGATTTGGATTATATAATCTTTGAGTTTGGTTGGCTCTGATGTTGTATGACAGATTCAATGACTGGGAGAGGTCCTGTTAGGCAATAACTAGAAATTCTTTGATTCACATTCTGTAAGACTGGAGGGCCTAGACACATATCTATGGTGAGCAAGTAGAATGGTAGCTGTTGTTTTATGTCTCTAACAGGATCAGCTGTATGGTAAGGCTTCCTTCTGCCAAAGGGGTTATGGTAGTAAGTCCTCTCAGTTGGATGGCATAGTAGCATGGTCAGGTGGAAAGAAGCCAGGAGCCTTGGGAGTCAGGAGCCCTGTGTTCTAGTTCTGGTTTTGCTATTAATTGACAATGTGACCTTGGACAAAACCTTTAATCTCCTTGGTTTCCTTATCTGTAAAATGAGGGGCTTTCACTAAAGTCCCTTGTAGCTCTGCTCTTCACTGGAACTCTGAAAATTTAGGCCATGTTAGATGATTTTTAAAAGCCCTCCTGATTTGAAGCTTCTTTTACTATATATTTCTGTAATCTGTAACCAGTTCTATAAGGGTATTAGCAGAGTGATCTTGGAAAAATAATTTCCTTTCCTCAAACCTCAATTTCTCTGAGTAGTAAGAAAGAAGTAAAACTAACTGGGCTTATCCTTGTAAAGCGTTCAGGACAAGAGATCGTCAGAGATGGATTAAATTTGGAAGCATTAGAATTCTTGATAAAGCCAGAAAAATGTTGGTTTTTCCGTGGGGGAATCTGGGGATCCAAGATGTTATAGGGAGGGGCATGATTAATTCAACCTCCTAGGGCTCACCTGCGGTTTAGTCCTGGGTAGAGTTGCCCATTTTTGGGAAAATACCTGAGGAACCATTTCCCTGGGGGTACAAGCCTAAAGAAAGAGAAACTGGAGGAAATATATTTTCTATTCAGGAGAGTTTCTGAGTATCTCCAGGGACCACCCCCAATGGTTCAAATTTCTGGTTTGGAATTCTTGAGGAAGACCTGGCAATCCCCAGGCTGACTTTTCCTTCACCCTGGTGGCACTGGGTGGCTCTACCAGCTTGACTTTTTTTTTTTTTTTTGCTTTTTGGAAGAGGGAAGGTAGGGCAGTTGGGGTTAAGTGACTTGCTAGTTTTTTGTGTTAAGTGTCTAGGGCCGGATTTGATCACAGGTTCTCCTGACTCCAGGGCCGGTGCTGTATTCACTGCACTACCTAGCCGCCCCTACCAGATTGACTTCTTTCTCCAGTACATTTTCTTTTCTTCTCTGGCTCAAGATGTATTATTCTGTGTTTCAACTTAAAAGCCCCCCATTTTAGAAATAAGGAACCTGAAGCCCAGAGATATTTGATGACTTACCCAAGGTCACATTGCTAGGTAATGGCAAAGAAAGGGCTAGTACTAAGGCTTTTGAAATCTCAATCTAATTTTCTTTCCACTACCTCACCTGCTGGGCAGGTATATGTATTGTCTAAGGATTCTTCTCTGATGTGGTCTCCCTCACTTGATAGCCCAGCCCAACTCTTGTTCTGTGTGACTCCTAAAACCCAGAACCTCCTTTCTGCCTTGGTAACCCCTAAGGGTAATGTTTCCAAATTCAGTGTCCCCAGAGGCAGCTCTGTGAGGCTGGCAGCCCCTGAGGGCTCCTCTCAGCAGCCCATGCCAATTAGAAATAAACCCAAAGGTAGAGCTTATGCAAAGCAGTATTTATAGTGAAAGGGCAGAATTTGAAAATTCAGCAGGCCTCTGGAGTAGAGCTCTCCTTCCCCCTTGTCCCAGTTCCTGCATCTTTCCCAGCAGAAGTGTCTCAGGGGCTGGGAGCAGACAGATCTGGGGTTATGAGATAGAAGTCCCCTGTTACTAAAATTTCCTCTTAGGGAATTCTGTAACTCCTTTGAGTGGACCGAAGGCAAACTGCAATGGATATTCTTCTAGGCTTTAGTTTAGTCTTCCCCAGGACAACAGGGGAAAGGTATGGGTCAGGGTCAGGCTAGCAAAATGAGTAAGGGTAGATGGGTAAGAGAACATATATCAGGCAGCTGAGACCTGGAGGATTTGTGTGTCTAGATGCTACTTTTTTGACCCTACCTCAACTCTCCTCTTGACCTCACAGAATGATAGGTCTAGAAGAGATCTTAGAGATCATTTGGTTTTACTCTCTCATCTTACACATGAAACAGCCCCAGAGAGAGAGGACAGGGCAATGACTTATCCAAGGTCACACAATGTCCCAAGGATTGGAACTCAGGTTTTCTGACTTTAATAAATCCATATTTCATGACACCATATGTTCTATAAGACTTGCTCCCAGATGGACACTATCTTCTCTGGGATCCCTTCCTGCCTGGACTCCCTATATTTCTTGATGGACCTTCTCCAGTGAGGTTTATTCAGCTGCTGCCTGGTGCTTGTGCTTTGGAGGTCGGAGTGGCCACCGGCAGAACAGGTGTTAGCAGGGTCTGGTGCGACATCAGGACTGTGCCAGGCTTAGCTTCCCATTGGCTTGAGGCAGGATTATGCTGCTGAATTTCCAGGGGCCAGAGAGAACCCTGCCACTCAGGTGCTTTCCCTAGATCATAAAAGTCCCTGGGAAAAAGTTCTATGGGATCTCTGGGCACCTAGATTTGGAAATAGAGCTTCTTTCCAGATGGACAATCAAAGACCCTTGAAGAATTGCCTCATTCTTTCTCTTTGTTGAATGAGAAGGGCTTTCTTGCAGGTTGCCTTGGAAGGCAGCAGATTGCCTCTGATTATTAAAGTCCTGCTCTCACCTTAAGAACCTGAGTACACCTGTACCACGGGAATGAAAATTTCTCTCAGTGGGTCCCCACCATGCAGCATGAGCCATGAGATGTATAGAAACCCTGGGAGGCAAAAGAAAGTTTTCCTGCTGGGAGATTGATAGGTAGAAGCTGCCCTTCCTGAGGACCGGAGGGAGTTTGGGGGTCAAGATCATTCATAAAGCAGAATCAAAGCATGTTCAAGCTTGAAGAACACTTACAGATCATCTGATTCAACGTCTTCATTTTATAGAAGAGGAAGCTAGGGCCTGGGGAAGTGTAGTTCCAAATGATCTGGGTTCCAGTAATTTAGGAGCAGATCTAGACTAGGACCCTGGTCTCCTGAATCCTGATACTGTTCCGAGCCTTGTTCTCTGTTTCCTCCTAAGATCTTTATTAGGCTCTTTGCCAGCAGCTGCCCTGGGGTCTGTAGAGCTGGCAGCCCTTTCAGGGAATGGCTTCTGGGGACAGCTCTGTGGAAAATTCCTTCAGTGGCTCCCAGCAATCTTTGGGAGAGGTAGAGGCTTTCTTTTGGGGAGAAGGAAAGAGGTTTTCTGTCTCTCCCTCTCCTTTGTCGACTGCTCAAAGAGGGCATCCCAGTGCTTATTGTGACCGTCTTCCATGACAAGCTTGTAGAGGGGTTAGCGGTGGCTTCTCCTATACACCTGGGCATTCAACTGCAAAGGCTTAGTAAATGTGAAACAGCAACAAACTAAAACCCAAAGGCATCTGCATTCAGCCTGGCTTTTTTTTTTTCTTCTCCTAAAGGCCAAGCATCAAGTGGCCACTAGAGGGCAGTGCTGCGCATGAGACTGTACTCTATGTGCAGGTGGAAGAGAGCAGAGGCAAACTCACATGAATCTTGCTGGGAGTCAGTTCCATTCCTGAAAGTCCTTGCAGAATCAGTTCAGGGAATGAGGACGTTAGCTGTGCTCTGGCAGTGTCCACACTACTGCTATGGATGAATGGATCAGTTTCCACTTGGAATTCTCTTCCACTTCTTTGCCAATTTAAATTCAATCCAGCCTTTAAGACCAGCTTCCTCCATGAAATGTTTCCTGACAGACCACTTGAGCTCACATTGAACTCTCTCTGGCCTCAACCAAAGAGGGATCTCTTCTGATCTCTGACTGTGTGGATTGATTATTTTGGTCCTTGGTCATACTCTGCCTTGGGTTATTCTTCTGCCTCATGCGGGTGTGCCTGGTCTCAGCTAGAATGTAAGCTCCTGGAAGGCAGCAGGCTCTTTGCCTTCTACTTTTGGCGAATGCTTTTAAGCACCCAGGACAGTTCTGAGAACCCAGCAAGTGCTTAGGAAACACATGTTCTCAGAAACTCATCTGTGAATGAAAAGGGAAATTGGAGGAGAGGGCTTCTAAGGTCCTTTCCAGCTCTGACATTACGAGTGCCTGTATTCTTGTTCTCTTACTTCTTTTCCCTTTTTCTGACATTTATAGTCTGTATCATACAATTAAGTGTCTGATTATATGGTCTGTTGTACTGTCTTGTAGTTGTTTCATGTGTATTAGTTCTATCTTTCCCAAATGAGTATGAGTTCCTTAAGGGATGATATTATGCCTTCTAGCTCTATCTTTATCTCTATCATTTCTCTCTCTATCACCTATGTATCTATCTCTGTTTATATCTGCCTTTGGCAGTTTAGGATTTATGAGTAGAAGGGTTCTTGATCTCCAAAAGACCTATTTTTATTTATTTATTTTTAAAGTTTTGATATTTTATTTTTCTCCAATTACATGTTTTTACAATTTTAAGTTCCAAATTACTTCCTACCCTCCCTCCAACAAGCTCCTTATTGAGAAAGCAAGCAACTTGATAAAGGTTACGCATGTTCAGTCATATAAGACACATTTTTATATTATGAAAGGCCTCACTTTACAGAGGAGGAAACAGGACCAGGAAGTTGGAGTGACTTCCTCAGAGTCATTGAGGAAGAGGTAGGATTTGAACCCAAATCTTCCAATTCTAGATTCTAGGCCACTACGTATACCAAGTAGCATATGAGATTCTATGTCTCCAGTATTTTATCCTGGCATAGCACTGGACATACAATAGGTTCTTAGTAAGTACTTCTTGGCTTAACTCTACTTGATTCTTAGAGAATATGTAGATCGATGACCTTGCTAAGATACTACTGTTCTTTACACATCTGCAAGGTCTAGGTCTTAAGGAGCAGTGTGGGGTGGCTCACCTAAGCCCAGACTTAGAATCAGAAGACCTGGGTGTGAATCCTGGTTATACTATTATGGATTTGTAACTTGAGTCAAATTGCTTTATGTCTTGGTGCCTCAGTGTATGACACAATGGCCAGTGAGCTGACCTCAAAGTCAGGAAGATTTGGCTTCAAGTCTAACTTCTGACACATTCTGGCTATATAGTGGGGCAACTCACTTCATTTCTTGGGACTCTAGTAGCTAAGGCTACAGGATGCAGAGAAGGTGGTAACATGCAGTGGTAGAGGGAGTTTCCTTGACTGGGAGTTCCTTATACCAGTAAAATCACAGGTCCCATTGCTACGTGTGTGTGTGTGTGTGTGTGTGTGTGTGTGTTCTGGACTTTTTGTAATCCTGAACAGTATGAAGTCCACAGTGCCTAGAGTTCTCAGCAGTATGGAATGGGTTAGAGTTGATATTAAAGTCTAGAAATGTTGGCTTTCTAGTTAATCTCCATTTTTTTCTCTTACCATAGTAAGTTTACATGAAATTTGACCTCTTCTGCATTATCTCATTACGAAATGCCACTTACAGTTGACTCTTCAGCTGGATGAAGAGAGGTGGAGAATGACTGGTCTTGAGCAGAGGACATAGTGCTGAAGCTTAGGAGGGAGGTAATAGGTAAAGAGATCAGGTAGACAGTGTAGACATTCTTAATGCCAGGGCCTATAGAAGTAAAGCCCTTGGACCAAGAGGAACAAGGGAGTAAATGGTTCATAAAGAACTGGAATCCTGGGCTAATAGTTAGATGTAAAAGAAAAAACAAAATTAAAAAAAATATACTAAGTCATAGAGTAAGGACCTGGTCTCCTTTGGAATACAGCTTCATTTTTCAACTATCATTTCTATCTGAATGGCTTCCAAATCTCTATATCTAGTCTTGACCTCTCACCCAAGCTCCAGTCCTGTATGTCTAGTGGCTGATTAGATGTTCTCACTTGGATGTGAGCCAGTCCCCTTAAGTGAAGTCTTATCTGTGCTCAACTTTTCATGTTTTTCACTCACATGAGTTCCTTTCCTGGACTTTGTTATTTATGTTCAGTAAGGTCACTGAAATTTACAAAACTGTACGTCTTTCTGGTTCTTCTTTCTTCTTCATTCCCTCATATCTGGTTGGTCACCAAGTCCTGTTGATTTGTCCTTTGACTTATCTCTGGAATTTGACCTTCTCCATTCCATTCCTGTGGCTGCCATTCTTATCTAGTGTTCTTCTCCTAAGCTTGGATTACTTCTGCGTCCTAACCTTGGTTTCCCAGCTTCCATTCACTCTTCTTTACAATCTCTCTCACATGCCACTGCCAGATTGTTCTTCCTCAGATACCACTTTTCCTCATGTCCAGAGAACTACATTCATTTCCATTGTTTATACACATTTAGTAGCTCCTCATTGCCTATGGGATAAAGTACAAACAACCTGAAATTCTAGGCTCTCCTGGATATGACCTCCCAATACTTCCATTAAATTTTATCTTCTAGTCTAATTAGATCAGTTTCTTCACTCTCCTCTAACACACTATGTTTATTTTCACTTCCAAGTCTTTGCTTACATCATTTCCCCCAAATGAAGTACCACTCTGCTTATCCACCAAGGTCCCCACCTCAGGCGCCATCTCCTCTGTGAAGACCATCCTATTTATGGTGATCCCTGTCCTATCTGAATCCCAGAAGCACTATTGTTTATATCAGTGTTGACCAACTCTAAGTCTGCTGGTCTTTGACTAAAGACAATTTTTTATCAGTAAAATTTTTTTTCCACTAAGCAAAAATCCTTGCTTCTTAAAACCTATTAATTACAAAAAAACCCAAACCCTTGATTCTTCCTTCTCCCTGCATTTTATCCTTCCCATCCTAAGTTCCCTCCATCTCCCTGCCTTCTTAGCAGCTGAGAAATGAGGCACAGAGGCTATGGAAGTAAGAATAGTTTAATTACTTAGATATTTTATTGTAGCTTAAGCAATATAGCTCGAGTTGGGAGTCCCTGGCTTACATAGCTCACCTTGGAAGTGACCTTGGCAGCTGTTGAATGCTAGATGTGTTTCTCTGATTTTCTCTTAGCTCCCCTTGAGACCAGGGATTGAGTTTTATTTTTGTATCCTTCAAATATATAACACAGAAGAACTTTGCACATAGTAGAAACTCAATGTATCTTTACTGAATGGAGAAATTAATTGGTAAAGGGAGAGTAAGACAGTTGGAAAAATGAAAACAGAGGATCAAGAGTATTTTGCAAACTCAGATGCTATAGCAAGGCCATAGAATATAATGCCAGTAGGATATAAACTTCTTTAGGGCAGGGACTGTTATTGGATCTGTAGAGCCTAGTACAGTACCTCGCACCTAGCAGGTATGTAATAAATGTGTATTGAGTGAACATAAATGAGAGTGAATGAATTCAGGTTTTTGAGGGCTAGGTAAGGTTTGGGCTCAAAGCAAAGTGAGAGCAGAGAAGAAGGATGAGATGAGAACCAGATTTTTTGATAAGAATGTATGAGAAGAAAAAAAGTGCAGTTAAAGTATAGTCTTACCTTATGGGTTTAGAAATGATCAAGATTCCAATTGGCAGAGATTTCTATTGGAGGCTTTACAGAGCACACTAGATCCTGGGGATCTAGATCAGTGATGGTTCAGCAATGCCAGGTCTGCAACAGATGCTACCATCTGAGATTCTACTAATTATTTTTCTACCCTCACTTATGGAGTTCTCACAATTGGCCTTACTTAGCTGATAAGATTGGCCTAGCATAGTAGCAACAAATGCATGGATTTGAATGGAGGAGGTGAGGAGAAACACGAAGACAGAGACTGTCTTTTTTCTTTGCATATCTCCTAGTGCATAGAATGGTGCTCTCCATATAGTTGGCAATAAGCGTTTCTTAATTTGAGTGGGATGTCTCCAGAATTGTTTTAACAGCTCAGATTCATCAGTTCCAGGACAAGCCACTAGAGGGCACTAGACCATGGTTTATACAGATAAGGGTGTTGTACTGTCCCCCTATTGTGATTGTACCTTTAAGGCAGGTGCTGGCAGCAGTCTAGCTCTGTAGCAAAGCCAAGGTTTCTGCGTATACCTGCGTGGGCATGTGGAAGTTGTGAATCTGTCACCACTTGATTCAAACAAAGCCCAGAGCTCTGGGCCTGATTTCCGAATCCCTCCTCCCTTATTTCCCCATGAGTGTCTTACTGGAAAGCTGGATATGACAAAGCTTAAGAACTATGTTAGGACCCTGTATTTCCTCATCAGTTATTTCACTGCAAGATGAATGCTCTATTGTCACCTTCCAGTGGGAGTCAAAGTGGCACCCAGTGGCTAGGTTGAAGAAAAGCAAGTTCTTTCTGCTGGGGGTATTTAGTGGAGAGGGGATGCTGGATTTTGTTTGGGGCCAGATGAGGCTAACCTTGTGACAGTTGTTGCTGTTATGTCATTTTCCAATCGTGTCCTACTCTTTGTGACCCCATTTGGGGTTTTCTTGGCAAAGATACCACAATGATTTGCCATTTCCTTCCCCAGCTCATATTACAGACAAGGAAACTGAGGCAGAGTTAAATGACTTGTCCAGGGTCATACAACTAGATTTGAGGTCAGATTTGAATGCAGGAAGAGGAGTCTTCCTGACTTCAGGTCCAGCACTGTGTCCACTGAACCACCTAGCTACCACTAATCTTATGACAAGGAGGCAACTAAATCTAAGAAGAGGTTTTTTAAAAAAATTGATTTCTTGGGGCGGCCAGGTAGCACAGCGAGTAAGAGCACCGGCTCCAGTGTTGAGAACACCTGGAGATCGAATCCCGGGCTCAGACACTTAGCACCCACCCAGAAACACCTGGCCGTGTAACCTTGAGCAAGTTACTTAACCCCAATTGCTTAGGGGCGGCCAGGTGGCTCAGTGAGTAAGAGCATCGGCTCCAGTGTCGGGATGACCTGGATCAAATCCGGGCTCAGATACTCAGCACCACACCCAGAAATAATAACTGGCCGTGTAACCTTGAGCAAGTTACTTAACCCCAATTGCTTTAAAAAAAAAATTGATTTCTTTTCTTCTCAAACTGGACTGGTTAGAACTGGTCCTTTGAAGGTGTCAGTTATATGAGTTTGAAAGGGGTTAAAGCCTGTCTTTGGAACCCTGGAGCAATGGCAGGTGGTCAAGGCTGGAACATCCAAGTGTGCTAATGACTAGGTTCATCCTTGCCAGTGAAATCTGCTAGAGAAAAAACAGTGTCTTTGTAGAGGTGGAAAGAGAACCGGGCTGCCTGAATATGTTTTAGTAATTCCAAGGGCAGCGTGGCATAGTAGAAGTTCTGAGTTCGAGTTTTCCCTCTGCCACTTACTGCCTGGGTGACAGATGGACACATCATTGAACCTCTCATTGCCCTTGACCATTATGTGACTAAGAGTTTCTGAGGAGGTCCTTACCTGCATCAGTGGAGTCAGTTTTCACATTGGAAGTTCCTCTTACCAATGAAATAATATATCTGGACCAAAAAAAAAAAACCTATAACAAAAAAGAGAAAAAGGTTCATGAGAAGCAGTGTGGTTTATTGTAAAGGGTATTGAATTGGGAACTAGGAGATCTGAAATTTAGTCTGAATTCTGCCACTCACTACCTGTATGACCCTTAGGCATGTCATTTCATCTTTTTGGACCTTGGTTTCCTCCTCTGTAAAATGGGTTCAGGGGAGGCTAGGTGGTACAGTGAATAGAGCACCTGCCCTGGAGTCAGGAGAACCTGGGTTCAAATCCAGCCTCAGACACTTAACTCTTACTAGCCGTGTGACCTTGGGCAAATCACTTAACCCCAATTGCTCTGCCCTCCCCCCTCCAAAAAAACAAAAAGAAAAAAATGGGTTCAGATTAGATGATCTTTAAGGCTCCTCCCAGCTTGAAGTATCTATGATTTTATGCTTCTATATCATAAACATCATGCTCTAGTACTGGTATTGTGTGTGTGTGTGTGCATCATTGTGGATTCCCACTTTTCAGGCAGAGAACATGAGCCATAAGCTGGAGCAGTGACTCTTTTGGTATGAACCAGTAACCCCTGCCCCCGCCCCCTCCCCATGGGGGGGTTTTCAGGAATAGTACATTGGGATTATCCCAGTGTGATGCTTAGCCATTGTATCATACCCCTGATGATACAGTCATCTTGGTAGAAATGAAGGATTGGCAGTTATTTAATATCAGTTTTTCCTACAGATTCCATTTCTGTCTTGCTTCTGTCTCTTACAGGGTAGCCATTTTAATAAAAGGAGCAATAAGACACAAAGTGGGAAATCACAAGAGGGATGGGGGAAGAATGGGAAGAAATCATTGGATCTGTGATTCAGATGTCACATGTCTTCCTCCCGCCTCTTCACCCCGCTCACCTAGTACCAGAGGCTATTTTGTGCATGAACATAGAAGTAAGCAAATAACAATGTCAAGAATTTACAGTAGTTAAAAGCAAACTACACAGTTCAGATTTCAGGGAAGGTCTTGTCCTTGGCCTCAGGGAGCCAAGACAGCAAAGGTTTGATGACTAGGGGGGCGGGGAATGGAGGTCAGTTTCCCAAAGGCACAAGGGCTGTCTTGGCTATGAGACTCTGTCCATTCAGTGGGCAGGCTCAGTGCCCAATAGGGCTCCTGTCTTGGAAGAGGGAGGGGCAACCTTTCATTCTGTTCTCCAAATTGCCTCCTTTCCAAGCATATAGCAGACAGCTAATGGATGGCCCTGTTGCTGGCAGTTTGTTAAACCCACTGTGAGTGCTGTGCCACATCTGTGCCTAGGCTGTGGGGTGCCCAGGTGTCTGGCTGCCTGCCTCACCTCCTGCCAAGCCTGCCTTGGCATCTGGACTATTGGGGAAAAGATGGGCAGATGTATTGGCATGGTCCAGTCCAATCCTTATTACGAGAATCAGGGACTGAGAGATGTATGGCTAAGGGAGTGGCATCTGTTTAACTCTTTCTGAGCCAGTGACCTTCAGTCACAGAATCTTAGAACTGAAAGTGATCATGGAATTACAAGCATCTGATTTCACAGATGAAGAATGGAATGAGTATGTGGTGAAGCTGGCTATTTGAATCCAGATCCTTGAACTCAGATCACAGGATATGGAAAAGATCTCTGAGGCCATCTAGTCAGCCTCTTCATTTTACAGATGGTGACTCTTGGTTTTTGTTCACTTTTTCCCATATATACATAGATGTACATATATATGTATATGTATATATGCATACAAATACATATATATGAATGTATGCTACTACATTTGTGTTTTTTTCTGAGCATCTTTAAGGCCTTTTCTGATCATCTCTAAGGCCTTTTCCTGGGCCTTAGAAACTGAGGCCTAGAGATGTAAAATGACTCATTCTCCATGATTAATTCAGCAAATGCTTCTCTATACTGCTTTCCAATACCTCTCCTGTCTCATCTCTGGGGCTTCCTCTAAATAGACTCGGGAACACTTGTCTCTTCCTGCCCTTGGACATCTGTACAATGACTTTTTTTTGGCCTATTTTATTTTGATTTCATTTTTTCAATTAATAAGCATTTATTTTCTTTGCCTCTCATCTCCTCTTCCCCCTTCTTCCCCCTATGGGGGGGGGGAAAGGAAAAACAAAACCTTGCAATAAATATGCCCAGTCAAACAAAATAAATTTACCATTCCTGTCCTCAGCCTCTATTTTTGCCAGCCTCCTTTCAAGCCCACTGCCTTCCTAGGAAGTAGACAGCCCTTTTTTTCACTGACATTCACTGTTCTCTAAGGTCTGAGAGATTTTATGGGGGTGGGGAGGAGGGAAAAAGGAAGAGGAAGTGGAAATCCTTGGAAGGATGAATGAATGAGTTTAGACTCTAGGCGTGGCTAAGAGTCATCTTTGTATCTTCCTCTAGCTTGGGCCTGGGGGCAGAGGACAAAGGCAGTGGGAAGTGGGCAGAGGTCCACATGCAGGATCTGTTCTTCCAGGGCAAAGGATTTGATCAATTCCCTCCAGAAGAGTCAGGGTTCAGAATGGTTCTGAAGCTAAGTTCATTTTCCATTTGTGAATGGAGAAATCTGCTGGGCAGTTGAGTAGGACTGTTAAAGACCTGCCTAGTGACTTGGCAGAGATGGGGGATAACACATCAATGTTGGGGTCCCTTGTTGCTTTCTTTAATCATTACAGTTGAGAGCCTCACTCAAGGAGCAGCAGAATTTGGCCTTAGCAACCTGTGCTGAGACTGCTCCAGGTTATTTAACTTGGGGATAGAACAGCCCTCGATGAGCAGAAGGGATGAGTGGGAATATCCAGGCTGCCTCCCACCTATTCCAGGCTTTGCGATCTTGTGGCATTTTATACCCATTGAAATAGTTATTTTTGCTCTATATTTATTATATGTCTCCATAAATTTAAGTCAGGGTGTGCCTCTGTCTGTGCATCATAAGTGTTTCTGCATGTGTCTTTGTATCTCTGTCTGTCTGTGTTGGTTTTTGTGTGCCTGGACAATGGGTGGGTGGGGCAGCTCTGCAGGATTTCTTCTGGGGCTGGTGGGGGGGTGGTGGACAGGGAGGTGGAAGGGATGATCTTTAATTTCTCCATTCTCCTATTCCCTTGAATTACAGTTGTCTGTACTTCTTCTGCTTTGGTTCTAGCCCAAATCCTTGTCTATCCCCAGCTTGACCTTGGCTTCCCACTATATCCCTTCCCTTGGTGGGCTGGCCTCAGCCCATCCTCAAAGTCTCTTTGCCTTTAGCTTTTTTGATCAGTAAGATTCAATAAGCAGCACTGAAATGAAAAAGCAATTGGTGTGTTTCCCCTAATGCACTTCTGGACCCAGGCTGATTGTTTTTAAATCCATTGGGAGGCATGGGGAGGACAGTTTTTTCAACTGGGTGTAGGCAGCTGGCCAACAGTGAAGCAGTAGGAGGGTGGTCCATGATGGGCTCCTGGGTTCTGAGGTCTTCACTTCAGATTCTGGCTTTTTAAAATTAGAATAGAGAAGGAAGGAGGAGTTTTATCTGCTCCTCCTGGGTCTTTGTGGAGCCCCTTTTCCTCTCAATCTGCTTAGTCCTAGGAAATAGAGGAGGGGAAATGTTGGGAGGGAGTACATTTCAGGTATGAGGGAGCCTCCTGGGCAGAGATGGAGTACTATGTATGAGGAAGAGCAAGGCCAGTTTGGCAGGATGGAGAGTGCACCAAATGGAATAATACGTAATAAGCTGGGGAAAGTTGGTTCTGAGGTCAACTTGTGAAGGGTTTTAAGTGCCCAATACAGAATTTATTTTTTTTTTAATTTTTTTTTTTAGCAATCGGGGTTAAGTAACTTGCTCAAGGTTACACGGCCAGTTATTTCTGGGTGTGGTGCTGAGTGTCCGAGCCCAGGATTCGATCTCCAGGTCGTCCCAACACTGGAGCCGGTACTCTTACTTGCTGAGCCACCTGGCCGCCCCTCCAATACAGAATTTTTTGATAATTATCCTAGGGACAATAGAAGGCCACTGGAGCTCATTGAGCAGGGAAGGGACATAGTCAATTGTGTGCTGCAGGGATGTCACTTTGGCATCTGTGTGGAAGATGGTTTGGAGAAGGGAGAGACGAGGTAGGGAGACCAGTGTGGGGGACATTGCAATGGTCCAGGTGAGAGGTGCACGAGGGCCTGAAAAAGAGTAGTGACTATGGGAGCATAAATGTGAATTATTATTATTGAGTATAACTAGAAAGGAGATTCTCGTTAAACTTTAGGGTAGTGGCTGGTGGAATCTGTCAAACCAATTGGCTCCTTGGTCAGAATCTTCAGTGAATGTGTGAGAAGAGCATTTTATTTTCTTCAGAGAGAACACAATTTAGTGGAAGAGGATAGGACGTACACCTTTCTGAGAAACAGAAGAGCGTATACAAAGAAGCAAAATAAATATAAATCCTGGCCTAGGCTGACAGCAAAGGGAACAAATGTTCCATATGTGGGGACTTTTAGGTCTAAATGAGGAGGGGTATCATGGAGAGGATGCTGTTTGACATTACAGACAAGTGGAACTGAGCTTGGGATGAAGCATGAGAGATGTTTAGTAATAAGGAAGTATTGATGACTACAAAATCTTCTTCCCAGGACAGCTTTTAAATAGAATCGATTCTGTTCCATCTGGGTTGGAATAGATGAAGTCCTGTTGGCAGTCAGAACAGTGGACTACATGGCTTCTTCATCTCCTGCCACTTCTGCCACATAGGATTCTCTGGTTCTCTGAAATGCAGACTGGAGGGCTGAGGCTATGGATGAAGGAATGGTAGGAATCCTTCTTCTAGGACAAAGCAGGGGACAAAGAGGCAGGAGGCCTTGACTGAACAGAAAACTTTGATGAGGGAGCTCAGATACAAGGAAGACTTTTCCTTCACAGTCTGCTGAGAATTTGAGCTTGACTAGAGTCCCTTGGAAAAAGTCAACCAAGTCAGTCAGTTAACCAAGAAAGGAGCAGGCATGTATTTATTTAGATGAAGAGAGTATAGGCTCAAGGAGACCTAACTTCCTCCCTGGGTAGCTTTTCAGATGCTACTCTGTCCTGTCTTGCAGCTTGTCACACACTCCACCCAACTTTCCAAGTCCCCTTCATTTCAGGGTTATAGTGATTGGCTCCTAGGCTGGCCTTGTCCAACTCTAGTTTCCACATCTGTAAAATAAGAATCACACTACATCAGGGCTTGAGTCTTAATCTTTTTTGTGTCATGGACCACTTAGGCAAAACTTTTCAGAATCATGTTTTTAAAAACATGGAATAAAATGTATAAGATTACAAAGGAAGCCAATTATATTGAGATAGTTATTAAAATATTTTTAAAAAGTTTGTGGACCCCAGCAGAAACCCCTAGACTAGACAATCCTGAAGGTCCCTTCCAGTTGTGACATTGCAAGACTGTGATATTGATGACATCCTCAGATTTAGTCCTCCTCGTTCTTTGACATGGGACCATATGAATCCCAGACATCTTAGAACCCCTTTACTTCTTTGTGACAGGTGGAGGCTGATGCCCCAGTCTGATCCTCATCATACCTTGGCTGGCCTGCAACAACCTGGCAGGCAATTTTGAGTCTGTGGAAGGACTTTATTCCTTAGAGTCTTTGTGTCTCTGTGGTCACCACTTCATATGACTTATGCCAGTATACTTGGTGGCAATCCACCCTTCTCTACCTTTCTGCTTCCCTGCCCACCAGCCAAGGGAGTCAGGCAGGAGCAAATCTCCAGTGGCCACAGTTGACCAACTCTGAATCATTTTTACCTAGCATGGTGTGACTCTGAAACTAAGGAATAGGGGAGTCTGAGATAGCTAGCAAGGTAGGTAGATAGGTAGATAGATAGATAGATAGATAGATAGATAGATAGATAGATAGATAGATAGATAGAT
>NW_027186296.1:64451989-64458988 GCF_028583685.1 Petaurus breviceps papuanus | reverse complement strand
GATAGATAGATAGATAGATAGATAGATAGATAGATAGATAGATAGATGGAGAGACAAGTGCCTACTATGTACCAGGCATTGTATGAAGCACTGGGGCTATGTATACAAACATTGAGTCCCATTTTTGGACTCAAGGACTCTACAATCTAATAGGGGAAGTGGAACGTAAAGAATAACTAAAAAAAGATGTGGCATGGGTGCTTGAGAGTCCAGGTGAGGGAAATCAGGTTACAGAGACCCATCAGGCCCAGGGTGGATGAAGGGCAAAGCTTGGCATATTAAGAGAGGCAGAAGTGGTTTGTGGTGGCTCTCTGACTAGAAGTCAACTCTATCTGATCAGCTAGAACGGCCAAACTATACTTGCAAACAATCCAACCCAATTGGGGTCTGGCACTCTCCGTTTTCTGACTGGCACAGAGTTAAGTGGTGGCATAAAAGAACTGATTCAGGAAAGCCACTTGCTAAAATATATTTGTTTATTCAGAGATTTAATTAACATGTTTAAATATTAAAGAGTAAACAAAGTGTGTCTAGTGGGACTCAACATTTGCAAACAGGAATTCTGACTTATTTATACGTTTTCCTGGATCTGACACTCAGATTTCTAGCCTCACTCTAATGAGAGGTAGGAGATGGTCAATATTTTTCCCTCTTGGAGGGAAACTGGGACAGGACAGCTGGTTGTCCACACAGAAGGTTAATTTGGGGATGAGGAGGAAGATGAGGCAGAGATAACTGGACTCCGAGAGTAATGGAATAGAAACTGAAGAGAGTACGGGGTTTTAATGAAGGGTAGAATTGCCCAGGAAAGAGAAATGGAGATGCTGTGGTCTGGAGAGGGGAAAGGTGGAGTGGGATTTTGGGAATTGTATGGAGAACTATGGGAAATAGGGATTGTGGTGTGTGTGTGTGTGTGTATGTGAATGTGATGCATACATGGAATCTCCATCATGACAATGCTAAAAAGCTTAATGCAGTAAACCAGCCAGTTTTGGGGGTACAGCATCACTCCATAATGCAGAGATGGTGTCAGGAACTGGGAAGTTAATTCCGCTGCTTTCAGAGCAATGTAGGGAAATGACAGATAATAAGACCCCCAAACCAATAAAGCAGGTAGAAGTCTTTGAAAACCGGAGGTGTTTTACAACTGATCTGCATTATAATATCTCTGCAAATGAAGTCCTGGATACTGAGAGATTACACTGGGGGTTATTTATTGGCAATGCACTATACGGTTTTAATTTTTTCTTTTTGCTTATTCAGGCTTTAGCTCCAGAGGAAAATAGCCTGGGGTGGCTCCGAAATAGATTCTCTCTGCCCCATTAACTTATTCAGTGAGTTTAATGGCCCTTTTTTCCCTCAGCCTTGAAGCCATCATTAAAAGGCAGATTTATAAAAGCAAAGGCACTCCTGAGCTTTAGTCAAACTTTTACTTTGGCCTGGAGGGGAGGGGGCAAGGGCAAGGGTATTTGGGCATCATCCTTTGGACCATCTCCTATGGGTGAATGGATTCAGCTGTGAACAGGATACAGTGAGCCCCAAAGCCAGCAGCTGCTTTCTTCAGGGCCAGAGGAACCAGTGTCTCGCTTCTTCAGTCCATTTTCTCTATAGAATGAGTGGAAATGGTGAACTGCATTGGGATCTTCCTTTATTACACTTTCCATAAGCCTCTGAAGTGTTTTTCTAACTTCTTAGTGTGATGAGACTTTGGCTTCTCACTCATTGGCAAGTATTTGACCCACAGTTCTTGGTATTTTGACCTCTTTGCACTGATGTCCTTTTGTTCTTCAGCTCTCTTTATCACTTCATGCTCTTGGATGGGTGGGGAGACTATTGAGACAATGAGGTCTTTTCTTTTGTAAGTTAATAATTATGACAGGTTGTTAGAAAAGGGTTGGTGGATGGGCTTAGGGAAGTTTTGGTACCCCCCTGGTCTGTCCTCCATACAGGCATTTGTCTGATTGATGTTTCTCTAGAAGACAAACTATTTCCTGGGCATAAAACTTGATTGAAAATGATGGTTTCAAGTCCTTGCATATAGCTATGCATTGTTTTTCTGCTCCAATTATCTCTTCCTCTTGTAGGTGGGATATTTGCCTTTTCCTTTTTATGGGCTCCAAAGCTCCCCAAAACAGATGAATTTGGGGAGGGAGCAACAACAAAGGGATTTGGTATTCTGAGGAGGAGAGTAGAGGGGGATGAGTGGTCACTGACCAATTGATTTTCATCTCTTCCTTACCTCACCCATGTAGTCAAAGATAACACAGGTACCGATGTATTAATATGTACATGATTAATTTGTCAATAAAAATTCATCTAGGCTCTGTGTCCTCTTATGGAGTGTGAAAACATTTCTCTGTTGGAATTGGAAGGGGAGCTTTGGGACTAGCTGGCTGAAAATTGGCCATATTTTTGGGAGTCTTTCTCAATAACAAAACTGTAATGAAAACTGGTTGTGGTAGTGTGGGCCTAATAATCTCAACTGTGGGGGAAGCTAAGGTAGGTAGATCATTTGAGTTTGTGAATTCTGAGCTGCATTAGAGCTGAGCTAGTAAGGGGTCCTCACCAAATTCAGAATTAATATGGGGAGCCCTCCGTCCCCAACACCCCCTCCATTGTTCCTGAGTGGGGCAAGCCAACTTAAGAGGGAAATGGAATAGATCAAAGCTCCCAGGCCTGTCAAAGTGGGACCCAGCTTGTGAGTGGTCCATGTAATTTCAGCCATAGGGAGAGACACAGTCACTAAAAAATCCAACAAACTAAAAGGATAATATTCAGTTTGCATAACTCTTTACATTTCACAGATCATTTTCACATATATTATTTTGTTCAAGTCTCACTATAATACTATGAGGCACACAAGACATCTATTTTTCCCCATTTGACAGATGAGAAAATTAAGGGTCACAGAGTCTCAGACACTGCCCTCCCCACTTCCCCTTGTCCCAGGTCATATGGCTAGCAAATGCTGGAGCTGGGACTAGAACCCAGCTCTAACACTCTGCTTCCTTTGGTATACACGTCATTCTTCCTCATATTTTCTTCCTGGCTGAAAGAGCAGGGACCAGGAACCCAACTGTGGGCATCATGCAATGGAGACAGGTTATAGGGGCACTGGTAGAGCAGAGTTCTGATCTCCTTGTTCTGCTTGCTGAAAGAAATAGGGAGCCTTCTTGGGAGTGACCTGTGTGATGAGTTATGAAATGGTTAGGTTACAGGAGCAAAAGCAAATGTTCCAGATGTTGGTTCAGTGAGGAATTTTGCTTTTTGTTCCCTGGGCTCCATTGATCTATTCACCTCTAATAAGATAACTTAGTAGAGAACTAGATAAAATATTTGTACCATTGATTGGTTTATATAAATCCAATGGGATTGGGGGTGGGGTGCAAACCTGTGTACATGGTTAGGTGAGTGAGGTTAAACATAGGTGTATTCAGAGTCTTGACAGGTTCAAGGGCACCCAGTGGTATTTGCAACTCCTTATACAGAAAGGAAATGGAGGCATCTGAGTTCGTCTGACTCTTGTAAATGAGAAGTAGCTGAAGAAGGACAAGAACGTCAGTGATGTTTTGCTTATATTATCTTAATTGGTCTTCACAAGGACCTTGAGATGTAGTTAGTATGACTAATCTTTATGCCTATTTTACAGATGAGGGAAATGAAGATCGATGCTTTGCTTAGTTTTCTTTGGACTTACTCAGGCAATGCTGGTTCTAGGCTGTAGCCTCGAAATGTACTGAATTGGTGTTGTTGTTCAGTCATGTCTGACTTTTTGTGACCTCATTTGATGTTGCAGGATGATAATATTTTGGATCTATTTGCCAGCCTGTTATACCATATGTTGTCCCAACTTCTGTATATTTATGTTCAGTTGTTTTTCAGTCATGTCTGACTCTTTGTGACACAATTTGGGGTTTTCTTGGCAGAGATACTGGAGTGGTTTGTCGTTTCTTTCTCCAGCTCATTTTACAGATGAGGAAACTGAGGCAAACAGGGTTAAGTGACTTTCCCATTGTCACACAGCTAGTAAGTGTCTGAAGCTGGATCTGAACTCAGGAAGGTAAGTCTTCCTGACTTCCTATCCACTGTACCATCTAGCTGCCCTGAACTGATAACCAGGTTCGAAGAGGATACCCCACATGGTATATCTATTCCTGCCTCCTTGCCTTCTGTGCTTGGTTTTCAGACTCTCCCAGACCTTAGGCTGATGCTTCTGTGTGTGTGTACAGCTCAAGACTCCTAGGCTATAGCTGGGTGGTATCCCATCAGGAGCTAAGTGATTGGCAAATTCCCCCCCGGGCCTTCGAATTGTCTCTAACATCAACAGTTGCAGACTCCAACAGTCAGGTGCTTAATCTCTTCCTTGTTGAGAAACTGTCCCAGCTTGAGGAAGAGACAGTACCTATATTCTGGAAGGAGAATATTCAGAAGTATAGAGTGAATGACTTTTCATGGGATTTCATGGGATCCTGGAAAGGATCTTAATAAGAGCTCATTTACATAGCACTTCAGGTTTGGTCCAATTCCTTTATTTTATAGAAGAAGAAGTTGAGACCCTAAGGTCCTTTAACTCCAAAGCAATGCTTTTATTCACTGTATTACCCTGACTCAAAGGGCTGAGAGAGCCAGAATATAGACCTAGATTCTTCTGATCTGCAGTCAGGCTAGCCATTGCCCCAATTTATCTATCAAGAAGCATTTATTAAGCACTTAACTATGTATCAGGTACTGTCTAGATTTACCCTTGACCTTTCAGCATCCCACCTCTGATACCAGCACTGTGACCATGTGGAATTTCCATGCTTACAGGCTCTGTCTCACAGGATTGCTCTGAAAGGTCTCTAAAAGTTTTAGCTTATTGTTATTGTTATCATTATTGCTGTTGTTGTTATGGCCATTAGGTATTGTAAAATCTATAATTTCCCTGTGATCCAAGGTCTTGGGGGAAGGTCTAGGGTTTTATAGCCCAATAATGAATATTAGTTGAATAGCTCCCCCAATTCATATAGCCCACGGCGAAAGCTGAGGTCCCCTTCTTCTGACCTTTCCTCCAGTTAATTCCTTGGGGACTTTTGCTTGTTATCTGCAGAACACTTAGGATGAGGGCTTTTATGGGGTGACATGTCCTTAGAAAGAAACTAAGAAAATAATTAGAAAGGATTTAGGAGAGAAATAACAAAGCTGTTAGAAGAAAAGGGATTTTTATTCTGATGAGTCTTATAATTGTGGTTCTGGGTTATAAATCTTAATTGTGAAGTGACATAAAGCAGAAATGTCAGGAGAGAGAGGACTTTTGTATAGTTCTAGCCTACCGTGGCCCAGTGCTCCTGCTGCTTCCCCTCCCTTTTCCTGGATTGACAATGCCTCATATATTGGTCTCCATCTTGCTTTGTGGACGTTTTCTTCTTGGCCTGAGTGAGCACCTCTAGAATCAATCAACGAATCAATAAAAAAGCATTTATTGATTGTTTACTGTGCCAAGCACATGGGATATAAAGACAAAAACAAGAACCATTCCCGACCTCAAGGAGTTTGCATTCTACTGGGGTTATTAAGTGTGTACACAGATGAATAAATATAATTTAAGAGCACTCAATTAACAAGCATTTATTAAGGCTTACTAAGGACAGCTGGTGGATAGACTGCTGGGCTTGGAATCAGGAAGACTCCTCTTCACGAATTCAAATGTTACTTCAAATACTTACTAGCAGTGTGACCCTAGGCTAGTCACTTAACCCTATTTGCCTCAGTCCCTTATCTGTAAAATGAGCTGGAGAAGGAAAGAGCAAACCACTCCAGTATCTTTATCAAGAAAACCCCAAACTGGGTCACAGAGAGTCAGTAGTAAAATAGTATATGGACAAGTAGGAATATAGGTCCCTGCCTCTGTGTTATCAGAAATCAGGGAACCCTTAGAATCTACAGAAAGGAATTTGGAAGAGAGAATTTGCTATTTCTGACTGGTCAGTCTGGAGACTACAGGTAGAGATGGAAGGTTTTTAGCCCTTCTGTTTCTAGGGCTTACTTGTAACTCACTCTACAGATACTCCACAGTGAAACTGGACTAACTTAAGGCACTGGTCCTATATTCTGAATGTGCCTACCATTTTTGTTGCCCTCTTGAGTACTGTCCTGCACAGAAGAGCAGGAATATCTGGGGCACAAGAGACCATTTGGTTCCCATGCTGTTTCGTGTTGCTGTCTTGCATCCTGACCTTGCTGCCCTTATCAATCCTCCATTGCTCCTGGAGTTGGCACAGGAATCCCAGTTGTGATCTGCTTTGCTGACTCCGATCTATTCCCCTGACCCAGTCCCATTCTGTATGTGTCCTATAAATCACAGTGGTTCTACATGCTCTCCTGAATCCCTCAGCCTTTGGGTGGCACCTGACTCCTTCAATCCCTACTACCCCCATGAACCTGACCCCATTCAGTCCACAATCCTGTGGCACTCCCGTGACCCTCAAAGTCCTTTCCTCCTCCTTTAGGGACTCAGGCCCTTAACTAGCTTTGCCTCTTGCTGCCAGCTATGTGAATCCTTGCAGGTTGTAGGTCACTAACCTAGTAAATGGACACTCCTCTAGATTCCCTTGACCTTTCCTTCCTCTTTCTCTTCTCCCTCTCCCCCACCCCTCTCTACTGTCTAGTGGCTTGCAATCTCATCTCTGGGACAGTCCTCCCGCCTGCCAGCTGCTCCTTTTGCCTCAGGACTCTATCTAGCTTGTAGATTTCCCTTGAGCAGAGATTGGTGGGGAGGAAGGGACCCAGGAGGCAGCAGGGGCACAGCTGTGACCCACATCCCCTCCTCTCACTACTCCTGTTTAGTGACTCAGGCAACAGAGCTTCTCTGTTAGCCTTGGCCTGGCTACTTTGCCTACCAAGGCTGGCTGGTGAAGGATGTTCCCCTTGGCTAACCCTGAGGAAGGTCACTGTCTGTCTTGGGACCCTGGGCTTGCCCTTCAGTTGCAGATGCTAGTGGGAGAAGAGAGCAGGAGGGAG
>NW_027186296.1:64426075-64436989 GCF_028583685.1 Petaurus breviceps papuanus | reverse complement strand
CCCCCATTGGCCTCCAACAACTGAGATATTGTCCCTCAGCTCTGAGATCCTCTGTGGCAGGGTTTTTCTGACTCCCACAGTCTTCTCTCCTTCCCCCAAACCTGCCTTTCACTGTCATTCTTTCTATTATCCCATACTTGGTCTCCTTTTCACTCTGTATTATCTGTTCTTACCTCATTTCCCCTTTTTCCCTTCCTTTCTTTTGATTTCTTATTCCTGCTGCTCATTTCTGGATCAAGGATATTTGGGAATTAGGGGTGAGAATATGTGTGCATACGATGAGGAGAAAGGGCAAAAAGTGACTCCCCAACAATAGAAGACTGGTAACTTTTATTACCAGCATTTTTTGACATATTGCATTTCATTTGCTTTTTATAATAACCAGAAGGTAAATATCATCTATCGGTGTATACATATATACATATACATACATATATATATATATGTGGATGTGTGTGTGTTTGTGTGTGTATGTATAGGTATTTATAGGTAATATACCTATGGTACTAGGTGGTGCAGTGGATAAAGTGCTTGGCCTGGAGTCAGGAAGACCTGAGTTAAAATCCAGCCTTAGTGGCGGCTAGGTGATGCAGTGAATAGAGCACCTGCCCTGGAGTCAGGAGGACCTGAGTTCAAATCGGGCCTCAGATACTTAACACTTACTAGCTGTGTGACCTTGGGCAAGTCACTTAACCCCAATTGCCCTCCAAAAAGAAAAAAAAAACCCAGCCTTAGACATTTACTAGCTCTGTGACCCTGGGCAAGTCACTTTACTTCTGTTTGAGATAATAACAGCAGCTACTTCCCAGGATTGTTGTGACAATAAAATGAAATAATATTTGTAAAGTTCTTTGCAAACCTTAAAGCACTACATAAATACTAGCTATCATTTTATACCTATAGGCATTATTACCCCCATTTTATAGAGGATAAAACAGACAGGGGGATTAAGTGATTTGCCCATATTTGTCAATGGTTAGTTAATGGTTGAAGTGGCATTGAACATAGGTCTTCCTGACTTTAAGCTTTTTAGTCACTGTGTCAGACTCTTTTTCTGTAGAATCAAGAAGACCTTAGTTGAAATTCTGCCTCTGATCCTTACTTATATGGTATGTGTGACCCTGGACAAGACCCTTAATCTCTATGCATTTCAGGAAACTAGAACCCATCTAGTAAGACAGAGAGGGGTAGGTGGAGTAAATTCCCCTTGCTAATGGAAGTCAGAAATCCTTCATGTGTCACATATATGTGACAAGGTTATCCTATTAGAGTTTGGGTTAGGCCCTAGGTGGCAACATTTGGTTTGATTGATGGAATCCATTCTGATGTGGTGGAAAGAACATTGCATTGGATTCTTTGACCTTTGGTGGGTCATTTAAACTTTCCAGTTATCCCTTTCCTCATCTGTAAAATGAAGGAATTTGAATAGGTAATTTTAAAGTGTTTTTGCAGTTCTAATTTACATGCTCTTTTTTTAGTTGAGTGTTTCATTTTTGCTGTATTTATTGATCAGTCATTATAGTTAGTTATTAATTATTATTAATCCTTCACTCTGGGATTGCTTCATCCAGTTCTGTAGACATTTTTTATCTCTATACTAGCCCTCTTTTATGAATTCTGTCCATCTGCTCTTCTTCTTTGTTAACTCTATCCTTTTTCCACCCTATATAGTGGTACCTTACATGTATCAGGCAATCAAGTATGTTTGTTGAATGAATGAATAAAAATGTGAGTCTCTCTACAGGCTCTACCAGTCCCATGTTTACACTGGAGTCAGTCATCCTAGTCTGGACGAGCCCCCGGTGGCTGTAGCTCCTTTCTCCTCTCTCCAGAGGGAAGCACAGTTTGAATTTGGATTTGCTAGGGAAGCTGTGAATAAACTGGGATGTTTTCCCTCTGATTAGCTGCCACCCTATAACTTCAGAGCTGCTTCCTAAGGCTAAAAAATACCCAGAAGTGAAAAATCAGAGGGGAGAAGGAAGAAAATGAAGAACATGGGATATAGTTCATTCATTCATTCATTCACTGAATCAAATCCCTCTTGATCACTTGCTCTGTCCCAGACTCTGTGGAAACTACGAAGTTGAGTAAGAAGTAAGGTCTAGTCAAGGAAATAAGTATTTATCAAATGAACATTATGTACTAAACGCTGTATTAAGTGCTGGGGACAAGAAAGGGGGAAAAGAAAAGCAGAATGTTGTGCTAGGTAGTACGATATTGCAGAAAGAGCATTAGATTTGGAATCAAAGGCCCCAGGCTCAAATATACTACTTCTTAGTCCTGGGTTGGACGTTGGGTGAATCACCCACCCTCTTTGTATGTTACTCTCCTCATTATTAAAATAAAAGTCTTGAACTAGATCCTTTCCACCTCTAAATATAATTCTCAGACATTGCCCATTCTCTTAGAGGGCTTGTAGTAAGTAGGATAAGACATACCCTTGCATAGCTACAGTAGAAGGTGGGAGATGAAAAGTAAAGAATGATTGGTATATGATGTGTGCTACAGGAATTGAGGATGAAGAGATTAATTATAACTGGGGAGGAAGACTTTGTGGAAAAGGGAGTATTTGAGTTTGAAGGTTGAGTAGGGTTCAAGCTGGAAGCAGCAAGACTTTTTTGGTTCCAGTGGTCTCTGATGGTTCCATTTAGTTTCTTTTTTTCCTCCTTAGCTCATCTTAGTGAGTCAAAAAGACCCAATAATTTAATTTCCTAGCCAACCTATGATTTTAGAGTCCACCCAGAGAAATACATCTGAAATCATGAAACTCTGTGTAGACACACAGTAGCTGTGTGACTATAGACAATTATTTTGCTCTCATGGCCTCAGGTTTCCCATCTTTAAAATGGGAATAATAATATCCATAGTACCTATGTCACAGGGATGTTGTGTGGTTCAAATGAGATGGTAGATTTAAAGTGCTCTGTAGATCTTATAGCACTATATAAACACCAGTCATCATTACTGTTATTATTATTATTATTATTATTATGATCAGACTTTAAGATAATGAATCTAACTGTTCTGTCTAATTAATGGTCAGCCTATTCTAAGCAATCTCAAACTATGTACTGGGAGAAACTTTGGGTCAACCTAAGTGGTAATTTGAAAAGGCTGTTCTAAAACAAGCTGCCTCACCTTCCTCTCATTATTTCATCATGTTACAACAGAAAGAAGACAGGATTGAAAGTTAGAGGGCCCGGCTTCAAAGTCTGACTTTGTCTCTATAAAACCTTGGGTAGATCAGGTTTAATGCTGAGGTCAGCAGTGTGCCTAGCCTATGGATCTCAGTATCCTCAGCTGTAAAATTATGGAGTTGGACCAAACAACTTCTAAGCTTCATTTTAGTTCTAAATGTATGATTATGATAATTCTTAGGGAAGGAGGTATTTTACTTGAGAGGTATTTAAAATGGGAAAGATTCTTCTCTGAGAGATTTCCTTTCACCAAGAAGGCAGATGTTCTCTGGATGTCCTGCCCAGTCTTATGTTCCTGTAAACTACATCCTTAGTAATCTTCCCTAGGATTTAGTAGCTTTTATAATCAATCAATTCCTCTAGTGAATCTGTGAATTAATTGGTGTGGGTAATCTTGCCAGTGATTGCAGATTACAATTTATCCATCATTGCCCAACCTGGGCAGCTTTTCTTTAACAATTCTTAGGGTCGAGAAATATTTTCTTATATTCAATTTAGTCTTTCTACCCATCTCTTATTCATTGATGGAGATATATGTCATAAAGAAAGTGGGAGCATGTAGTCGTAGGATCAAGGCACACAGATCTTGAGCTAGAACAAATGTCAAAGGCCTTCTAGCTCAACCTCCTCATTTTCCAAATGAGGACATTTATTTTGGAGGAAAGTTAAATGACTTGCTTGAGATTGGAACCCAGATCCCCTGGTTTCACAGGAGTTAATGCTCTTTTCAGTCTCTCTCATGAGGAAATTGATGCCCAAAGAGATGCAGTCATTTATTCAAAGTTGCACACATAATTGGCACCAGATCTGAGAATTCTCATCTCCTAAGTTCCAGTGCTATCAGTCTTTTTATTACAGCATGACAGGCCCTCACAGGAATGAACTCATTTGATTACTTTTTCAACATTGGCTCATCACTTAGCTTTTTTTTTTTTTGAGGCAATTGGGGTTAAGTGACTTGCCTAAGGTCACATAGCTAGTAAGTGTCTGAGTTTGGAGTTGAACTCAGGTCCTCCTGATGCCAGGGCTGATGCTTTATCCGCTATGTCACCTAGCTGCCCCACTTAACATGCTTTTCTGAGAAGTGTTACAGAAAGCACTGTATGTGGAACCAAAAGACCTGAGCTCAAAGCCTGACTCTACTACTTGTGTGTCCTTTGGCAAGCTGCTTGGGCTCTATGGACCTCAGTTTTTACTCACTTATAAAATGAGAGGCAGCAACATTGCTGTGGAAAGAGCACTTGACTTGGAATAAGAGAACCTAGATTCTAGTTCCCATCATACCAAGAACCTAGGTAGAGGCTGGTTACGTTAGTGTCTTCATCTGTAAAATGAGGGGGTCAGGTCAGTTCCAGCTCAGATGTGTTAGGGGTCTATAAGAAGGCTTGACTAGACAATCTCTAAGGTCCTTTCCAGTTCTTATTCCTATTATTTTAACTATGGAAAAGACGCTGGAGAAGGTTTATTTTCCTAGTAGTTGAAAAAATCATTGTGATCTCTTCCATTCAACATTACAGTGATAGAACATATATCAGAAGGGGCAGTAACCTTAAAAATCAGGAAAATGGTGATAGTCAATTGATATGTTTTTCCATTATTTAGGGCTAGTTCTCAGGAATAATAGTAACAATAACAATAATTACTGATATTAATGTAGCAATTTGAAGTTTGCAAAAACATTTTTGATACTTTCATCTCATTTGAGCCTCTTAACAACCCTTTAAGGGAGGTACTCCAGGCATTATATATGCTATTTCTATGTAGTGATCACCTTTCCTTCCAAACATATATTGAGAGTATTGTATCAAATAAAGATAATCGTGATGTAAAATGGGTTCCAGGAATGCAAATGTTTGTACTGAGCTCAGATGGATTGAATGTAGCTTGTGTGAGTGGTGATTGGATGAGGGTCAGTGGGGGTCAGGATGGGTGACTGTAGGGAAAGGGATTGATGGCAAAAGGAAAGAAACTCAGAGAGAAATGAGGCGTGCAGGCAGGATAAGCCTTGGAGGCAGCAGTATGAACAGCTATAGCGAGTTGCTGTTAGAAAAGGCTTGGCGATTTTGGTGAATAGGAGCAGCCCAGAGGAGCTAGTCTGGGGCAGTGTGTCCAGGAAAGGAGGCAGCAATTTTAGAGAGAAGAGAGATGTGTTAAAGGTCATTGGTCAGATTGCTGCCCACAGTAGGACAACAGAGTCAGGGTTTGGGTGGCCGAGAGACTAGGTTACAATCTGATACTGACAGATTAAACTGGAATCAACAAGAAAAAAGACTCAGGTACCCAAATGATTGAGACATCCACCTTGGAATTAAATGTGAAGTTACAGTCCTGAAGGAGTCTGGTTATAAACTTCATCAAGCTGACTGAGAGCATGCTGGGTGAAGAAATAGCACAGAGGAAGGTCCACAGATTGACACAAAACAGGGAGAGAGTTTTAGACTCTTTGAAGGTGGCGCTTCTTTTTTTTTTTCATTGCTATAACTCAAGGGAATGGGTAACATTAGTGAAAATGCCCAAGGCCTTGCCGTGGGTCACTTTTTTTTTTAGGTAAGTAGAACTTTATTTTTTACAGTGTTTTCAGAAATGCCTTCCTATTGAAAGTTCCCTGCAAAAAGAACACAAAAAAGTCACGAACCAAAGGAACAAAAAATATGAGAACATTGTCCTGACTCACTGAACCAAATATGGGCTTATTATATGGACTCTATGGATAAAGGGAGAAGATAGATGTGAGCTAAGGTGATATAGCTTAGGCTACTAAAGATTTATTGCATTTGGATGCATAATTCTGTTCTCTAATCTACCACCGACTATGCTCTTTGGCTTTGCCACGGATGCTTTTCTTCTGGCTTGGGTCAGATGTTCCTGTGCTACATTTTAGACAACTTTATCTGGTCCCTTGAGGTAGATCAGTCACTCAAAAGGAAGGTTTACCACTTTGAGAGCTGAGCTATTTTGAAAACAGAATGTTTGACACCAAAGGGAAAGTTCATTTCCTTAATCCTTACATGTGACTGATATTTGAAGTGCCTAATCTGTGGGAGAGCCTAAGGAGAAAATACTCTAAAACATCTAAGCCTCTGGGCACATCACAGATTGGTTGGGTCACACATAAGCATCCAAGGTACAAGAAATGTTAGGGACAGATGATATATACTTTCTTGACTTAGATGATTCCAAACTGGGCCAGTTCATGTAATTCCAGGTGGCTGAAGGCTTCCCAGGGACAAATGACTGTGATACCTGTTCCAAGGCCCTCCATGCTGTAATGTAACCCCAAGGAAAGGCAACTTCCCAAGGTTCAAAATACCAGCATAGGTGCTCTCCATTTTATTCAGTGACAAACCAAGAACAGAGAAGATCAAAACATGACATCATTCAAAATACAGCATTTACTAAGTGTGATTAAATAATCTCCAAGTACTACCCCACCCCAGGACCTTCCAATCATTCAATCAATTACAAAGTCCCTGTTCTAAATACTACTCCACCCCTAGGCTGTACCTTCATTTAGTCCACCACAAAGCCCCTCTTCTCAAATGGAGATTAGTTTCCAAATATAAGTAAAGTACATTCACTTGTTCAACCATAGAACACAAAAAGGTCAAAAGTTCCCCACCCCTGGATCACAATTGAATCTACCCCAGAGTTATATCAAGTTTAAGCACAGCACTTAATACCCAAATGGAGGTCTTTTCTTCATCTTGACACAAGGCAAGTTCTCAGCAATCTTAGTTCCTGGGGAGACAAGGCTTAGCAAGGCCACAAGATACATTTCCAGTCCCTTCATTAATTCATCCTCTGTCTGTAGAACAGTCCTAGAACCCCTGAAAACATTAGCAAAACCCTCTCCCAGGATTTCTGTAAACATACAACAAGAAAATCCTTCTTCAGGGCTTCTGAACCAACAGAAAGGTTCCCAGACCCCTGCAACAACAGCACTGTCCTTCACCAGTGGACAGTATTCACTCTGTCTGCAGGACAGTCTCCAGACCCCTGCAACAACAGCACTGTCCTTCACCAGTGGACAGTATTCACTCTCTGTCTGCAGGACAGTCTCAGGGCTTCTTAACCAAAAGCCAGGTTCCAGGACTTCTTCAACAAAAGGACTGTCTTTCACCAGTGGACAAATCTGGCAAAACAACATCAAAACAGACAGACAAAGTACCAGCAAAACAGCCATGTCTCCTCAGTCCTTGGCAGCTCTGGGGGCAGGTCTCAAAAGTCCAGGGCGATTCAAAGTGGCACTCAACAATACTCTCAGTCTCTCTCTGCCTCCACGAGGTGCTGCTTCCAAAAAGTTCTTCTGCCTCTCTCCTGTCTCTCCAAATCTACGTCACCAGCTCCTCCCAGTTCAGGACTCTCTTTTCACATCAACAAGCCCATCCCACAGGTGGGATTAACAAGCTCTGGGTTTTAACACAATCAATTTGAAAACCAAGCAATACAGGGGAATCTTTAATTGCCATTACTATCACACATGCCTGGGAAGTTATCTCCAAACCCTTTCACACCTTTCTTAGGAGGCTTGCTTGAATTTAGGGGGTGCCTTGCATGGAGTGGTGGGACCCTGGCCTGAGGTTGGAGGGGCCAATGTATTGTTGTCACTCATTTTCAAGTTCCTGGAGATAGATGATGTTTCCCTTTCAAGTGTCTTAACCTGTGAGATGTCCAGAGGAAGATTCTTCATCAGGCCTCTGGAAATGAGGGCCTAGAGTTCAGGACAGAGATAAGGAAGTGCTGGACATTTAGATATAAGAGTCATCTGTATAGAGATAATAGTTGGATTCATGGGAACTGATGAGATCACCAGGAGAAAGCATAGAAAGAAAAGAAGACTTTCTTGATTCTTTGGTTCAGAAGAGAGCCTTGTAGTGAAGAAGGTCATCATAAAATGTAGAGGTATAGGTTTAGGAGTGTTCAAGACCCCAAAATACTAACATAACGGGTCCTGCCGAATGAATTTGACTCAAGTCTTCTCTCAGCCAAAGAAAAATAAAGTTTATTAAAAGGTCGCCATATTGGGTAGACTCTTAAGGAGTCTTGGTATCTGTGACGCTTGCATTGGACAAGTGGGCCAGAATCATCTGACACAGAGTAAGTCTATTCTAGGTTATTCTATGGTGCTCTTACCTGGCTCACTTTTTTTTTTCACATGTTGGAATTCATTTGGTATCTTATTCACCTGCAAGTGAAAAATGAGTTAGATGGCCCTGAATCAGGTCTTTTCACCTCTTTATATTTGGCACAATGGGTAGGAGGTGTCTTGCTTTTAGAATCGACTTCCATAGATATCTTTTCTTTGTTTTAAAATAAATTTTTATTGATGTCTTTTTTTTTTTGGTCACATAGGTTACCTTGTATCCTATCTCTTTCCCAGGGAGTCATCCCATATAACAAATAGACTTTTTTTTTAAAACAAAAAAATTAAAAAGAGGTGGAAAAATAAGCATAATAGATCAATACATTAGAAAAGTCTAAAACTATGTACAACATACAGTACTTGTCATCCTCCCATCTCTGCAAAGGGGCAAGTGGAAGTGTATTCTAATATCTCCTGAATCTTCCTTGTTTGTAATTTTGCAACATTAACTTTAGATTATTTTTGTTTTAATTTACATTGTTTTAGTCATTGTGTATATTCTTTTCTTGGCTCTTCATTATGCATAAGTTCATATAGATCTTTTCATTCTTCTCTAAATTTATTTATTCATTATGTCTTATAGCATAGTAATATTCCTTTACAGTCACGTACCGCAATTTGTTTAGCCATTCCTCATTTGAGAAGGCATCTATTTTATTTCCAGTTTTTTGCTGGCACAAAAAGCGATATTATAAATTTTGGGGTATATACAGGGACATATCAGTGGACATTTGGAGGATATAAGCCTATTAATGGAATCTCTGGGTCAAAGCATATGGATATTTTAGTCACTTTATTTGCATAATTACAAATTGCTTTCTAAAATTGTTGTACTGATCATGGTTCCACCAACAATCCATCAATGTGCCTATTTTCTCACAGCCACCCATATGTTCACTATCCCCACCTTTTATTATCTTTGCCAACCTAGTGAGGTGAGACCTCAGGATTGTTTTGATTTTCATTTCTCTTATTAGTGATTTGGAGCATTCTTTCACATGGTATTAAAAGTTTGCAATTCTACTCTTGAGAACTATTAATTAATTAATGTCCTTTGACCACTTATCTATTTGTATACAACAAAAATATATTTTCTCCTGAACCTGGATGAATAGCTGCTACTACATAGGACTGGCGTTCCTCAGGAACCGCCCCTCCCCCCCCAAATAATGAATGGAACTAGACAGGCCCTTACTTGTCATATTTTAAAAACTGTTCTGTGTGGGCAGTACCAAAAGTCACAGTCAAGAGTGACTAATGCCATGAAACCTTACCTACGTGAAGCTATATGAAAGCATCAGGAAGTAAGTTGAGAGTTTCAAAGTTTGCATAGCTGAAGGATATCCTTTTAATCACCAGTCCTTTTGTATTTTAGTGATGCTGGATAAAATATTTTCTAAAACAATTGAATTTATTTACCCTTACTCATTCTCTCTTACCCATACTCTCTCCCCTTCACTACTCCCTCTACTTACTTCAGGCCTTAAACAGGATACAGTGAAGAAAATTCAACCTTTTTTAAAAAATGACTTAAGTCAGTCAGTGAATTTTTACATAATAATGCCTGCTGTGTACCAGGCACTGTTCTTAGAGTCATCCTTATGAACATCAATCATTATTTCATTGAATGGTGTCCTTAGGGCCTATTAAGATGTGTAGGGTTTCTGGTCTCTATACAAAATGATTGGATTTTTCCAACCTTTAGAATTGACTCCTATAGATATCTTTTCTTTGTTTTTAAATAAATTTTTTTTTATTTTGGAGGGCAATTGGGGTTAAGTGACTCACCCAAGGTCACACGGCTAGTTTTTTGTGTTAAGTGTCTGAGGCTGGATTTGAACTTAGGCCCTCCTGACTCCTAGACTGGTGCTCTATTCACTGCACCACCTAGCTGCCCCTAAATAAATTTTTATTGATGTCTTTTTTCGTCACATAGTTTACTTGTATTTTATCCCTTTTCTTTCCCAGAGAGTCATTCCATATAACAAATAGAATTTTTTTAAAACAAAAAAATTGTATTCCCTTCTCTTCTCCCTTCTTCCTTCCCTTCTCCCTTCCCTTCTCCCTTCCCTTTTCCCTTCTCCCTTCCCTTCTTCCTTCCCTTCTCCCTTCCCTTTTCCCTTCTTCCTTCCCTTCTCCCTTCCCTTTTCCCTTCTCCCTTCCCTTCTCCCTTCCCTTTTCCCTTCTCCCTTCCCTTCTCCCTTCCCTTCTCCCTTCCCTTCTCCCTTCCCTTTTCCCTTCTCCCTTCCCTTCTCCCTTCCCTTCTCCCTTCCCCCTTCCCTTCTCCCTTCCCTTCTCCCTTCCCTTCTCCCTTCCCTTCTCCCTTCTCCCTTCCCTTCTCCCTTCCCTTCTCCCTTCCCTTCTCCCTTCCCTTCTCCCTTCTCCCTTCCCTTCTCCCTTCTCCCTTCCCTTCTCCCTTCCCTCCTCCCTTCTCCCTTCCCTTCTCCCTTCCCTTTTCCCTTCTCCCTTCCCTTCTTCCTTCCCTTTTCCCTTCTCCCTTCCCTTCTCCCTTCCCTTTTCCCTTCTGCCTTCCCTTCTCCCTTCCCTTCTCCCTTCCCTTCTCCCTTCTCCTTT
>NW_027186296.1:64398333-64426065 GCF_028583685.1 Petaurus breviceps papuanus | reverse complement strand
CTCCCTTCCCTTCTCCCTTCCCTTCTCCCTTCTCCTTTCCCTTCTCCCTTCCCTTTTCCCTTCTCTCTTCCCTTCTCCCTTCTCCCTTCCCTTCTCCCTTCCCTTCTCCCTTCCCTTCTCCCTTCTCTTCTCCCTTCTCTTCTCCCTTCCCTTCTTTTCCTTGTTTTAAATTCTCCTCTTGTTATTATTGAGTTGCCATTGGTTATCTTTTCTTTTATTCTTGCTATCTGTATGATTACTGGAATAGCCTACCATCCTCCTCTAATTTGGTGCTTCTCATCTGTGGCCTTGTAAAACAGATGTCAAACATGTTAGTATTGAGCAAAACATAAGAGCAAACTGATACTGAATGAAAGTCTGTGGTTCTCTTCCACGACTAAAGTGCCTTGCCTTTAGGACATAGAATTTGTAACACTTGTTTTTGGCAACTCAGAGGTCTTTTTTGTTTGTTTCCTTCCTAGTTTTCGCCTGTGTTCTTCCCAGTCCATGCTTCCAGCTGTGGAATTTTGAGATATAGGTGATATGTGATAACAAAGCAGTGCCTCGTGGCAGCCTTACAACAACAAGGTAGTAAATGCCAGAAGAGGCAGCACTTCCAAATGAGAACATGATTGGTATTTGCCAAGAATAGAAATGCACGTAGGTGAAGTGAGATATGAACCTCAAGTCACAAGGGCTTTACTCTTCCAGAAAGGTCATTTAATGCAGAAAGTTTAAGGACAGATACCCAGGGCAATGAGGCTTTCACTGAGAAGGTTAAAGTAATAAAGATGGAACAGCATGGTGTCTCAAGCGAAAAGGCCATTGCACTGAAGAGCTGGACATCTGGATTCTGGTCCATAGCTTAAGCTGTGTGACCTTGAACAAGCTACATCGCTGCTCTTGGCCACAGAGGAGTAGTGTTGGGCCAGATGACCTGAATGACAAGGTCCACCGCTCTTATAGTCTTAGGTCCCTGACTTCCAGGTCCCTTAAAGAGCTGCTTATCTATATGGATACCACTTTTTTTTCCAGTGGTTTGTCCGGCAACAAACTGGGCTAAGGGCTGGCAAGAATATATTTGACATTCAGTCCAGTTAGCAACCCCCACCCCACCCCCACCTTTTTAAAAACCCAGTTAAGCTATAAAATAACCCAAGAGCCAAAGCACCAGAGGTTTAGAGCACAGGTTTCCTGAGACACAGGCAGGAAAACAAACACTAGTTGGGCGAAGTTTTTATTGCCAATAGGCCATTGCTCCAGGCTAGGGTCTCAGCTGCAGCAGGGACATGGTATTTGTTATGCAAGGTGAAAACCTGTGATCAGAGTAGCCTGAGGTAAGGATTGGATTGAGCTAGGGATCTGGAAGAGGTGAGAGGCTTGTTTTCCCTAAATTCTCAATATCTGGAGATGGAAATAAGAAGGCTATTGCCAGGAGGAAGAGCTCAGCACCTGTTACAGCCAAATTGAAATTTACTGTATTTATTAGACAGTTACCACTCATGTTTAATCTTAAATGACCCTATCTAACAGACCAATTCATTTTATTACCTGAGGTGGTGGTGATGGGCTACATTTGTCAGCTGACATCCTGTGAAGCCCATCAGGACATTCTGCAGGGTCCATATTAAGGTCCTTTTATTAATAAGGCAGTTATTTTCCATAATCATTATTCTGTATAAAGTCACCTCTTTGATGCTATGCAGGGCACAAAACTTTTATATCAATCAAATAGCTGCCTATGTTTTTGAGAAGAGCTAAAGCTCTTTTAAAATATTTAACTCAATTTAACAGCATTTATTGAGCACTTCCAATATTCAAGGCACAGTGCCTACCCTCAAGAAGCTTACGTTCTATTGAGGGATACAGCCAAATAAACAGATAAGTAAATACTGTACATGATAAGTGGAGGGAGGGAAGCATCATTAAATTAGGGAGGCATATTGGCTATGTCTGCAGGCTTGATGTTTGTGCCCAGTCAAAGAAGGTTGGCCCTTTCTCTGGGCAGTGATACAAGTCCTGCTCTCAAACTTTCATAAGACAGTAACTTTGTCCTTCCCTTTTCTGATACTTGGCATGTGTTATGATGCTTACTTTAAGCAATGACAAAGTGTTTGCATTCCAGGTACGAGTTGGATGATTCAATAATGACTTGACTACAATTTAGCCCCTGCCAAAGGCCCTGGAAGACACTGGATACAACACAGAGGCAGTCACTGTACCTCTGAGTTCCAGTTTCCTCATTTATAAAATGAGGATAATAATCTCTCTCAAAAGGTTGCTCTGACTCTCTAATGAGACAACACAAATGTTTGAAAGCTTTCTAGTGCCATAGACATGTCAGCTATGATTATTCTTGTTATTCTGATTACCTTGTCTTCTAGATTCTCTAAACTTAATCCCCATATTTATTTGGATCAATGGATGACAAACAAAAACTCCCACCCTATTCAGAAATATCTTCATTGACTGAGTCAAGATTTAGTATTGTTTCCTCAGCTTTTTATTGGAGGTTGATAAAATATCCATGTGAACACAATTTCTGGGCACCCAGCATCCTTTAGACAAGGACCTACCCCATAACTTCATCCATTAGTTTGGTTCTAGGAAGTTTTTCCCTTCAGGTGAATTTGTCTGTTGTTATTGTTTCTTTTTAAAAGTCAGACAGGGTAACTATAGCTTCCTCTCTGACTCTCTTTCTCTCTGACTCTGTCTCTCTCTCTGGTTTCTGGGAAATTTCACACCCAGTTGTAGTAATTAGCTTATATTCAGTTCCTGTTAGCAGGTACTCTCTCTTCTCCCTTTAGAAAGGGGTTCTTAGCATTTTTTTTTCTTAGCCTGGGCCATTTAACAGTTTGGTGAAGCTCATAGACCCCTTCTCGAAATAATATTTTTCACTGCATAAAATAAAATACACTAGATTAAGAAGGAAACCAATTATATTGAAATAAAGTTATAAAATTATTTTAAAAACAAGTTCATGGACCTCACGTTAAGAACCTCTGTTTTAAATGGTCTCTGTTCTGTCTTCTTTAGAGTTATGTTTGATATTTCAACTCAAATTCTTTTATGTTAAGTTTTTTTTTAGTCATGTCTGACTCTTTGTGAACCCAATTGAGGTTATCTTGGTATAAAGATACTTGAGTGGTTTGCCATTTCCTTCTACAGCTCATTTTACAGATGAGGAGACTGAGGCAAACAGGGTTAGGTGACTTGCCCAGAGTCATGTAGTTAGTAAGCATCTGAAACTAGATTTGAAATCAAGTCTTCCTGGATCCAGGCAGGGCACTCTATCCACCGTACCACCAAGGTGGGGCATACATTTTAAATAAATAAGAGTTGTTTGATGAAGTTGACTGAAAGCTAGGTCAGAGATTCCTCTGTGTATCTTAGATTCTGAGGAGTCTGATTTGAAAGACAGACAGACATGGATGGAAGGTAAAAAGAGTGTACAGCTGCTTGTAACTGGATGTTGCTCCCAAGATATGTAGAGTGTCAGAACAGTCTCCTGTTCTGACTGATGATGGTAATTGGTAAAGTAGACATTTTAGTATGCCAGGCTTTGTGACAGAGTATAGAGCAGAATTTGAATGTCTGAGTTTCCAGAGTTTGGCTTGAGTATTTAGTTGATGCTGAGAAAAATGATGAGGAAAAAGGAATGATAGAACATAGTTTGTTGGGAGTTAGGGATATATTCATGTATTTCCCAGGGTAATTTGAAGATGTGTGTCAGGGCTTCTCACATAATGTTCAATTTGAGATTAGTTCTGTTAGGTAAATCTTAATTTAGGGAGTATGGAGAACATATGAAAATAGTTAGCACTTGGAGGTTGATACTTCCAGTCTGTGTCCAGCTGGCAAGATTGGAATAATTCTATTTAGGGCAGTGATGGTAGAATTCTGTGAGATATGAGATATCTGTTAGTAGATAAAGCCTGATTTCTAATAGTCTAGTAAAGTCTACTAATCTTCTTTCTAGTAGACTTCCAATGGAAAAGGAGAGTGCGTAAGATAGAAAAAGGGTCATGGGAGTGTATTTAAAGCCAGGAATGAGTGGATTGATTGTAGTATTGTTGATAGTTGGAATGAACTCAGAAAACTTATTCATTAATAAATAGAACAGTGAAGCTCTTGGATTTTAGTCAACAGAACTGAAATACGATGGAAGGATAATGCCATAATGTATGAGGACATCCCAAACTAAGAAATCAGGTTCTCTGAAGGAGCAGTCAACTCTGTGAGAATTGAATTCTTCCAATGTACTTCAGCTCTTACTGGTCTAATCAGCCTTTTCTTTTTTCCCTAGATCCACCATGATACAAAAATAAGAAAGAAAATCAGATATCAAGGAGATCAATAAAAGAGAAAGTTGAGATGAGGAATTTTCTTTTCCCTAGACCTGAGGACCAGTTGACATTTGAAGTTTCCTTTTCAATTTAGACTTTTTTTGGAGATCACATTTAATTCAGTGAAGGACAAGAGTTGAGCCAGTTTCCCCATGGCAAAAGGTGTCAGAGTTGTAGAAGGTCAGACATTACAGGTGGTCAGGTGAGTTGAGATATCTTAGCAGACTTATCAGGCAAGTGGAGAGATACTTAATCATTGTGAAATTTGTTCTTGTCTCCCCCCCCCCCATAACCCTGTTATTTTTTTCCTGAAAAGGAGGATACTTTTATTCTTTTCTCTGAAACTGAGATAATCTTAGATAATCAAAAAAGGGATTACAATTAGGCAGGAGTAGAAGTCTATGTGCTCCTGAGTGTTGGAGGGGAACTGGAAATGTTTCTTGAGCAATTACGAATTTAGGGGTTTTAGTGTGGATCAGGATTTGTGAACACTAGTTTCCAAAGTGTGAGTACCATTTTTTGACATTGCTCAGACCATGGCAATGTCAATGACCAAGCACTATTGTATAGTAGAGGCTGGCTGACTACTTGTAAGGGCATATTATATTTATTGTATTTGTGATATTTGTGAGATTTCTTTTAGGTATGGTTTGGACTAGATAGCTGCTGAGGTCTCTTCCAATTCTTAAATCCTGTGATTTTGTGAGATTCTCCTGGCAAACTGTTGTTAGCACAACGAAGACCCATGGGATTAGCAGAACTATAGAGTAGAAGGAAGCAGGTGCATTAGTGAACAGAGGTTCCACTTTGGTAGGGTTACATTAGACATTATACTTAAGCCATGGGGAACAGAAGACATTACTGACAGTTAATCTTTAAGATGACCCCAATAATTCTACTTTCAGAAAGTAAATAAACGGCAGAGAGGAGAGATAAGGGGCCAGGTAGGAACAAGGCAGAAAGACAGCATGGCCATAGTAGTTCCTTAATGTTCATGTTTATCCTCAACTGTACCCCTTCCCTTTCTGTAAGAGCAACTAACAAGGTGTTTCTAAGGCAAAGTCCTTTGGGTATATTTGATGTGGCTGCACCCATACTGGCAAATTATCTGAAGGCCTTGTAAAATACCAATAGAGGATTGATTGGTGATGATCTAGTGACCCAGGTTTAGCCTGGTTCCAAGCCTGAACTCACATTTCTCAGACTATTTCTTTTCCCTCAGGGAACACTTTTTTGGGGGAGGGCAATTGGGGTTAAGTGACTTGCCCAAGGTCATATGGCTAGTTTTTGTGTTAAGTGTCTGAGGTCAAATCTGAACTCAGGTCCTCCTGACTCCAGGACCAGTGCTCTATTCACTGTGCCACCTAACCGCCCTGCAGGGAATACTTCTGGCAGAGGTCAAGGACCTTTTCAAGCATGTGGGACACTGAATCAGGACTCCCAAAATAATAATATTTTGGTGAGCTCCCTGTGTTCTACATGAAGCTATGTCTTTCAAGTGCAGCTTTTAGGAGGATTAGACTGAGAATCTTTAGTTTTTAATGCAGTACAATAAATTCTATGGGATAAATTAATAATCCTAAGTAAGGTCATGTTGCTTGTCTTGAAGAATATTTGATTGGGCAACTTTTCCCATCAGAGCATCTGTGGAGCTGGATATTTTTGGGGAAAGGTGGGCAGAGTGGGTCCTTAATCCATTCTGTATATTTACCTAAAAGTCAACTCCAGGAAGAAATGAGTTGGGAAAGGGGTGGTGTATGACTCACTGCTTTGGAGGACACTCAAGCTGCCTGTCTAGGTCCCTTCCAAGTGTTTAATCCATCTCTCAAGTTTATGTGTTGGATTAGGAAATGATGATATGGGTTTATGTTTATGACCCATTTTATGGCCACTGCTTGCACTTTGGGGCTATTTGGTAGGCTGTGATTTCTGAGCTGAAGTGAACCCTTTAGATAAGTTCAAAAATGATATATTATTGGAGCTGGGACTTGGTTTGGATGCCAAGGTCTACAAAAGGCCTAGATCTTCAAGGTTATGGATCCCCCTTCTCTCTTTCCCACTCCATAGATGATTAGACATTTGCTATGGCTGGTCAAGATTCTAATTGTCAAGGATTGGTAGTCAAAAAATGAGTCAGTCCAGTGTTGTATGGAGCCACAATGGGCCCCCATGTAGTTTTTGGAGTTGCTTTAAGATACCCAATATGACATGGAGATGCACTTTCTGAAAACAGCTTTGTAGAAACACCCCAATAATAATTGCCCAGTAAAACCATCCTTCTTGGAGTCCTCCCTGTTCCTGTGTTCTAAATCTTTTTGGTTGTTCTCAATCTGTACATTGTGATCTTTCAGCTCCCCACTGAAGGCTTGCCATCCACTTGTGTTCTCTTATGCAATGTTCCTGTTTATAGCAGAGACTATTCATATAGTACAATCCAGTGAGGTGGAGAGGAGGTAAGGGTGAGGACTACCATCCTAGTTCTTCTTTTAACAGTCTAGAGCCTTTATCTTAGCTTATTTGTTAGTCCTTAATAATGGACAAGCAGATGCATGTCCTGGTTTATTCTCTTATGATGTTCTTATAATTTTTGAGTGGGTAAGTACCTCAGATGACATCTCATTCAACCCTGTCATTTTACAAATGAGGAAACCAAAGTCATAGAGATGTGTAAATGATTTGTCTAAGGTCAAATAGGTAGTAAGTAGAAGGGCAGAGACTTGAACTCAGGTCTTCAGATTCCAAACCAAGTGTTGTTTTTAACTATACCACATATTTATCTGAGGAGAAGAATAAAAGGTAGGCAAATCAAGCTGCTGACAGAAGACTGGCCTGAGAGTCAAAAATGCCTGGATTATCATGGCCATCATCTGGATGAGAGGCCAAATTGCTGTCTATTTAAGGGCCTTGGTTTTCCTGTCTATGAAATGTGCATATGATGACTGGTGAGGTCATGTTTGCAAAGGCCTTCAGACTCCCAGGAAGAGAGGGGCTAGAAAAATGATCAATAAGATTACACAGCAGAACTTAAATCACTATTCTTGGAAACAGATGGTAATGGAGCCATCACCCAGGGGCAAAGCATGCAAAGAGCAGAAGAAGCGACTAGACAGCACAGTCTGGTGAAAAGAACACTGGGGTTGGAATCATAAGACCTAGGATTCTGTTTTATTCTTGCCATTTCTTGGCTGTATCACCTTGGGTAAGCCACTTGAGTGGTGCTTTTCCCAGCTGTAAAATGGGAAGAGCAGTTCGTGTCCTGTGGCTGCCTCATAGGAGGATAAAATGAAATCCTTCAATACTTTGATGAAACTCCATCTAATAATAGAGATTTCAACCTTCTGTGTCTCTTCAGTTTATGTGATTCCTATCTATGAACTTGCCAAAGAGAATGTGTCCCCCTTTGTAAGATGTTGTTCAGTTGTGTCCCACTCTTCTTTACCCCATTTGGGGTTTTCTTGGCAAAGATATTAAAGTGGTTTGCCATTTCCTTTTCCAGCTCATTTTATAAATGAGAAAACTGAGGCAAAACAGGTTTAAGTGACTTACCCAGGGTCACACAACTACCAAGTGTCTGAGGTCAGATTTGAACTCACAAAGATGAGTCTTCATGACTCCAGACCTTGCCCTCTATCTATCCATTGTGTGATCTAGCAGCCTGTCTTAAGGTTGCCCTAGATAAATATGCAGAGACCCCTCACCAGGATCTCTTGGCAAGAAATTCTTTGATCATGGCAACCCATCAGATGAGAAAATCATATCATAATTGTGCCATATGAAACATAAAATACAAATGCAAGTTGTTATTCTGAGAGTGGTGAGGCCTTGTTATTTAATAACTTTGGGTCCAGTTTTCTCACCTGCAGATTAGATCTCTGTATTATCTCTAAAATGCCTTCCAGCTGTAGCCTTCTGTAATGTCAAAGAGACATCACTCACTGTGTCGTGATGAAAGATGCTTTGGAATCCCAGATATGACAGTTACTGGTGAAGAGGCCATGGAGAAGTCATCTGTCCATGAAACAGCAACAGTAATACTTTTGCTTTCTACCTCCCCAGGTTGTTGTGGGGAATGTGCCTCATAAACCTTAAAGTCCTATGGAAGTGGGAGCAGCTGCTAATTTCTGCTTTATGGTCCTTTCTATGTTACCTTGCTCATGTATATGGATCACTTTCTTCTCTCAAGCCCAGTTCTCTTCATTCTTCTTTATCTTCCTCAACCCTTCTGCCTGTTCTCCCTACTGCATCGCCTGCCTCTACTCAGTTTTTCTTTGGCAAGAGAGCTTTAACTTTGACCTCCATGAAGCTGACAGTCAGTTAATACCTGTTCAAGTAGCTGCTATTCTGGAACAAGGTGCTAGGTAGGGTAGGGGTCTGCAGTACCTTATCAGACAGTCTTTGTCTTTCCTCAGTAGCTCATAAACCTCTGTGACAGGGTTTTCTGAGCATACTCCCTTGACTTTTAAACTCTTCTTTCCCCTGATATGGGCAGCTAGGTGGAACAGTGGATAGAGCATCAGGACTGGAGTGAGAAGACTCCTTTTCCTGAGTTGAAATCTGGCCTTAGATACTTATTAACTAATATGACCTTGGGCGAGTCACTTCACCCTGTTTGCCTCAGTTTCCTCATCTTTAAAATGAGCTGGAGAAATAAATGGCAAACCATTCCAGTGTCTTTGCCAAGAAAATGTCAAATGGGGTCATGAAGAGTCAGGCATGATTGAAAAATGACTGAAAAACAACTTCCCCTTATACAATGCACACGCCTCCATCATCCATGCTTTGCCTCCTAGAGGTGTTGTGGTACAGTGGGAACAAACCTGGATTGGCCTGAGTTTAAGAGGAGCTTCCTCTTTTTTCAGTTCACTTAAAGTTAGGGGCACATTCCGTGTCTTTCCTTCAAAACATGAGGAAATCAAATCCAGTAATCTCAGAGGTGCCTTTCAACCCTAGCAATGTAAGAAGAATTATGATGCTAGGTATCCAGGTGGAACTCCAGGAGGCAAAAGTCTCATTCTGAATTGTGAGATACTTTCGGCAGGTTTTGTCTAGGGTTTGAACAGAAGATGTTAGTACCAGCTCTGTCGTGAACTTTGTCCGTGCAGCCTTGGGTCAGACTCCTCGCCTTTCTGGGCCTATAGATTTTTCCCTCAGAGTTTTCCTCTCTAAAACTGTGGGGTCATGGTGGTAAGTTGGATTAAATCTTGTATGATTCCTTCCTTCCTTGGTAAGGATCTGGCCAGTCATCATATTCCCATTTCACATTGAGGAAACTGAAGCACTTAACTGAAGCACTTAAATAAACAGCAACTTAGTCCAACAACCAGATGGTTGCCATGCTGATGCAGGCATTTTTGACACCAAGGGCAGCTCTGATGTTCTAGAATTTTGTGTTTCTATGGAAGTTAACCAGAGAAGCTCTTCTTTTTGCAAAGGTGGCTAACTTTAGGGAGATGATTTATGAACCTCAAAAGGACCTCCTTAGCCCATGAGGCAATGCTACCACTCTAGAAAAGTTGGGGTTAGAGAGCAGATGATCTTTGTTTCCTAAATCCCATTACTTACAAACAACATGGTCCTTGTAATGGTTCCTAGGGGCCTATGGAATTCCCCTTTATATCATTGTTCTCTTCCTGTGACTTTTACCCAATGTGTGTTTCAGGATATTTCCAAAAGTGGCCATTTCAGGAAAAGGATTTATTTGGGTGACTAGTGTACTAAGGATTTGTAGGGTAAGCTGAATAAAGGCTCACCTCTCTCAAATGGTGGTTTAGTTTTGTGAATGGAATGGAGGTGATATCTATGAACTCCTAGTCCAACAAATGCCTGGGGCCCATTTACTCATTCAACACATTTTTGGGAGCATTTAGTATGCACCATCTGCCGTGCTAGTTGGTGAATGGGCTGGAGAGATGTTGTCTTTGAGAAGCTTACAATCTTGTATACAGTGTAAACATGGTAGACTGGAAAGAGCACCAGACTTGGAGGTCAGTGATCTGGGCTCAAATTCCATTTCAGATACCTTCTTTCTCTATGACTCTCACTAAGACACTACCTCTCAGCCCTAGTTTTCTCATCTAGAGACAGTATATACTTCTATTAGTTACTTCAAAGGCGTATTGTGCAATTTAATTTAGTAAGTGCAATGGGACATCTACAAATAACTCCAAGGCTATATATGATAGATACCATGTGAGTAGTACAAAGAAACTCTGCAAGGGGGAGAGTTTACTTCTTGTTGGGGGAAATAAAGAAAATTCATGAAGAAGGTGAGATTTGAGGGTGCATTTAAGCTTGAAGGACAAATAGAATTTGGATATATGGTTATCAGGAGGTAGAGGGGAGGGTTTGTTCCAAGTAGAAGAAACAACATATGCAAAGGCTTGGAGAATGGAAGGCATATTCAGGGGATATACATATAGACCCATTTGGCTGAAGCATGGGGGTTGTGCAAGGAATAATGGAAGAAAAGGGCTAGAAAGACAGGGGATTCTGAGTCTAGCAGCTGGTAGTAGGGAGGACTAGGGAATGAAAGCTGGCATCAGCTTCTCTAGCATTTACCTGACCATATTTCACTTCCCACCTTCCCAGACATTGCCATATTTCCCAATGAGATCAGTCATGTCAGTTTCACTTTCTCATCCATTTCTGGTCCTAGGACTTTGTCCTTTCAAGCGTAGATCCTTTTAGTGGAAAATGGGGCAGTACAGCAATTGTGCAAGCACTCTTTGAATCCCCGTAATTCCACGCATTACTTGCATGCCATTTATAGTTGCTTAGAAATGAGTTGTCTACTCTCGAGCATCTTTTGTGATCCATTTATTTCAAAGCACTTTGCACAGCCTCATATCCTGTCACAGGTGGGGTAGTCTGGAAATAGCAAGGGAGTTACCTCAGAAATTCTAGTTTCATGGACAGAGAAAAGACTTAGCTGAGAGAAATGCTGGTGTTAGCCAGATCCTCAAGGTTTAATTGTATTTTGAGAAGGTAGACTGATATATTGAGGGAAAAAACTCAAACTGCATTTAGGGTCAAAAGAGCTGGGTTTGAGTCATAGCACCACCTCTTACTAGCTAAAGGACTTTACTTTGGGCAAGTTGTTCAACTCCTTGTCTCAGTTTCCTTATGTGTCAAATGGGGATAACGGAATTATCAAATCTTTGAGTTGACTTTATCTAGTTTAGTCCCTTGAGTTCTGTTGTTTTTCAGATATGTCTGACTCTTCATGACCCCATTTGGTATTTTCTTGGCAGAGATACAGGAGTGGTTTACCATTTCCTTCTCTAGCTCATTTTATAGAGGAGGAATCTGAAGTAAATAAGGTGAAGGCCTCACACCTGTCCGAGGCCAGATTTGAACACAGGAAGATGTCTTCCTGACTAGTTTAGTTCCTTACTGATACATGAATTCCATTGACAATATCCTGAAAAATTGGTGATCCAACAACTATTTTGAGACTCTAGGGTCAGGAAATATCAGTCCTATCAATTTCACGGCATTGTTGGCATAATACAGTTCAATTCAACAAACATTTATTGAATGCCTGCTATGTTTTAAGACTTGTGGTAGGTTCTTGGAACAGAAAGACAAAAAAAAATCTTTCCCTGCAATTCATACACAAATAAATAAGTACGGGTGGCTTGGAGACAACATGTGAGTGAGGTAGAAAGATACAGTCCCAGGCTATTTTTTAAGTGGAAAATTGCAGAGCTCACAGGCCTAATCAACCGGGGCTGAATTTTAGGAGAGGAATAAAAAACTGGAGGAACAGATGTAAGATCTATTAGATTGATTCTTGCTCATTGAAGGTAGTGAAGCAATGGTGGAAGCAGGAAGAACTTTTTCTCTCTATTTTCTCTCTGTATGTATGTATGTATGTATGTATGTATGTACATACATATATGTATATACACACATATATACATATATGTTTGTATTATATTTTAGCAAGATTTTTTTCTTTAAATAACACTACCGTATTTTAAAGATGTGTACAGACACTCCTACCAACACAGATGATAACACCTCTTTAACTTAGTAGAAGGCTTTTGACCGTTGCAGTGACCAAATTAAAAAAAAATGTTGTTCAATGGCCCATCTAGTGATTCACCTTTCTCAACATACTTAGGTTTGTCTTTTAAAGCCAGACCAATTACCTAAAATCTTTTTTTTCGCTTGGAAAAACCTGCCAGAGCTTGTTCTGCACTGGCATAGCCTTCAAAGACTAGTAATAATGATAGTTAACATTTACATTCCACCTACTATGTGCCAGGAACTGTGCTAAGCACTTTGAAAATATTATCTCATTTGGTTCTCACAACAACCTTGTGAGGTAGGTGCTGTTATTGTTCCCATTTCACAGTTGAGGAAACTGAGTCAGTCAGAGGTTAAGTGACTTGCTCAGGGACACACAGTTAAGTTTTTGTGGTCAGATTTGAACTCAGGTCTTCTGATTCCAGGCCCAGCACTCTATTCATTGTGCTACCTCACTGCCTCTGGAATCACCATAGCATTGTAATATTTTAGATTTAGAGCTGGGAGGAATCTCAGAGGGCCAGTGGGGACATCTAGCCTAGCCCATGAGGAAACAGGCCCAGGTAGACTCAAGGAAGTTAAATGAGTTGTCCAAGTTCACACAGATAGTAAGCATCTGAGCCAGGAAGGCCATTATATGGTGAATGACAAGAGTTGAGATTTTGAGGCAACTTTATAAAAATAAAGATGAAGTTATACAAGTATAAAAAGGCTTCAGTTATACAAGTAAAATAAGGAATCAATTATAAAAATACTTCATGGTCTACAAAATGCTTTCCTTACAACAACTCTGTGAGATAGAAAATCTAAATGTTGTTATTATTATTATTATTCCTTCTTTATGGATAAAGAAACTGAGGCTTAAAGAGATTATGACTTGACCAAGGTCACATGGCTGTAAATGTCAAAGGTAGGTCTTAAACAAAAGTCTTCTTTCTCCAAGTCCAGAGTTTTTCCCACTTCCTTCTTAGGCCTAATGAAAATATACCATCCTTAAATAGAAAGAGAGGCAGGGAGTCATAGAGGTTAGACTGCTTTAGAAAAACATCTTTTTCTCTCCATAGGTAGCACATAGTCAGAGATCACAGAAGTTTAGACCTCAAATAATCTGACCTATTTCAGAGCAGGAGTGTCCTCTGTGAAAAGCCTGACAAATGGACATATGACCTCCTGTTGAAGACTTCTCATGAATGGAGAAATCACTTCCCCCACAATAGCCAATTCCACTTTTGAATGTCTTTAATTTTTAGCACCTAAAAGTCTAAATTAGTGTCTCTGCAACATCTACCTAATATGTTTCTAGTTTTGCCTTTGGGAGTCAGAGAGACTTTTTCACAGGTCAAACCTTCAAAAATTAAAGAGTTGAGTTCACCTAAAATTTTCTCTTCTATAGATAGGATAATCTGATCTCGTACCGTATAATCGTCAGCCCTCTTACCTGGTTTGTATTCCTTGAGACACTGTACAGTTTGTTGGTCTGTTTTGTTTTTTAAGACCATGTCTCTCTTGCTCAGGCTCAAGTGCAGTGGCCACTCAAGGGCACCTCCATACTACTGATAAGCACAGGAATTTTGAATTACTCTGTTTCTGATGATTGGATCATCTATTCTTAGGCAGCCTTCCTTCCTTCCTCCTGGTCCCCCTCCTATTCCATTCTCAAGTCCTCACCATGTTGGTTCCATACTTGGTTTGGACCCCTGATTGATTTAGAGCACTTCAACTTAGAACTCCCTGGCTTGAACAATTCACCCATCTCTGCCTCCCTAGTAGTAGGATTACAAGCATGGGTTGCCCTTGCCAGCCATTGTTTAGGTTGTTAATGCCTTTTCTTAAATGTGATACCAAGAACTGAACACAATACTCCAGATGTAGTCTGAGCAGGACATAGTGCAGCAAGACTGTCACCTCCCTGGTTCTGAATCCTTCACCTTTCCTGATACAGTGTAACATCACATTAACTTTTTTTTTGGTTAAGGGTCTGTTTAAACCCCCTAGATATTTTCATAAAACTGTTTTCTAGATATGTGTCCCCTATCTTGAAGTTATGATTTTGGATCATAGGTATTAGATTTTATTTTTATCCCTTTTAAGTTTCATCTTATTAATTACAATGTGACACCTTAAGGAAAAAATATCTTAATATAGTTGAAAAGTGTTAGTCCAGAATCATTCCCCAGATGCTTGAGCAATACCATTTTTCAGCCTTCATCTAGATGGCTATCTTTGGTTGGAAAAGTAATTTTATCCTGTTTTCTCAGCTCCCACAGAGTGTCAAAGCAATGTCTAGGGTAGTGGTGGTTTGGCTCTGCTGACATCTTTCTTTAAAGATCCAAACGGAGTGCCAGTTGGTATCCAGCCACCAGGAAACCTAGATTACAGTTGCTCATATTACAGCTTTGGTACAATGGGAAAAGCATTGATTTGGGAGTAGGAGACAAACCCAGTCCTGTCATTAACTTGCAGCGTGACCTTGGGCAAGGCATCTTTTCTCTTTGGGCCTCAGCTGATCTCTGATATCCCCTCTAGTTCTAAAATTTGCTGATTTACCTATAAAAATGGAGTAATTTCCTGAGCCAGACTTGCTGTCCTCAGTAGGATATCCCCCACATATATACTGGGGATAGCTGATATGGTATCACAATATCGTAGAAGCTGTTTTTGGAGCTGAAAGACTGAGGCTAACTCCATTTCTGTGGATGAGATAATTTAAATTCAGAGAACTAAATGTGACATTCAGAGTCATACAGTTAGTAAGTGGCACAGCTGAGATTTGAAATCAAGTCCTCTTGACATCCTATTTAATACTAACTCTCTCCACTGTCCCTTGCTAACACACCATCTTATATCCTTCTATCCCAGTGAAACATATAGCAATATAGTTGACTGACTGTACCACGGATATTACTGAAAGTTATTTTGTGGATCTTCACGATTCTTCACATAAATAGCAGAAAGGGCCCTAATTGGCTTCACACTGAAACTGAGCACAATTCTAGGCACACAATAGACATTTGATTGCTAGTTGACTTATTAATTGAGATCTTTCAATCTATACAGTTACCTCCAGATTCCTTCATATCACTCAGTAATTTGTGGCAGAGCTGAGCTAAGCTGGGCTTGATGGGGAAAATGAAATTTCACATGGTTTTAATTCACCCCCTCCTTTCCTCCTGCCTCTTACCTCTCGCCAGTTGTCCCTCCCTCCTTTTTCCTTCTCTTCAGATATTCACAGGAGGCTATCGCTTCCTCTCCTGAGTCATCACTCAGCCAGAGCAGTGAGTATTGAGCCTGGCTAATCTCCTCTTGGAAGTCAGTGCCTCCAGCCCCTGTCATGTCCTTGGCATACTAAACGGGGTCTTCCTGCCTGCTGGGTTTGATTTCAGAAACCAGCAGTGGTATTCATTTTAAAAAGCCCCTTAGTTCCCTAACTAAGCCCTGCTGTCACCAACTTTCATTAAAGGGTGTCAGCTTTAGAGGGGATGAGTGGCTTTGAGGTGGGGGTGGGCTGTTTTGTTCAGGGTCTTCTCAATTCTAAGCCTTGGAAAAGGTATAATAGAAATTGAAAGGGAAATTAGTAAATTTTCCCTGGTGTTCCCAGTACTTCTCACCTTAAATATTTGGATGCTATGTCCTATTTTCCCTGTGTGTGCAATAGCAGGGCTGGCTGCTTCCTAGTTTAGGGTCTTTCTTTTTTCCTTTTTCTCCCTTTTCATGGATATAGAACTTTGCTAACGTTTCCCTTTAGACCTTAAGCTCCTCTTCAAGGACAAAAAATTATTTTCAGAGCTATTAGGTATCTTTCTTACTGAGATCAATCAAGTGGAAGTGATAGCTTTGGAAAGGAAAACTGACCATGATCTTCATTGTCTGATGTAGTCTGGGACACACAGATAAGCCTAGTTTCTTTTCTTTATACCCTTCCCATTTTTTCCCAAAAATGGGATGACTGGTCAAGAAACTTGACCTAGGCCAGGGCATTTCCCTTAGAAATGGGCTTTGAGGTCTATCTTTTCCTTTCCAATCTCTATCCCAGTGTCAATGACAAGAGATAGTTGCTGAGTGAGAGATAGTTAGGAAGTCAGTTGTTCAACTGACTTTCTAACATTTTTCATGTAAAATAGTTTCTGCTTTGTTGGATAGGGGAAGAGGTTATAATTTATATATACATGTAAGTTATAATATGTGTTATATATGTGTGTGTCTATATACATATATGCATACACACATCACTTTATGGTTACAAAGCACATCATACATATCATCTCTTTAGTTCCTGACAACAATCTTTAAGAGGTATATTGTCCCCATTTTACAGATGAAGACATTGCAACCCAGGGAGTTAAATGGCTTCCCCGAGGTCATTTAGACAGTAAGTGGCAGAGCTGGGACTTGGACAATGGGTATGATTTCACGTTCAGTGTTCTTTCCGCTATACCATACTGATGTGGAAATAGAAGACAATAGCCTCTGCCCTCAAGGAAATTGCTTTCTTATGATGGAAACAGGGCAAATAATGTCTCCATACTCAAGTGACAGTATCATATAAATGCTTTGAACAGCAATCTTGCTAAAACAATGCAAAATAATTTAGAGTGGTGAGAAGGATAAAGGACACAGTAAGAATTCATGTAGTGGCTAAAATTAGGTGGTTTTAGTTTGGAAAGGCTTTTTGGAGGAAATGAGATGTAAGCATAGAATTTTAAAGGTGGATGGACAAAGCCACAATTTAGTGAATAGGGATTGAGAAAAGCATAGGAATTATAATAGTTCAGAGGTTTAAAAACTCTGGGTTCATTCTTTGGCTCTTGGACATATGTCTTCTTTGGCCCACCTTACAAATGTAGGACTCCAATTATAAAGTACTGAACAAAAGGCCTGAGTGAACTAATGTCAACCTGTTATCATACCTATATAAAATCATTACAAGTTTGGAATCTGGTTAGGGGTATTTAAGAATTGTTATGTACTTAGACCATGGACAGACTCAATGGAACTTTTGACATTTTTTTTCTCTCTTCCTACTCCTTATATTCTTGAACTGTGAGTGGTCTCCTGCCCAGTTCAGATCTCTGCAGCACCAGTGCTTTGGGGTTGTAGCTCCTGGTAAGATTTTACTCCTGAAGGGCTATTGCCAAGTTGATTGTCAAGGCCCAAGAAAACTTCTGCAGCCTAGCATTGTGGCCTCCATGGCACTGGAAAGAGGGAGGGAACACCAGGTTGTAGGGGTAGCTTTGATGTAAACCTGTGTCATATCATTGGGTTTGCTGCTTTAGCCTTGTTGTCAGTAGGGTAGGAGGTAGGGAAGGGCTACTAAGTGAACTCAGGGTCATTGAGCATCAGTTCTTACTTTTTTTTTTAGCCTTTTTGATTTTGAGTATGAAGCCCTTGGAGACAGCTGAAGTTGCTTTACCTTTGGCACATAATTTGTGTTTTGGAGAATTTTGAGAAGTCATGGGGGTCAAAGCGAATATCTAGTCAGCTATCCTGCTGCTCACTATAATGCTCAATGAATAGTACATCAGATAACATCTCTTAGAATGCTGGAAAGTTCAGAGTGAGATAGAGAAGTGGAAAGACCAGATAGCAACTCCAGTAAACCATGTCTTCTAATTTATGTAAACCCAGAAATTAGGTCATGACATGTGCTGCTTCTATCTCATGGGCAAATTCAGGGACCCTGGTGTTTACATGGCTATTAACAGTTGGTATGAGAAATGTTTTATAGGGTCAGATAAGAGTATACTTCCTATCTAGAATTACTTTGGAAAACTATAATACACATGTTTTTGGCTCTTGCTTTACAGGAAAGCTGGTCACTTGTACCTGTGTCTTCTTTGGCTATGGGCTGTTTTTTTCATTTCTCTCTGGTTCTGGTAAACTTACCCTATACCCATTCATTTAGAAAACATTTGCCAATAAATGAGAAGGGAATAGACAGAAGAGATAGACTGCCTTCCTAGCCTTTACAAAGTAGCCCCTTGAACTCAGAACAGAGATGCCACTAGGGTGCAGTGACTAGGACTTGATTATAAGGTGCTGAAATTTAGAGGATACTGGCAGAACTCACATTCCTTCATCAGTCACAGAAATAGCTGGATTTAGCACCTGTTTAATAAGAATAATTAATTTTAGAGATCTTCATTCCCACCATTTACTCTGTCTCTGACTTGCTGTGTCCTGAAGGCTGATGTCCTGAGCCCTCTGTATCCTCAACCTCAAAATTAATTTGTCTTAAAAAGTTGATGGCAATTTTCTTGCTGCTTGACTTGTTTATATCTTGTGATACTTGCCCCTGGTGTGATAAATGTTTGCTATAGCTCTGCTTAGAGGCAACAGTAAGTGAATTATGTATGGATCATGTCAAGTGTATCATTTGAGCCTGAGTGCAAAGAACAAGTTAGGATGTAGTGGGGAATAAATAGAATCAACGAATTACATAATGAAGAATGTCAGAGCTTGAAGGGAACTTAGAGATCATCTCATCTGCTCTACTCATTATATGGATGAGGAAACAGAAACTTAGAGTGAATTATTCAAGGTCAAATGATTTCAATGGTGATAGACTTGGCATTCTGGGAGCTTCTGATTCCTTGTCTGGTGTTTCTCTTAGTTCATGATTGGCTAAGGATTGGTAGTAGTCAGTCAATAAGCATTTATTAAATGCCAACCATGTACCAGGCACCCTGATAAGTGTTGGGGTTACAAAAAGAGTAAAAAGGCAGTCCTTACTCTCGAGGAGCTTATAATCTAATGGGTAGTGATGGTGGCAGCTCTTGAGGGGGGCTAGAATGAGAATGAGAATCATGTAGAAGATATGGCAATGGCAATTAGGATACATGCCATACCTTTAGCCATCCCAACTAAAAGCATTACCACTGTCTACCATTACCACTGCTAATTGCTTCTATTAGTACTCCTCCCCATCCCAGCTGTTTCAACTAATAGGCTATTAGGATGGATGTTACATAAAGGAATGTGTGTGTGTGCACATGTGAGTGCACACACATACATGCACACACACAACTCCTGATGAAGGCAAAGGATAGAGTGGAACTGTAGGGGTACTGGTACCTATTTATCTTGTACATGTGCAGCCTATGCCTATGTCTTTATTCTGACAGGAGGGAGTTTCTTTTGACACACAGAAGTAAACAGGAGGGGAAAGTAAGGGTCATGTGTGCCATTTATTTATTAAAATTTTTATTGACATCTTTCATTTTTATGTCACTTATATGCTCCCATCCAATATGCCCTTCCCACTCCCCTAGGTTCATTCTTTATTACAAAGAATTTTTTTAAGGGAAAAAAATGATTCAACAAAATTAACTAGCCTACTGAATAAGTCCTATCATGTTCTACACACATAGAAGCACCACACCCCTTCAACTGCCACCTTCAGCAATGTTATTTAAATGGATATCGCTGTTTCCTTCTACCCTGAACTTTGTCTACACTGAAGCCTTGGCAAAATACATGGATGGTGTGGGCAGGAGGAGGAAGGAAAACTGGAGAAAAGAAAATAATGTTTCTTGCTTTTAAGAGCCGTGTTTATACTTTGTTGCTTTTGTTAGGTCATGTCAGTCATGTGTCTGACTCTTTGTGATCCCATTTGAGGTTTTCTTGGTAGATATTGGAGTTTGCCATTTCCATCTATAACTCATTTTATGGATGAGAAAACTGAAGTAAACAGGGTTAAGTGACTTGCCCAGGGTCACACAGCTAGTAAGTGTCTGAGGACAGATTTGAACTTACAAACATGACTCCAGGCCTGGCACTCTCTCCAATGAGCCACCTAGTTACCTTTATACTTTATGCCTAGCATATATTAGGCCTTTAAACAAGTGCTAGTTGATTAAATAAATGAATTCTTTTCTATATACCTCTTCCTCCAAGAGATGATCTCCCAACCCATTAGATTGAAGTGGGAGGGTTTCCATGAGTGCAGAAAACCTTTTATATGCCCAGGCTGTAAAACTCAAGATTAGGAGTTCTGATTTTGTGTGAGAAGAACTTGGAAATCACTGCAGGCTATTGAGAAGTTTAGTGATAGAATCAAAATTTACCATGAGGAAAATTAACTTTTGTTGTGTCCAGGACCATATAGAGCCAGAATGGGCTGGAGATATTGGCAACAGAACAGGAAGTAAGTTTGGAATCTAGACTAGAATTGTAGCTAGAGGAGAGGAAAAGGGAAAGATCAGAGAAATAGCATGGTGGAAGAATTGGTAGGAAATGGTAAAAAATTTAGTCAATGATAACTCCAAAGCTACAAACCTGTGGGATTAAGAATATGGAAAAGTATGAATTAAAGATAATTCTTCCAGAGAAAGACAATGAGTTGTTTATGACATATGATTTAGGAGACTTGTGACATCTAAATGGAGATGTCAAGAAAGACTGAACTGGGGAAAAAAATTATTGGTCAAGGATAGAATTGCAGATCTTTGTGAAAACTATGTTTCAGTGGTAATTGAATTTAATAGATATAATAGATGAGTTCCCCAAGGGAGTAAATGAGTAAGGAAAAGAACAGGGAGGTTTTTATAGGGATATACCTCCTATCCTAGCAGAAGGAAAGAGAGGAGCCAGCAAGAGGGAGATCTAAATTTCCTCCTGTGGGAGGGGCAGGTGTGGTCTCTACAGTTATGTTTACTCCTCCCAACTTGCCAAATTGAACTCTATAAACTTTTAAACTTTTGTCTCTGATTCCCTTTCCCTATCATAAAGGCTAGGTGCTACAGAGTGCCCCCTCTCCCCCCAATCCAATTACCTTTAATTGCCTTGAGTAGTATCCCCTTATGACTGCAGATGCCTAAATGTTTTATGGAAATGGCCCCAGGGTCTGTCTTCCTCCTTGTAACCTCTAGATATCCTTCTCTGGTTCCTGACCCATCTCTCCCTGGCCTCCTCCATTGTATGACTTTGTCCTCCATTTTCCTGGCTCTGTTAATGCTCTGACTGTAGGATTAGATACGCACAGAGGAGAGAGATGTGCATCACCAAATTGATCTTATTTTTATGATGGTTACCTTGACTAATCACAACGACACCCTCAGGTTTCCATGATAATGAATGTTGCAAAGGCAAGGACTCTTTCTCCTCTTAGCGACCTGCAGTTGCCCTCTACAGATATAACCAACCTCAGTTCTGGAGTGCCTTTTCCATGTAATCCAGGAGCAGACTTGCAGTGGGGAAATCTACCCTTTTAATAGGGGAAAATATTGCCCTCGTAAGTCTTTATGCAACACACTTTAGACTTAATGCTCACTTACTGATTCAGTTTTATAACTTCCATATTGAGTGAATTAAGTCTTCCATGCTGGTAGTTATTAAACAAGTGATAAGTGCTTTATAATACAGTAAAGGGTGGCCTGGCTGCTTTATATTTTCCTGGGGAAATCTGTTACTTGAAGGATAGCTCTCCCAGGATGCCCAGGGCAAGCTGCTCCTGGGCACAATTTCTTTTTGTTCTTATTGGACTTTTTCCAAATGATGAGCTTTAGGGAACACTAAGACAAAAGTGGGCAGAGAAGGTCAAAGAAGATATGTCTTCTCCTGCCTTGGGCTGCTCCTTCTTTTGTTCCTATAGCTGGAGAACCACCACATTTTCCATTGTTCTGTCCTGGTTCAAGGCCAAGAGACCTGGTTTTGTTCAGAAGATTTGTAGGGAAGGCTTCTTCTATTTTGCCTATCCTCTGTAGATTGCTAGACAAACCATGTCTGGCCTGAATCATATTCTTTCTTCTAAGAACCACAAGGGCCAAGGCATACTAAATGCTATAGGGTTCACTTTATTAGCTTTTGAACTCTGTAGAAGGCTAGAAGAAACCCTTGTCTCTCTGCTTAGTTGCTAGTCTTACCAAGACTGGGACATCAATTACTCTTTGACTTACTTTGAGGTCACAAGGGTTAAAGGATTTTTATTCCTCAACTCTTAGACTGCATCCAGTTATTAAAGGCCTCTCAGCCTCCTGATTGTTCCTTTTTGGACAGGGGCTAAAGCTCTGGGATTCTGGTAGACTACATAGGGCCATTGCCTCTTGGAAGCTCTTGTCAGCTCTGGGATAATTTCTTTTGTCATCTTCTATAATCTCAGGGAATGGGATTTCTTCTACTGATAAGCCCTGATGCTGATGACAACGGGATGCTGATGTTTTGCATGTCCATGTACTTCCCAACTTTTATCAGGCTGTCAGGATTGTGGGCTGTGAAATGTTCATTTTGAGGAGGCTTAAGTTCATGGTGTCTGTGAGTTTGGGTGGAGTATCATAGCTATGGAGAAGGGACTAATGTAGAGGAGAATAGAGGTCAAAGTTGATTTTCTCTGAATTCAGGATGGAAAAATGAATAGCTATTTTCCTAAGCACAGACCATGATTTGATTTTATCTTAGAATAAATGTTGCTACTATTAAAATCTTTCTTCTTGAAGAAATGTTTCAAAAACAACTTTCTTCCATTGCCACTTTATTACCAGACTTTTTCCTAGGCTCCTTGAGATAATGGAGTAATGGGCTCTATCCACGTGACGTGTCAACTTAGAATTGGAAGGATAAGCAGCAATCATGGTAGCGGCAGGTTTGCAATGGCATCGACTAACCCAGTTTAAATGTCAGGAAATGGAAGGACTCTGGAATGTCGCAGGGCATTCCTGCTCTCATCCTTCTCTTAAAGGATTTAACTCATGAAATGTCCCACTGGAACAAAAGTCATACAAAAATGGAAGAAATTTAGCATGATTAGCATTCATCAATAAGACTTTAGTAGCATGGATTTGGGGAAAGCTAACATGGAAAATATTACTTCTCATTCAAATAGTTTTGGGATTTCATTTAATCATTAAATGCAAGAGTTAGGAAGCACTTTAGAGAACATCCAGTTCATTCTGTTCCTGAACAAGAATCTTTCCACAGCATCCTCAACAAATCTAGCCTTTGCTGGAAGACTATTAGTCACTGGGAGCTCACTTCCTTTGGAGAGATCCCATTCTACTTTCAGACAGCTTTAATTCCAATGGAGTTTTTCCTTATATCTCGCTAAAATTTGCCCCTCTCTAGTTGCCACATATCCACACTAGTTATGGTTTATGAATCCAAGCAAAATAAAATTTCCTCTTCCTCATTGGCAGCCCTTTCATATACTTGAAAATAACTATCATGCCTTTTCCTTCCTCTCTCCTCCACCTCTTCCACTCCAAGTCTTCTTTTCTTGAGGATAAACATCTCCATTTGTTTCCAACTGATATTTATATAACAAGATTTCAAGTCCTTCCCCATCCTGGTCACTCTCATCTTGATGAACACCAGCTTGTCAATGTCCTTCCTAAAATCCTACCCAGAAAATGATCACAGTACTCTCACTGTTGTTTGATTAGGGCAGGGTAAAGCAGAATGACCAGCTCCTTTGTTCTGGATACTATACTTCTATTAATGAAGCCTAAGAGGGTTGTCTGTCATATAAACAGGAAGAGAGGTGATAATACTGTTGTGCTCTCCTCCGGGTAGGCTTTCCCCAGTTGGCATTTTGTATTGTTAACCCCTGTTGAGTTTGTATTCTACTAAAATCTTTAAGTATTTTTTTTATACGAACTTTTATCTGTGTCTTCCTCATCTTGTATACACGCAATTGATTTTTTGAATCCAACAACAGGACTTTACTTTTATCCCTAATGAGTTTTATCTATGCCAAGGTCTTGATGAGTGTGAACAGTGAATCCAGTGAAGTGGTCACATTATTTGAATTTGGACTGTATATTTCCACTGGGCTGGAACCAATTTTCATATTTTACATAATTATAACTTTGAATAGTATGAATATGAATACATGCAATCACTTCAAGGGGTCCATTATATGTCTAGCTGTAATTAGATTCAGCCCATTGTTTTAGCCTGTTGGGATTTTCTGGAGCTTGATTTTGTCTTCAAATGTATCATCTGGCATCTTTGTGTCATTTACAAATTTAATAAGTATGCCATGATAGAGCAAAAACAGGTCCAAGGACATATCCCAGGAGAACCAGAGATCCCCCTCTCGGTTTCTATCAATACATTGATCATTATGGATCCAGTCACTCAATCAATTCTCAATGTAGCTAATAGTAAAATCACTTTGGAAAGATATAGGGTCATATCACAAGATCATGAGATACAATAAGAATTTATCAAATGTCTTTTTATCATCTAGTTATATTGTATCAATAACATTCCCTGTATTCTAATTATCTTGCCAAAAAGGAAAATGAGTTTAGTCTGGTATGATACTCTGTTAAAACCATGTTGCTTCTCAGTAAGCACTGCTTTTTTTTTTTTTTTAAAGCAATCGGGGTTAAGTAACTTGCTCAAGGTTACACGGCCAGTTATTTCTGGGTGTGGTGCTGAGTGTCTGAGCCCGGGATTCAATCTCCAGGTCGTCCCAACACTGGAGCCGGTACTCTTACTCGCTGAGCCACCTGGCCGCCCCTAAGCAATTGGGGTTAAGTAACTTGCTCAAGGTTACACGGCCAGGTGTTTCTGGGTGGGTGCTAAGTGTCTGAGCCCGGGATTCGATCTCCAGGTCTTCTCAACACTGGAGCCGGTGCTCTTACTTGCTGTGCTATCTGGCTGCCCCAACACTGCTTTCTTTTCAAAGTGCTCCCAAACTATGGGACCTTGCTATGATCTGGGAAATGTTAACACCAGAGCCTTGGGGTGAAATGGAAAGAACGTTATACAGGTTGAAATCCAAGGCTCCAGAGGGTGGGTCCACATCTCAGTAGAGGGGGTAGTAGCAAGCTTATACTGGCCATCATTATATCATGTGAGGAATTAAATACCACACCTTACAACTATATCTATGTGAATTTGGTCGAGATATAACTTCTCTGAGATTCAGTTTTCTCTTCTAAAATGGGGAATGATAATACCTGCCCTGCCTCTATCACAGAGTTGTGAGCATCAAATGAGGTAATGGAAAAGTGGTTTACAGTAATGTCAAATGTTTGTTACAGTGAAGCATGTTATAAATGAAAGTTGTTAGGATCATTGTTATTATGTGTGTTCAGGTGTGTGTGCAGAGGCTTCCTCTCTTCTAGAAAGAACTCCACAGTTGATCAGGATATTGATCTGCCTGCTCTAGGTTCCTATCTGCAAACTGTAGGATTTGAATTATTCCTTTTGCATTGCCTGATGTCTCCTGCTGCTTGTTTAGGCAATGCTGACCCCTGGAATGCTGCTGTTTCTTTCTAGACTTGGTCCTCTGTCGTACCAGGGTCACCAACTTGAGACAGAACTCACCCCTTGGTGCTTTGGCTCCCTGGAATCTCCTTCCCCTCAACAGCTGCAGAGGTGTCTGCAGAAGCAGCATCTTCCCAACCCCCTTAGTGTCTGTGCACTGTGGAGCTTTTGCTCCAGACGGTTTGTTTATAATGCTAAACATATCAGATAATTGAAAGCTAATGCTTCTGTCTGGATCACTAGATATAATGCTCCTGGATAACAAATCAATTTCCTCATTGCCCTACAAGATGCTGGAGTCAAAAGTGCCACTTACACATTCTTTTCTGCACGTTGACTTATTTGGGGGCCTTGTTGGGATCTCAGTCTTATTTTATAATGTAGCATCAAAATATAAACAGACCGCTGGAGCCAGACTGGCTGCCCAGTGATTACCCTACTAGCTCTCTTGTCATTCTTGGAATGATCTAGGCAAGAAGGCAAATGTCTCTTGTGGTCTGCCCTGGATAGATTCTGGTGGGAACATTCATGGATGCATTTGCAACTACATTTGGCTCAAGAAACTACCTCTCTTTTCAAGAGCAGGGTAGATTACATTAAAGGTGAGAAATCCAAGGAATCTCAGCTCCATATCTAGCTTCCTTACCTAAGCATTTGCATTAATGCTTCTTCAAAGATGGAAATACTGGAGACAGTTCTGGCTGTGTTTATTTGAGGACTTGACTCATGATTATACCTTACTTATCACTTACCCAATCTAGAAAGAAACAAGAGAGGAACAAAAAAGTCTTTGGGTTGACAAAGTAAATGTTAGCAAGTTCACACTCTAAATCTCAGTCACTTTACCCATAAGACAGCCCCTCAACTCCACACTCACATTCATCAGACCCAGTTCCTAGTGACTTGATTAGATTGTTTCCCAGATCACAGAATATTAGAATCAGCAAATTACTGGGGAGGAAGAGGAGGAGGCTTAAAGCTTGTTGCTGGAGATGACAGAGTGAGCAGCTGACAGTGGGAGAGAAGATAGAAAAACTGTAAGATGTAGATACAAAAGTTTAAGAATGTAGCAGTCTGGGGCCATTAAGTGTAGGGGCAAAGAGTCCAATACACTTCAATAGGCCTTAAAGCACCACTCTTTCACAGGGCAGTAATGTTCATACTTAATGAAGGCCCTAAGTTATCAAGAAAAGTTGAAATTACATTCTAGATCCTTACATGCAGGGGAATGTATAATAAATTTTGGAAAATTTCCATCTAGAAGAGTTAAAATAAATCATGTTTAAAGGGGCAAGTCATCTATCTGTAAAATTCATTTATGTAGAACAGTTTATTCCCCAATGATGCTGAATAAATGAGGTATGACTGTGTCCAAAGGAACAACACTTATGTGTATACTCAAACAAAACAAAGCCACAGGCAGAAAAGTACACTGATGCCTAGGGGAAATTCTGGTTATTGATAGGTCTCCTAATAATAGTAGTTCACATTTACCATTTTACAGTGTATTTTAAGATTTGAAAAGTACTTAACATACATGATCTCATTTGATTCTCACAAAAACCCCTGTGAGGTAGTTGTGATTATTATCCCCATCCTACAGAAATAAACCTAAATCTCAGAGGTGTAAAGTCATTTGCCTGGAGACGTGTAGTAAGTGCCAGAGGGGTAGATTCAAACCCAGGTCTTAATGACTTTTAAGTGTGGTACTCTATCCACTATGTTACATAGGTCATTTGGCTTTCATACGCTCCCCTCCAGGGTCCATAGTCCCCAACTCAGGGGAGTTGGCACTGCTCTAATGTTACATATCATTGTAAGAAGTTCTGTGAGGACACCCAGAAGAAGGAAGGAGAACTTGGAGAAAGGGGTGAGCCAGATCCTAAAGGAGAGGAGTATTAAGGAAGAGGGAGTGGTCAATTCAACAAACTGAACCAACTGTTTTAAAACAGCCTGTCTGCCATATACAATCCAGGTTAAAGGCTACAGAAAGTTCAAAGGGCATTGAAAACTGAAAATACCCTGGGATCTTGTAATTATGAAGTCAGTGGTTTGTGGAGTTAGATTAAACTGGGACTCATTTTCATGTTAGCTGGAAGTGACTATCTATCTATCTATCTATCTATCTATCTATCTATCTATCTATCTATCTATCTATCTATCTATC